>NW_024037047.1:38119774-38186250 GCF_015706575.1 Patiria miniata
TTGAAACTACTAGTCTTTAATCATCACTGTCTTCATCGTTTTCTTCATCCTCATCTTGTTGGGAACATCCGTCAAAGTGTTACGGTATCTAGGCATAATTCTTTCAGAGCAGTGTTCATTTCATGCCCGTAATCAATTTTCGTTCGATATCTTCCACAATTTCTTGATGAGTGCCACTGTCTTTCAGATATAGGTAAAAAAATCCTTGTATTTGTTGAAAAAGATTCGCTCGACTGCCCACATGGTCTTCCTGTTGGCCTTTTCCTTGGCCTGATCTTTACTCATATCCTCGTTAATGTACTTTTCATATTAAATTTTGTCACTCCACATCTCCTGTGGCTTCTATGGACTCTTTCAACCAGTCTCGATATGCGGTGTTGTCTTCCAAATCAGAACTAGACTCGTCTTCATCAGATAATTCGTCATCTTCCACCTCCGTTTCGGATTCCGAATCATCGTCCTCAAGATCTTCGTCTTCATCATACGTAGATTCAGCTTCATAGTTTTCCATATTACATATAGATCTTCAAATCTACGGCTTTGCCAATCAGGTTCAGAATGATCCTCCTCAACTTCATCTGTTTCAGAATCATCTACAGCATGTACATTGTCTGCATGCCTCTGTAGGTTATATCTCCGTCCGAAGCTTTTGTCACACATGTGACAAGCATAAGGTTTGACTGCAGAAATAACATTCATGTTGCAGTTTTGAAGGTTAAGCTCCGAATGGTAAGAAACGGATAAAACGTTTAATATATAAGTCACTGCTCATCTGCTCAATTCATTGCTCATTTACTCGTGAGTAACTACTTTCTGCTCATCTTCTCATTTCCATTGCTCATCTGCTCAATTCATTGCTCATTTACTCGTGAGTCACTGCTCATCTACTCACGAGTCACTGCTCATCTACTCAGTTTCATTGCTCATTTACTCGTGAGTCATTGCTCATCTACTCATGAGTAAAATGAGCAACGAAATTTTTACTTTGAATTTTTACTTTACTTTGATGTACAGAAAAAAAATGTTCTCACGACAAAAAGTAGTAGCGCGCAGTTCCGACCCGACGCAATCGCGATGTGCCGACGACCGGCACGCGACCGGGGAAACACGGGACACTCTGCACTGTCATGATTGTGTCGGCCAATGCATTTAAGTTTCTGTGCCCCTCAAAAGCTCCCTTTTATGACTCTTTTCTTATCGGACAAATATGTGGCTTTTATAATGGTTTAATTGTTACTTCTGTCAGCGAACGATGTGTGACTTTTACAGACAATTTCATGATTGTTTATATTCTGTTCACGAAAATGTGAAAAAAATAAACATGTACACATGTACATATTTGTCCTAGTCAGCTAGTACTGTAGTAGGCTTAGCTAGCTAGCCTACTCCATTGTTTTACTCATAAAAAATTGCGAAGTCTTATGTGGGTTTTTTTCTCCGTCATCAAACAATAAATATCTCTATCTTACGTTTCTTCTTCTCTTGATAGATGTCATCAAAGAGCATGTAAACACACTCAGATTCCACTCATGCAGGGATAAGAAACACTTCCCTCTCTGGACTCAACTGACCTAACGGCAGGATTTCAAAGTAAAATCATCGACTACAGTCTGCAGCAACCACTTTAAATACGGCCAGCCATATCCTGATGAACTTCACCCATCTTTATTTTTGAGAGGATACGACCTTCCTGAGACACTGAAAAGAGCACCGGTGAAGAGTCGAGCATTGGATCTCACTACACCACTGCCGGCCATCTGAGAAAATCAAAACCTTGCTGTACCTTTTCTTAAGTTTTTAGCTGTTTCGGTGTACACACCGAAACAGCTCTTGTTTTCGTTAAGATTTTTTTTTTAGCTGTTTCGGTGACACACCGAAACAGCTCTTGTTTCGTTAAGATTTTTGGCTTTTTCGCAAATTTGCGAAAAAGCCTTTTTTTTGTTCTCATTTTTTTTTTTGGCTTTTCCGCAAAGTTGCGGAAAAGCCTTTCTTTTGTTCTCCTCCTCCTCCTCCTCCTCCTCCTCCTCCTCCTCCTCCTCCTCCTCCTCCTCCTCCTCCTCCTCCTCCTCCTCTCTCTCTTCTTCTTTCTTCTTCTTCTTCTTCTTCTTCTTGAATATTTAATATTTACCATAGACTTTGTACACAGAAATTAAAAAGAAATTGTCGATTTTCAAAGGGCATTTTCGACTATTTGCCAGTAATTCATTTACACCAATCTTTGTCCAAGGAAAGACCCTAACTCAAACAGCATTGTGTAATGATGACGTCATGATGACGTCATCCGGTGTTTATTAATGGGCAATTAAATTGTGACACTTTAATATTTAAAAATACATAAGAAATCAACCGTATGCGTCCGCAGCATTCTGTTGCCGGCAGGTGGTAGAGTAGGTTGAGGTCTTTATTTCATTTAGTGTGCGTGAAATCACGTGACCCTTGCTTCCTGTCGAAAAAAGGCCAAAACCGGAAGTGGCTTATTATTTAAAAGGGTAATAGATATGAACTTGCTTTCAACGGTGTTAGTCTCTTGGCTGAGCGTATTCTTCAAATCATCTACAGATGACGTCATGCAATCTTTGATCGCCCTCTAGCGACAGGTTGAACATTTTCAAAAATGAATTTTGAATAGATGTCCGTAACGAAAGTTGCTGGAATCGCCTAAAAATTGGTGTATATGATGATCTTGACCCACTTAAGACGTGTGCAAAGTTTTAGGCGTATGACGTCATCAGACCGGAAGTTCCGTTGAAAAGAACTTTCCTTTTTCAAAAATTGCTAACAAATCAATCCGTACAGATATAATCTTGAATTTCCTATTAAATAATAGGGTTAACATTTGCCTCAACAGTGCCAAGTTCCCAGCTTGTCAAATTGTTCACGCAGTTGACGCGACGTCGGCTAAAAATACCCTTGCGCAAGTTGCGGTAGAGAGCTTTAAAACATGCACAGGACTTCCACGATGTGCATATGACATGCACGTACGTTGTACATATATGTACGCACATACATCGTATGTAAGTCAGCCCGGCCGCATGCAGCGCACGTGTTGCGAGGTCTAATCCTGTCCACAGTGACCGTTTTAGCCGATTTTCGGCTAACTTTGACAGATTTTATGTTCATGCTTCCTTATAATCTGAA
Source organism: Patiria miniata (assembly GCF_015706575.1). NCBI lineage: Eukaryota > Metazoa > Echinodermata > Asteroidea > Valvatida > Asterinidae > Patiria > Patiria miniata. Next base: position 38,122,913 of record NW_024037047.1, read on the forward strand.
ATTCATTGAATGTAATTTTTTTTTCTTTTTTTTTTTATTTTTGAACTTTCAGCATTGTTTTCCAATGAAATACACTTTAAACTTCAAAATGATTTCCACACAATGAAACCACAGCCTGTGGTTAAACAGAGGTGTGCTTAACTTGAAAATGAGAATCTTTAAAGAACCTCATTGTGTGTGAATGTAAGGACGCCTCTTGTGGCTGAATAAATTGTCTGCGTAATACATACATGAAGCTGTACATGCAGATATCACCGCTGTTTTTTTTTATTTGCGTCGTGTTTGGCTGGAGGTTTTGGGTCCGAAAACTAGAACAGTGTATTCTCAAACTGAACGATTCCTTAAACTTAACAATAGAGTAAGACGAAAGTTGTTTACGCGGTGCGCAAAACTAACGTGGCTTAAAGTTAGCAGACCAGTAAATAAACTTTTATAGACCCCAATGGTAAATGCTCACACTTCAGAAATTCGGGAAAATACTCACTCTCCAACGTGTTCAAGACACACATCAAATTAAAGCGTATTTCATCATCTTTCATTTTCTTTTCAATTTTTTTGGGGTTGAATGACGAGTTTTAAAAGATGCTATGAAACAACATACACATTTTTTTTTGAAACAACGCAGATTATAAAATGGCCATGGACTTTAATGGGTTAAAATGTGATATAACCATATCCTATCTGTGATTAAAAAACACAACACATTTTTATTTGTATAATTTTTTTATTTGTATGAAAGCATTTTCTTTAATATAAAACAATAGTATTCTACCAAACAAAATAGCAAAAATGTTTCCTCAAAATTCCATAAATTATTGTTCCCTGAAATCCTTGAAAATGTCATGTTTTGCATTGTTTACGATATCTTGCTTGAAACATCCGGTTGATGTGCGCAGAGGGTGAAACGTTTACAGCTGGAATCTCAACCAGCACTGAACACACATATTTTGAGGGTTGCAAAAGTGCCCCCCCCCCCCCGTGATTTTCAATGGATGTTTGTGTAGTTGTTGTTTATCCCGAGCACTTAACACCATTCGACTCAAAATGCATTTTGTAGCCCAATTGCGCATTTGCCAGGCTGCAGTGTCTCTTTAATGAGTTTAATCTATAAATGATATTGTAAACAAATACTTAAATTAACATAGACGAAATGACGCAAAAGTAGGCAATTATCTCGGTAGCAATTCATAGCTTAGCCAGTGTCACAGTCTTACTTATAATGTGCTCACTTCTTCACAAACACAGTGCAGTGAGCACACGCAATAAGGTTGGCGATAATGTACAGCCGCAGCACAATTTTGCACGTGCGTATTGAAGTTAAATGTCCCTTTTGGAGAAGTGCGCACACCTGATAAGTGAGACCATGACACTGGCATACTTGGTGCGAACATGAATCAGCCAATGCTTGATAATATCACATTTTCATAGCAATCAGACAAAGTATGCACGGGCATTAATATGCTCCCTCCCCTCCCCCCCCCCCCCTACACTCACCCCTCCCCAAAATTACCAAATATTTATCCACAATCATATTTTATGTAATTCAATACATTTATGATCACAATCACTTATGTATTGTGCTATGTACAAGGAGAAAGCCCATTTTAACGCCGTACTTTGCACGATTTTTATCATAATAATAGCATAATCATTGCAAACAGTATTGCATGTACATGTCACAACCACTCTTGTGGGTACTCTCTTTGCCAATAACACCAAAGCTTTGAATATCTTGGATAAAAATTAGCATTGAATTGTTTTTCTACCAAGTAGAAATGGCATTAAACAGTCCTTGTTGCCCTTTATCTTACTGTTTAAATAAAAAAATTGGTTGGGAAAATGTTTTGACCAACTTTTTCAAGGAACAAGAACAATTGTTTTGCCCTTAAAAACAACTGCTTTCTCGATCTACTCTTGACCGTGCACAAAAAAGGCATGCTACTAGTATAGAATAACCTCAAGCAGCCAACTAACTCTTCCAGAGGACTGGAATAGCTAGTTGACTATATGAGCTAATTGCAAGTCCTCCAAATAATACGAATGTTCAACAAACCACCGTGACAGGTTTATTATGAGTGTTTCAGAGTCTCTTTGTTCATATGGTGGTTCCTCAAGGTTCAAGAGAATGCTAAATGTGTAGGTTGTAGCAGCATAAGACAACTTGCAATCCAATACTGGCTGAGACTGTAAAAGCACAATAACTCCACATATCTGGAGGTGTGACAGCAGGATGTTGCTGACAGAGTGGGAACTAGTAGATGCTGAGAATGTACAAGCACACAATAACTCCAAGTGCCGGTAGCTGGACAGGATGTTGCTGACAGAGTGGGAGCTGGTAGGTGCTGAGAAAGTACAAGCAAATAGTAACTCCGAGTACCAATAGCTGGACATGTGACAGCAGGATGTTGCTGACAGAGTGAGAGCTAGTAGGTGCTGAGAATGTACAAGCACACAGTAACTTCAAGTACCAGTAGCTGGACATGTGACAGCAGGATGTTGCTGACAGAGTGGGAGCTGGTAGGTGCTGAGACTGTAGTGACAGCAGGATGTTGCCGACTTTGGAAGCTGATAGGTTTGCATATGTCTTTCCCTGAATAAAACAAAACATGAAATGCTTGATCATAAACAGCACTCTACACAAATTATGCATGGTAAATTTTTGGCACAACAAATCTTTGCAAACTGCTCAGCAACTATTGGACACGATCACTTCAAGTTGCATTTTACTGAAAGTGTAATATTATTTCTAGAAATGTATTCAAGGCCTTTTTATGTCAGACTCCACATGCCAAGTGCAATCGTTGTCCAAAGTACAAACATTATAACCTTTTAAAAAATCAGGAAAATACAACATTTGCATACATCACAAAACAAAACTACCAAATTAGTATGTGATACCTTACTGGACTGTTGGTAAATGACAGTCTAAAGCATCCTATAAAATCATGTCACCTTGTATGCCATCATTTTTAAGATAAGTGGTATTTCTGTACAATTTCCAACACTAATTGACCGACCAGCCTTTGGAAAATCTGACTCTTTTCACATACTGTCCCAAATTTACCGTATTTAGTCAGTCCACATTTTCTTTGCAATCAATGATATAACCCATGAATGGCTACAAGCTAGCCTGACTGTCACCATTCAATTTCAGTGGGGTCAGGGAACCAGCTTACAAGGTCATGATTGTTTTTCTTGGTTTTTCCAGCATCTACGAACACAAAACTTTAAAACAGTCAGTACAACAAAATTACAGAAAAAGCAAACGTTGTATATTCCCTTTAATGACTACATGTACTTGTGTTTTAACACCAAGAATTGCTATTTTCATTTGGCAGGATATTGTGTGGAAGCTTTTTCACACTGAAGTATAAATTTATACATTTTTGTGCGTAAAAGCTTTTATAACCGTTATTCTTATTCAGGCAGTTTTTAACTTTTACATCCGCAATCATGCAACATTTAATGTGACAATCACAACAGATTGTCAGTTAAATATCTACTCACCTGAACAATACTGTGCATGTATTAGCATGTAGAAAGTATATGCTGTCACAGTGTGCCTTTGCTAACAGGAAGAACATACGTAGAGATGTGGCAACTGAAGCAACACAGCCATCTTTACAGAGATGATCTACACAGAATTAATTGATTTATTGATTACTTCTTCATCAAATCCTATGCCATAATTGGCAAGTATTTCGAAGTTGTACATATATAAATTTTCAGTAATCAGAGAAATGATCACAAATTTCTAGCTTGAAAATTGCTATTGCAAAGAAATTTTGCCTAGACATGCTAGATGCATAATGCAATTGTACAGTTGTTTTTAATGATACTTATCTTTGGAATGCACACAAATATTTACTACAATGCACGTTCCTGTCTGACATATTAGTCTGGTGGCATGAAATTTTTTTCACAAAAGTGCGAGATGATGTGTAACACATCACCAGCTGAGTTAAGCACTTCACAAAAGTATAGGTGAGGCGACACATTATGTTGATCACAATTAACATCAGAAAGCCCCAAGTCCTTATAGCATGGGAATCAGCGTCTGCACACAAGCCCCAGAGTAGAAATTCTCACCGGGAAGATGATCCAAACCAAACACAATTCAGTTCATTTTATTTTTTTAAGAACAAAAATTTAAACATCAAAAAAAAATAATAATAATTATGCCAAAATCCAGAACATCAGACAATCTGTCTCACCTGCACAATGTTGAATACTGGCATGCTAAGTGATGCTGTCAGAGTGCTCATTGGAAACTGGAAGGAAACATGCTGATTTGTGGTTCATGGCTTCTACAAACAATCAGATAAGAGAATGACATGCATGAGGATCCATCACAAGGGTGTTCCACAAAAAAAAATAAAGTGTGTCCCCCAAAACTCCCTCTGGAAAGATACATAACATGTCTCATAATATATCAAATATCTCACATTCAATGTTATACCAGCTGTTGATGATCACAAGCATACATGTGTATTGTTCTTTCTTGTGTGAAATTTTAGTTCGATTCAGTTCAATGGTTTTGTTTACAACTGACAAAACGATGCTCCTTACATTACAATGATACAATCTAAGTAAAATATTCAACAGTTACACTCACCTGAACCATGCTTGAAGGCTGGATGACGGCACTGTAACTTGGCCAAGCACAGAAACCTGTACAAATGAATCAGAAGTTCAGTCTATTGCAAGTCACATCCATCATATCATCTTTGTTGGTGATGACTGTACACAAGCACTGAGTCAGCTGGAGGTCTGCATGAAAGGCACTTAGGTAGTATGGTAGCTAATACAGCCTATGCTAAACAGTGCTGAAGCATCACAGTTTCTCTAACATCTGCTGCTTCTCCAATTATGTGCCGATGCTTGAGGCTGCCTTTGAAGTAGGGGGCCTGGTTGACAAGGCCAATCTCCAGCTAACACAATCATCAGCAGCTTGCCTTCCACACTAGTAGTGGTTGATGCAGCAAGTGATGAGAGATTTTTAAAGATGTCTGCATATCTCTTCCACAGTGCTCCTCTGTCAAGATCATAAGTACATAGTTCTGTGTACTGAACAATCTTTAGTAGGTTATGATCCTGAAACGTGGAGACACATCTTTCTCAATTCAACATGCAACATACTAGAGACCTCTACTGCCCCGGATGAAATCAGTCCAGTTTGTGTCCACATTAGTGTAGAAGCAACAGTAATGGAAACACACTAAAGGAGCAGCAGGTATCAAAGGCTGACAACCCAGTATGTATCCGCACCACATAGACAAGACGCAAGACTAGCTTTGGACAGTACATGCTCATGTATTGCTATATTTCTTTATGTTCTTGGTTAAGACAAGTTTGTAAACACTGCCACAAGCAGAGTTTCCTTTGATCAGTTTACTGTCCACATCTCTGTCAAGCATTACCGCTACAAAAGAGCCAAACTGTTCATCTGCATACCAACTCCATTCTGTCAATTGAGATACGCAGTGGGTGGCTCTTTTCAAGGCGTATGTGTGAAGAAGTGCAGCACTTCTGTCTTTTTTCAGGTAGAAGTCCATGTGAGGCAGACTTTACTTGGGTCGTTTGCATCTCAATATCCAGTTGAGTTTTTACTAGCTGTTCTACAATGCAATCGATTGCCGAATCTGGAATATTGCAACTGGCACTAATTAAAGAGGGTGTCAAAATACTCCACGTAAGAAAGTACACATGTACAGCTCTCAACTTTTTTTGTCAGCAAACACTGTCTTCCCATCTGTGGGGGACAGAAACCGTAAAATGGTTGGAAAAAATAGAAGCGTCCAAAGCTGCTGGATCCACGTGCCAAATAGGTCACATAGGGAATTACACCTTGACCCCTACTTCGTACGTTGCTTTGATGACCTGTTCCCTCTGGTATGACCTGGGTGGCATCACAGGTCGTGACCTGACCCTGGCAAGGTCAATTGCGCTCAGGACATGTTGTCCCCTCCGGGCGAGAATGATCCGGCAAGATGGTTGTTACATGTCCTAGGATTTTTTAAAGGTTTGAAGAATGGTGGTGTTGATGACCCATAGCATCTCTGAAGTTCAGTCAGCTCGGTTTCTCCATCCACATAAGTTCCAGTTATCTTGTTTGTTGGCTCTCTACGATAAATATTTATGTTAAAGTCATCCAGCGGCATTCCAAAATGTACCTGTCTGACAAACCATCTTTCCTCATCTTTCCTCCACTAGGTATTATTTTGGGTATGCTGATGTAAGAAACATTTTTCAGATTACACTTAGTTATAATCCATCAGGTACCATTATTTCACAGTTCTTTTTGTGACATTTTTCACTTACCATCAATAAACTCACTGCATCTTCTGCGTTATGTACATCTCTTCAGTATAATCGTCAGAGATGAACTTTACCTACAAAAACAAATGCATCATACTTGCATGAGTATTTAAAATTACCTTGGATATTGCACACGATTTCTGTTTGAAAGACAACCTTGACAAAAAACAAATTACCCTAATCATTGAAACTGTAGTAATTAGTTCAACACAAGTACCTTCATTTCTCTAATTGATCAGTATCGCCGATGACAACCAATTCAAGTTCATGTATTACAATTTGTCATTACCTCAAATTACATCTAAAAATTTAAGGCATGTATATAATTCTTGATGCTACAGTTTGCATAACTTGTCACTCTTGCATTTTGCAAGATTTAGCCAGTGATTAACCCTCCATGAACAAATGCCACAAAAAGAACATTTCAGCAGATTGAGGTAGTATACAATTTGAAACAATGGATTTCACCTGATAATGAGGATGAAATTAGGCCATAACAATGAGGCAGCTAAACGTATTATAAAAACAAACTGATTGATTTTATCAAAAAAAAGCTACCGGTACTTGATCATACATGTATATTTTATTATGCACAATGTTGAATTGTCTACAAATGGCTATGTTGCATTTTGGAAAGCAAGTCTTTGACTTCAACACCTACACATACAAACACAGGGGCCCCACTACACAATAAAACTCTAAGAAAAAGCATGAAATTAAACATGCACAACTCAACTCACAAAACCCCAACAGCGGACCCTCAGAGAACATCCCGTCCCGGCCGTCGTCAATACCTGCAAGTACACTCGGACAAGAGACAGGGAAGAAAGAAGAAAAAACTGCAAAAGAAAAAAAGAGAGGGTTAGTCTGTGCACTAATGAACTTGATTTCAACATCAAATCAAAGAGTTTCCCTCCAAAACGCCATTCTTCGTCACTTTTTGGGAAGAATTTTCCTCGAGAGTCAGCTTTTCTGCTGTGATTTACTCTCTGGAGTCTTAAGACTCTAGACATTTGGCACCAGTATTCCAAATGGCTATGTTGCATTTTGGAAAGCAAGTCTTTGACTTCAACACCTATACATACAAACACAGGGGCCCCACTACACAATAAAACTCTAAGAAAAAGCATGAAATTAAACCTGCACAACTCAACTCACAAAACCCCAACAGCGGACCCTCAGAGAACATCCCGTCCCGGCCGTCGTCAATACCTGCAAGTACACTCGGACAAGAGACAGGGAAGAAAGAAAAAAAACTGCAAAAGAAAAAAGAGAGGGTTAGTCTGTGCACTAATGAACTTGATTTCAACATCAAATCAAAGAGTTTCCCTCCAAAACGCCATTCTTCGTCACTTTTTGGGAAGAATTTCCTCGAGAGTCAGCTTTTCTGCTGTGATTTACTCTCTGGAGTCTTAAGACTCTAGACATTTGGCACCAGTATTCCAAATGGCTATGTTGCATTTTGGAAAGCAAGTCTTTGACTTCAACACCTATACATACAAACACAGGGGCCCCACTACACAATAAAACTCTAAGAAAAAGCATGAAATTAAACATGCACAACTCAACTCACAAAACCCCAACAGCGGACCCTCAGAGAACATCCCGTCCCGGCCGTCGTCAATACCTGCAAGTACATTCGGACAAGAGACAGGGAAGAAGAAAAAAACTGCAAAAGAAAAAAAGAGAGGGTTAGTCTGTGCACTAATGAACTTGATTTCAACATCAAATCAAAGAGTTTCCCTCCAAAACGCCATAACGCCATTCTTCGTCACTTTTTGGGAAGAATTTTCCTCGAGACTCAGCTTTTCTGCTGTGATTTACTCTCTGGAGTCTTAAGACTCTAGACATTTGGCACCAGTATTCCAAATGGCTATGTTGCATTTTGGAAAGCAAGTCTTTGACTTCAACACCTATACATACAAACACAGGGGCCCCACTACACAATAAAACTCTAAGAAAAAGCATGAAATTAAACATGCACAACTCAACTCACAAAACCCCAACAGCGGACCCTCAGAGAACATCCCGTCCCGGCCGTCGTCAATACCTGCAAGTACACTCGGACAAGAGACAGGGAAGAAAGAAAAAAAACTGCAAAAGAAAAAAAGAGAGGGTTAGTCTGTGCACTAATGAACTTGATTTCAACATCAAATCAAAGAGTTTCCCTCCAAAATGCCATAACGCCATTCTTCGTCACTTTTTGGGAAGACTTTTCCTCGAGAGTCAGCTTTTCTGCTGTGATTTACTCTCTGGAGTCTTAAGACTCTAGACATTTGGCACCAGTATTCCAAATGGCTATGTTGCATTTTGGAAAGCAAGTCTTTGACTTCAACACCTATACATACAAACACAGGGGCCCCACTACACAATAAAACTCTAAGAAAAAGCATGAAATTAAACATGCACAACTCAACTCACAAAACCCCAACAGCGGACCCTCAGAGAACATCCCGTCCCGGCCGTCGTCAATACCTGCAAGTACACTCGGACAAGAGACAGGGAAGAAGAAAAAAAACTGCAAAAGAAAAAAAGAGAGGGTTAGTCTGTGCACTAATGAACTTGATTTCAACATCAAATCAAAGAGTTTCCCTCCAAAACGCCATAACGCCATTCTTCGTCACTTTTAGGGAAGAATTTTCCTCGAGAGTCAGCTTTTCTGCTGTGATTTACTCTCTGGAGTCTTAAGACTCTAGACATTTGGCACCAGTATTCCAAATGGCTATGTTGCATTTTGGAAAGCAAGTCTTTGACTTCAACACCTATACATACAAACACAGGGGCCCCACTACACAATAAAACTCTAACAAAAAGCATGAAATTAAACATGCACAACTCAACTCACAAAACCCCAACAGCGGACCCTCAGAGAACATCCCGTCCCGGCCGTCGTCAATACCTGCAAGTACACTCGGACAAGAGACAGGGAAGAAAGAAAAAAAAACTGCAAAAGAAAAAAGAGAGGGTTAGTCTGTGCACTAATGAACTTGATTTCAACATCAAATCAAAGAGTTTCCCTCCAAAATGCCATAACGCCATTCTTCGTCACTTTTTGGGAAGACTTTTCCTCGAGAGTCAGCTTTTCTGCTGTGATTTACTCTCTGGAGTCTTAAGACTCTAGACATTTGGCACCAGTATTCCAAATGGCTATGTTGCATTTTGGAAAGCAAGTCTTTGACTTCAACACCTATACATACAAACACAGGGGCCCCACTACACAATAAAACTCTAAGAAAAAGCATGAAATTAAACATGCACAACTCAACTCACAAAACCCCAACAGCGGACCCTCAGAGAACATCCCGTCCCGGCCGTCGTCAATACCTGCAAGTACACTCGGACAAGAGACAGGGAAGAAAGAAAAAAACTGCAAAAGAAAAAAGAGAGGGTTAGTCTGTGCACTAATGAACTTGATTTCAACATCAAATCAAAGAGTTTCCCTCCAAAACGCCATAACGCCATTCTTCGTCACTTTTAGGGAAGAATTTTCCTCGAGAGTCAGCTTTTCTGCTGTGATTTACTCTCTGGAGTCTTAAGACTCTAGACATTTGGCACCAGTATTCCAAATGGCTATGTTGCATTTTGGAAAGCAAGTCTTTGACTTCAACACCTATACATACAAACACAGGGGCCCCACTACACAATAAAACTCTAAGAAAAAGCATGAAATTAAACATGCACAACTCAACTCACAAAACCCCAACAGCGGACCCTCAGAGAACATCCCGTCCCGGCCGTCGTCAATACCTGCAAGTACACTCGGACAAGAGACAGGGAAGAAAGAAAAAAACTGCAAAAGAAAAAAGAGAGGGTTAGTCTGTGCACTAATGAACTTGATTTCAACATCAAATCAAAGAGTTTCCCTCCAAAACGCCATAACGCCATTCTTCGTCACTTTTTGGGAAGAATTTTCCTCGAGACTCAGCTTTTCTGCTGTGATTTACTCTCTGGAGTCTTAAGACTCTAGACATTTGGCACCAGTATTCCAAATGGCTATGTTGCATTTTGGAAGGCAAGTCTTTGACTTCAACACCTATACATACAAACACAGGGGCCCCACTACACAATAAAACTCTCAGAAAAAGCATGAAATTAAACATGCACAACTCAACTCACAAAACCCCAACAGCGGACCCTCAGAGAACATCCCGTCCCGGCCGTCGTCAATACCTGCAAGTACACTCGGACAAGAGACAGGGAAGAAAGAAAAAAACTGCAAAAGAAAAAAAGAGAGGGTTAGTCTGTGCACTAATGAACTTGATTTCAACATCAAATCAAAGAGTTTCCCTCCAAAATGCCATAACGCCATTCTTCGTCACTTTTTGGGAAGACTTTTCCTCGAGAGTCAGCTTTTCTGCTGTGATTTACTCTCTGGAGTCTTAAGACTCTAGACATTTGGCACCAGTATTCCAAATGGCTATGTTGCATTTTGGAAAGCAAGTCTTTGACTTCAACACCTATACATACAAACACAGGGGCCCCACTACACAATAAAACTCTAAGAAAAAGCATGAAATTAAACATGCACAACTCAACTCACAAAACCCCAACAGCGGACCCTCAGAGAACATCCCGTCCCGGCCGTCGTCAATACCTGCAAGTACACTCGGACAAGAGACAGGGAAGAAGAAAAAAAACTGCAAAAGAAAAAAAGAGAGGGTTAGTCTGTGCACTAATGAACTTGATTTCAACATCAAATCAAAGAGTTTCCCTCCAAAACGCCATAACGCCATTCTTCGTCACTTTTTGGGAAGAATTTTCCTCGAGACTCAGCTTTTCTGCTGTGATTTACTCTCTGGAGTCTTAAGACTCTAGACATTTGGCACCAGTATTCCAAATGGCTATGTTGCATTTTGGAAGGCAAGTCTTTGACTTCAACACCTATACATACAAACACAGGGGCCCCACTACACAATAAAACTCTAAGAAAAAGCATGAAATTAAACATGCACAACTCAACTCACAAAACCCCAACAGCGGACCCTCAGAGAACATCCCGTCCCGGCCGTCGTCAATACCTGCAAGTACACTCGGACAAGAGACAGGGAAGAAAGAAAAAAAACTGCAAAAGAAAAAAAGAGAGGGTTAGTCTGTGCACTAATGAACTTGATTTCAACATCAAATCAAAGAGTTTCCCTCCAAAACGCCATAACGCCATTCTTCGTCACTTTTTGGGAAGAATTTTCCTCGAGACTCAGCTTTTCTGCTGTGATTTACTCTCTGGTGTCTTAAGACTCTAGACATTTGGCACCAGTATTCCAAATGGCTATGTTGCATTTTGGAAGGCAAGTCTTTGACTTCAACACCTATACATACAAACACAGGGGCCCCACTACACAATAAAACTCTCAGAAAAAGCATGAAATTAAACATGCACAACTCAACTCACAAAACCCCAACAGCGGACCCTCAGAGAACATCCCGTCCCGGCCGTCGTCAATACCTGCAAGTACACTCGGACAAGAGACAGGGAAGAAAGAAAAAAAACTGCAAAAGAAAAAAAGAGAGGGTTAGTCTGTGCACTAATGAACTTGATTTCAACATCAAATCAAAGAGTTTCCCTCCAAAATGCCATAACGCCATTCTTCGTCACTTTTTGGGAAGACTTTTCCTCGAGAGTCAGCTTTTCTGCTGTGATTTACTCTCTGGAGTCTTAAGACTCTAGACATTTGGCACCAGTATTCCAAATGGCTATGTTGCATTTTGGAAAGCAAGTCTTTGACTTCAACACCTATACATACAAACACAGGGGCCCCACTACACAATAAAACTCTAAGAAAAAGCATGAAATTAAACATGCACAACTCAACTCACAAAACCCCAACAGCGGACCCTCAGAGAACATCCCGTCCCGGCCGTCGTCAATACCTGCAAGTACACTCAGACAAGAGACAGGGAAGAAAGAAAAAAAACTGCAAAAGAAAAAAAGAGAGGGTTAGTCTGTGCACTAATGAACTTGATTTCAACATCAAATCAAAGAGTTTCCCTCCAAAACGCCATAACGCCATTCTTCGTCACTTTTAGGAAAGAATTTTCCTCGAGAGTCAGCTTTTCTGCTGTGATTTACTCTCTGGAGTCTTAAGACTCTAGAAATTTGGCACCAGTATTCCAAATGGCTATGTTGCATTTTGGAAAGCAAGTCTTTGACTTCAACACCTATACATACAAACACAGGGGCCCCACTACACAATAAAACTCTAAGAAAAAGCATGAAATTAAACATGCACAACTCAACTCACAAAACCCCAACAGCGGACCCTCAGAGAACATCCCGTCCCGGCCGTCGTCAATACCTGCAAGTACACTCGGACAAGAGACAGGGAAGAAAGAAAAAAAAACTGCAAAAGAAAAAAGAGAGGGTTAGTCTGTGCACTAATGAACTTGATTTCAACATCAAATCAAAGAGTTTCCCTCCAAAATGCCATAACGCCATTCTTCGTCACTTTTTGGGAAGACTTTTCCTCGAGAGTCAGCTTTTCTGCTGTGATTTACTCTCTGGAGTCTTAAGACTCTAGACATTTGGCACCAGTATTCCAAATGGCTATGTTGCATTTTGGAAAGCAAGTCTTTGACTTCAACACCTATACATACAAACACAGGGGCCCCACTACACAATAAAACTCTAAGAAAAAGCATGAAATTAAACATGCACAACTCAACTCACAAAACCCCAACAGCGGACCCTCAGAGAACATCCCGTCCCGGCCGTCGTCAATACCTGCAAGTACACTCGGACAAGAGACAGGGAAGAAAGAAAAAAACTGCAAAAGAAAAAAAGAGAGGGTTAGTCTGTGCACTAATGAACTTGATTTCAACATCAAATCAAAGAGTTTCCCTCCAAAACGCCATAACGCCATTCTTCGTCACTTTTAGGGAAGAATTTTCCTCGAGAGTCAGCTTTTCTGCTGTGATTTACTCTCTGGAGTCTTAAGACTCTAGACATTTGGCACCAGTATTCCAAATGGCTATGTTGCATTTTGGAAAGCAAGTCTTTGACTTCAACACCTATACATACAAACACAGGGGCCCCACTACACAATAAAACTCTAAGAAAAAGCATGAAATTAAACATGCACAACTCAACTCACAAAACCCCAACAGCGGACCCTCAGAGAACATCCCGTCCCGGCCGTCGTCAATACCTGCAAGTACACTCGGACAAGAGACAGGGAAGAAAGAAAAAAACTGCAAAAGAAAAAAAGAGAGGGTTAGTCTGTGCACTAATGAACTTGATTTCAACATCAAATCAAAGAGTTTCCCTCCAAAACGCCATAACGCCATTCTTCGTCACTTTTTGGGAAGACTTTTCCTCGAGAGTCAGCTTTTCTGCTGTGATTTACTCTCTGGAGTCTTAAGACTCTAGACATTTGGCACCAGTATTCCAAATGGCTATGTTGCATTTTGGAAGGCAAGTCTTTGACTTCAACACCTATACATACAAACACAGGGGCCCCACTACACAATAAAACTCTCAGAAAAAGCATGAAATTAAACATGCACAACTCAACTCACAAAACCCCAACAGCGGACCCTCAGAGAACATCCCGTCCCGGCCGTCGTCAATACCTGCAAGTACACTCGGACAAGAGACAGGGAAGAAAGAAAAAAAAAACTGCAAAAGAAAAAAAGAGAGGGTTAGTCTGTGCACTAATGAACTTGATTTCAACATCAAATCAAAGAGTTTCCCTCCAAAATGCCATAACGCCATTCTTCGTCACTTTTTGGGAAGACTTTTCCTCGAGAGTCAGCTTTTCTGCTGTGATTTACTCTCTGGAGTCTTAAGACTCTAGACATTTGGCACCAGTATTCCAAATGGCTATGTTGCATTTTGGAAAGCAAGTCTTTGACTTCAACACCTATACATACAAACACAGGGGCCCCACTACACAATAAAACTCTAAGAAAAAGCATGAAATTAAACATGCACAACTCAACTCACAAAACCCCAACAGCGGACCCTCAGAGAACATCCCGTCCCGGCCGTCGTCAATACCTGCAAGTACACTCAGACAAGAGACAGGGAAGAAAGAAAAAAAACTGCAAAAGAAAAAAAGAGAGGGTTAGTCTGTGCACTAATGAACTTGATTTCAACATCAAATCAAAGAGTTTCCCTCCAAAACGCCATAACGCCATTCTTCGTCACTTTTAGGGAAGAATTTTCCTCGAGAGTCAGCTTTTCTGCTGTGATTTACTCTCTGGAGTCTTAAGACTCTAGACATTTGGCACCAGTATTCCAAATGGCTATGTTGCATTTTGGAAAGCAAGTCTTTGACTTCAACACCTATACATACAAACACAGGGGCCCCACTACACAATAAAACTCTAAGAAAAAGCATGAAATTAAACATGCACAACTCAACTCACAAAACCCCAACAGCGGACCCTCAGAGAACATCCCGTCCCGGCCGTCGTCAATACCTGCAAGTACACTCGGACAAGAGACAGGGAAGAAAGAAAAAAACTGCAAAAGAAAAAAAGAGAGGGTTAGTCTGTGCACTAATGAACTTGATTTCAACATCAAATCAAAGAGTTTCCCTCCAAAACGCCATAACGCCATTCTTCGTCACTTTTTGGGAAGAATTTTCCTCGAGAGTCTGCTTTTCTGCTGTGATTTACTCTCTGGAGTCTTAAGACTCTAGACATTTGGCACCAGTATTCCAAATGGCTATGTTGCATTTTGGAAAGCAAGTCTTTGACTTCAACACCTATACATACAAACACAGGGGCCCCACTACACAATAAAACTCTAAGAAAAAGCATGAAATTAAACATGCACAACTCAACTCACAAAACCCCAACAGCGGACCCTCAGAGAACATCCCGTCCCGGCCGTCGTCAATACCTGCAAGTACACTCGGACAAGAGACAGGGAAGAAAAAAAAAACTGCAAAAGAAAAAAGAGAGGGTTAGTCTGTGCACTAATGAACTTGATTTCAACATCAAATCAAAGAGTTTCCCTCCAAAACGCCAGAACGCCATTCTTCGTCACTTTTTGGGAAGAATTTTCCTCGAGAGTCAGCTTTTCTGCTGTGATTTAATCTCTGGAGTCTTAAGACTCTAGACATTTGGCACCAGTATTCCAAATGGCTATGTTGCATTTTGGAAAGCAAGTCTTTGACTTCAACACCTATACATACAAACACAGGGGCCCCACTACACAATAAAACTCTAAGAAAAAGCATGAAATTAAACATGCACAACTCAACTCACAAAACCCCAACAGCGGACCCTCAGAGAACATCCCGTCCCGGCCGTCGTCAATACCTGCAAGTACACTCGGACAAGAGACAGGGAAGAAAGAAAAAAAACTGCAAAAGAAAAAAAGAGAGGGTTAGTCTGTGCACTAATGAACTTGATTTCAACATCAAATCAAAGAGTTTCCCTCCAAAACGCCATAACGCCATTCTTCGTCACTTTTAGGGAAGAATTTTCCTCGAGAGTCAGCTTTTCTGCTGTGATTTACTCTCTGGAGTCTTAAGACTCTAGACATTTGGCACCAGTATTCCAAATGGCTATGTTGCATTTTGGAAAGCAAGTCTTTGACTTCAACACCTATACATACAAACACAGGGGCCCCACTACACAATAAAACTCTAAGAAAAAGCATGAAATTAAACATGCACAACTCAACTCACAAAACCCCAACAGCGGACCCTCAGAGAACATCCCGTCCCGGCCGTCGTCAATACCTGCAAGTACACTCGGACAAGAGACAGGGAAGAAAGAAAAAAAAACTGCAAAAGAAAAAAAGAGAGGGTTAGTCTGTGCCACTAATGAACTTGATTTCAACATCAAATCAAAGAGTTTCCCTCCAAAATGCCATAACGCCATTCTTCGTCACTTTTTGGGAAGACTTTTCCTCGAGAGTCAGCTTTTCTGCTGTGATTTACTCTCTGGAGTCTTAAGACTCTAGACATTTGGCACCAGTATTCCAAATGGCTATGTTGCATTTTGGAAAGCAAGTCTTTGACTTCAACACCTATACATACAAACACAGGGGCCCCACTACACAATAAAACTCTAAGAAAAAGCATGAAATTAAACATGCACAACTCAACTCACAAAACCCCAACAGCGGACCCTCAGAGAACATCCCGTCCCGGCCGTCGTCAATACCTGCAAGTACACTCGGACAAGAGACAGGGAAGAAAGAAAAAAAAACTGCAAAAGAAAAAAAGACAGGGTTAGTCTGTGCACTAATGAACTTGATTTCAACATCAAATCAAAGAGTTTCCCTCCAAAACGCCATAACGCCATTCTTCGTCACTTTTAGGGAAGAATTTTCCTCGAGAGTCAGCTTTTCTGCTGTGATTTACTCTCTGGAGTCTTAAGACTCTAGACATTTGGCACCAGTATTCCAAATGGCTATGTTGCATTTTGGAAAGCAAGTCTTTGACTTCAACACCTATACATACAAACACAGGGGCCCCACTACACAATAAAACTCTAAGAAAAAGCATGAAATTAAACATGCACAACTCAACTCACAAAACCCCAACAGCGAACCCTCAGAGAACATCCCGTCCCGGCCGTCGTCAATACCTGCAAGTACACTTGGACAAGAGAAAGGGAAGAAAAAAAAAACTGCAAAAGAAAAAAAGAGAGGGTTAGTCTGTGCACTAACGAACTTGATTTCAACATCAAATCAAAGAGTTTCCCTCCAAAACGCCATAACGCCATTCTTCGTCACTTTTTGGGAAGAATTTTCCTCGAGAGTCAGCTTTTCTGCTGTGATTTACTCTCTGGAGTCTTAAGACTCTAGACATTTGGCACCAGTATTCCAAATGGCTATGTTGCATTTTGGAAAGCAAGTCTTTGACTTCAACACCTATACATACAAACACAGGGGCCCCACTACACAATAAAACTCTAAGAAAAAGCATGAAATTAAACATGCACAACTCAACTCACAAAACCCCAACAGCGGACCCTCAGAGAACATCCCGTCCCGGCCGTCGTCAATACCTGCAAGTACACTCGGACAAGAGACAGGGAAGAAAGAAAAAAAACTGCAAAAGAAAAAAAGAGAGGGTTAGTCTGTGCACTAATGAACTTGATTTCAACATCAAATCAAAGAGTTTCCCTCCAAAACGCCATAACGCCATTCTTCGTCACTTTTAGGGAAGAATTTTCCTCGAGAGTCAGCTTTTCTGCTGTGATTTAATCTCTGGAGTCTTAAGACTCTAGACATTTGGCACCAGTATTCCAAATGGCTATGTTGCATTTTGGAAAGCAAGTCTTTGACTTCAACACCTATACATACAAACACAGGGGCCCCACTACACAATAAAACTCTAAGAAAAAGCATGAAATTAAACATGCACAACTCAACTCACAAAACCCCAACAGCGGACCCTCAGAGAACATCCCGTCCCGGCCGTCGTCAATACCTGCAAGTACACTCGGACAAGAGACAGGGAAGAAAGAAAAAAAAACTGCAAAAGAAAAAAAGAGAGGGTTAGTCTGTGCCACTAATGAACTTGATTTCAACATCAAATCAAAGAGTTTCCCTCCAAAATGCCATAACGCCATTCTTCGTCACTTTTTGGGAAGACTTTTCCTCGAGAGTCAGCTTTTCTGCTGTGATTTACTCTCTGGAGTCTTAAGACTCTAGACATTTGGCACCAGTATTCCAAATGGCTATGTTGCATTTTGGAAAGCAAGTCTTTGACTTCAACACCTATACATACAAACACAGGGGCCCCACTACACAATAAAACTCTAAGAAAAAGCATGAAATTAAACATGCACAACTCAACTCACAAAACCCCAACAGCGGACCCTCAGAGAACATCCCGTCCCGGCCGTCGTCAATACCTGCAAGTACACTCGGACAAGAGACAGGGAAGAAAGAAAAAAAAACTGCAAAAGAAAAAAAGACAGGGTTAGTCTGTGCACTAATGAACTTGATTTCAACATCAAATCAAAGAGTTTCCCTCCAAAACGCCATAACGCCATTCTTCGTCACTTTTAGGGAAGAATTTTCCTCGAGAGTCAGCTTTTCTGCTGTGATTTACTCTCTGGAGTCTTAAGACTCTAGACATTTGGCACCAGTATTCCAAATGGCTATGTTGCATTTTGGAAAGCAAGTCTTTGACTTCAACACCTATACATACAAACACAGGGGCCCCACTACACAATAAAACTCTAAGAAAAAGCATGAAATTAAACATGCACAACTCAACTCACAAAACCCCAACAGCGAACCCTCAGAGAACATCCCGTCCCGGCCGTCGTCAATACCTGCAAGTACACTTGGACAAGAGAAAGGGAAGAAAAAAAAAAACTGCAAAAGAAAAAAAGAGAGGGTTAGTCTGTGCACTAACGAACTTGATTTCAACATCAAATCAAAGAGTTTCCCTCCAAAACGCCATAACGCCATTCTTCGTCACTTTTTGGGAAGAATTTTCCTCGAGAGTCAGCTTTTCTGCTGTGATTTACTCTCTTGAGTCTTAAGACTCTAGACATTTGGCACCAGTATTCCAAATGGCTATGTTGCATTTTGGAAAGCAAGTCTTTGACTTCAACACCTATACATACAAACACAGGGGCCCCACTACACAATAAAACTCTAAGAAAAAGCATGAAATTAAACATGCACAACTCAACTCACAAAACCCCAACAGCGGACCCTCAGAGAACATCCCGTCCCGGCCGTCGTCAATACCTGCAAGTACACTCGGACAAGAGACAGGGAAGAAAGAAAAAAACTGCAAAAGAAAAAAAGAGAGGGTTAGTCTGTGCACTAATGAACTTGATTTCAACATCAAATCAAAGAGTTTCCCTCCAAAACGCCATAACGCCATTCTTCGTCACTTTTTGGGAAGAATTTTCCTGGAGAGTCAGCTTTTCTGCTGTGATTTACTCTCTGGAGTCTTAAGACTCTAGACATTTGGCACCAGTATTCCAAATGGCTATGTTGCATTTTGGAAAGCAAGTCTTTGACTTCAACACCTATACATACAAACACAGGGGCCCCACTACACAATAAAACTCTAAGAAAAAGCATGAAATTAAACATGCACAACTCAACTCACAAAACCCCAACAGCGGACCCTCAGAGAACATCCCGTCCCGGCCGTCGTCAATACCTGCAAGTACACTCGGACAAGAGACAGGGAAGAAAGAAAAAAAAACTGCAAAAGAAAAAAAGACAGGGTTAGTCTGTGCACTAATGAACTTGATTTCAACATCAAATCAAAGAGTTTCCCTCCAAAACGCCATAACGCCATTCTTCGTCACTTTTTGGGAAGACTTTTCCTCGAGAGTCAGCTTTTCTGCTGTGATTTACTCTCTGGAGTCTTAAGACTCTAGACATTTGGCACCAGTATTCCAAATGGCTATGTTGCATTTTGGAAAGCAAGTCTTTGACTTCAACACCTATACATACAAACACAGGGGCCCCACTACACAATAAAACTCTAAGAAAAAGCATGAAAGTAGTGTGTAGGGTCTTCATCGGACAGACAAAAGAATTTTATGCATAATGCACAAAGACAAAGGACTCATTAGCATATCAATGAAACCAATTAGCATATGGATGGATGATGTTAGCATAATAAAAGAGCGCATGGGCGTGTGTAAGTTTTACCGGACAAAGGATGGGTCTAAAAATGTATTGGACAAAGGGGGGCAGCCCACCCGGCTAGATGGAATAGCGGACAGAGGAAAGACCTGAACCGGAATAGTGGACAAAGGGAGACTTGAGCCGAAATAGCGGACAAAGGGAGACTTGAGCCGAAATAGCGGACAAAGGGAGACTTGAGCAAGGTTATCGGACAAAAGAAGCAAGCGTGATAAATAGGCCGCTGGGTAGAAGTGTTTGGTCATACCGCTTCAGTTCTGTAATATCGACGACATCATCAAACCTTGTAAACAAGATGGCTGCACCAGAGAGTTTCTACACTGCGCCTACCTCATCACTGCCGTCATATGACGCGGCCGGTAGTCGTAAAGAAGTACGCGAGTACGCACCAGCGAAGCCCGAATGGTTAGCCAATGCAGACCCCCAGCGACTTGAGCGACTGGAGCAGCGCATGATGACTCGTGCTGAAGATCGAAGTGCACCGTTCCCAAATTCTGACCCAAGCAAGCGTCGCCGAGCTGAGACTATCCCGTCCGCTAGGTTCGAGCTGACCGACGTCCGTCACGCCGTGGTAGAACCTTTCAAGGGCCAGATTTACATCAAAATTCGCGAGTTTGTCCATGTGAAGGGTAAAGACTTTTGGAGCAGTCCGCGAGGCATAAACCTGAGGGTCGACGAATGGAAGAAACTGGTAGAAGTAATGCCTGCCATCACCGAGGCTGTGGAAGACATGGAGGTAAGAAATTACTCATGTAAATAAAGTCTTCATTACGAATTGCTTTTTTTGTGTGTCAGAGTTAAAAATGTGTTTGATTTCAAAAGTGTCACATTACTCTTTTTTTTTTTAAACATTAATAAACTTTTTGTTTTGTTCTTTTATTTTTTTTGTCCTTTTACAGGATTTTTCTTTCCAACGGGATCAAGGAAGCAAGAAGGTGAAACGTGACAGCGATGCTCAGAGTGATGAGGCTACGCCAGATCCGGGGGATGGCTTTCCATGGGGGTATACGGGTGACGCTGTACCATACACCAAGCCCAGCGGGACACCGGAGGAGGAGAAGGAACGTGAGGCCTGTAAAGACCTTGCATTCAACATTATTCAGGCGATATTCGTTCCTTGCATTCTTAAGAAAGTAGATGAAATTTGTAGGGAACAATGCTATGGATGTAATCTGCCAATAGAGAAAGACTTCACCCAGAAAAACCACGAGTGTATAATGTTGGACATGTCTGAAAAGGTGGAAAAGTTCTTTGATCATGCTGTAGATAACATTTTAGAAACTGAGTTAGGGAAATGTAGATCCGAGTGGAATTTAACTGCTAAAGACAACAATCGGATTGTTTCATGCTATTCGACTATTCATGCCAGAAATCGTCTTTTTACCAAATATGTTAATATGCATGTCGAAAAGAAAGTCGATGAACCTGAAAATGGTAGAGCCGTTTTGTACAACATTTGTCATGCTGATATATGTTTCCAACAACAGATGTTGGTTTAACTGTTATGTTTACATTCCTTAGGGAATCGCAACAAGAATTCAATTTACAGTGTTTTACTTCATGATTGTTGACTGACTTGATTACTCTATCCAGTTTAACTTTGTTTTGTTTTTTTCTTTTGGATTCTGATAGTTAGCTTTTATTAAATGTTTTCATAGTTTTGATAAAAAACAATTGTGTTTAATAATTTGAACTAATTGGAATTTTAAAAAAGCCTTGTGTATAAAAATTTGAACTACATGAAAGTAAAAAAAAAAAGATTGTGTTTAAAAAAAAAAAAAAATTGTGTCTGTAATGGTTTAAAATAAATTGGAATAAAAATAAAAGTAATTTTAAACAGAAATAAAAAGATGACAAATCTCAAAAGTGTGATTTTTATTGCAAAGACTTTAAAAAAAAAAATTAAATTAAAGAGGTGAATAAATGTAATAAACTGTCATTTTTAACTAATGCGTTGATAAGACAGGATCATGGATGATCGCAAAAGTTACTTGAAGACGTTATATTATGACATTGGGCGTGAAAGCGGTTTGAGTAGTATTGAGAAATTGTATCGCGCTGTCAGGAACGATGGAAAGTACAAAATTACGCGCGAACAAATTAAAGACTTTCTCATTGGACAGGATGTATACACGCTGCATAAGCCGGCTAGAAAGAAATATCCCAGGAATAAAATTATAGCTGTAGCACCTGACGAGATACATCAGTTGGATTTAGTGGATGTTTCCAACAACGGATATCGATTTTTACTGACGTGGATCGATGTGTTTACCAAATACGCCTGGGTGATTCCTTTGAAAAACAAAACTGGAAAGGTATTGGTGGAAGCTTTCAAAAACAATATCAAGTCTAGCGGTAGACCTCCGACTATGGTTCACACTGATAAAGGCAGCGAATTTACGAATCGTTTGTTTCAAGATTTGCTAAAAACAGAAGGCATCCATTTCTATACGACAAACAGCGAGATGAAAGCCCCCATTGTGGAGAGATTTAATCGCACTCTCAAGTCTAGAATGTGGCGGTATTTTACGTACAAAAATACTTTGAAATACATCGATGTGTTGCAGAAACTGGTGAAGGCGTATAATCATTCCTATCATCGTTCCATTAAAATGAAACCCGTGGAAGTCAACGGTGAGAATGAAAGCAAAGTCTGGAAACATTTATATTCCACGTCTAAAGCGCCCGTAAAATTTAAGTTTAAAGTCGGGGAACAGGTTCGAGTCAGTAAACAGCGGTTAACGTTTGAAAAGTCGTACCTCCCCTCATGGTCCGAGGAAATATTTACCGTGGCCGAACGCAATGGGCGACAAGAAAGACCGGTGTATAAATTAAAAGATTTTGTAGGCTCAGAAATTTCTGGAATTTTTTACGAGCCAGAGTTGCAAAAAATCTATAAATCGCCTGATGCTCTTTACAGGATTGAAAGAGTACTGCGTAAACGACGTAAAAATAAAAAGACCGAATATTTCGTTAAATGGTTAGGGTATCCTTCATCGTTCAACAGTTGGGTGACGGATGTTCAGCAATAAGGACGCAGTCATGGCATCACCTTCGACTCAGTTTTACGTAACGTTGCCTAGTAATTCATCCATGTCATTGTATCCAGACAATACACTGTCTAGTTACACTACACGTCTTGTGAAACAAATTAATCTGGCTGGTAATTGGGAGGTTGCCCTGACTGAAATCCATTACCCTTTCACTTGGTACAATATCACAGAAAATAACAATTCTTTTACGTTTAGCGAGCATGGTCTAGTACAAACCCACGCGAGAATTTCGCACGGATTCTATAAATCCGTACGGGAAATTATAGATGCAATTAATAGGGAGATGACAGAAGCAGCTAGACATAATATTAACATTAATTTAAATAATCACACCGGCAGAGTTAAGATAAAACTCAGACAGGGGGCGTTCATATATTTTGATGATCATCTGTATCGCATGTTGGGATTAAAACACAAAGCGGTTAATGAAAACAAAGAAGGTCACTTACCAGTAGACGTCAATGGTGGTTTTTACGGTATGTACGTGTACTGTGACATCGTCGAGAATCAACTGGTGGGTGATGTGAGCGCGCCGCTACTGAGGATCGTCCCGGTGCAGACGTCTGGAGTTACTCAGGGTGATGTCGTTGCCCATACATTCAGCACACCTCATTATGTGCCTGTAAAACGAAAACACTTTGAGAATATACAAATGAATATATTTACAGACACTGCTGAAAAAATACCATTCCAACGTGGGAAGCTCACGACGACACTTCATTTTAGAAGAAGTCGTCCCTCCTTGTTTTAAGCAATCATGATAGACTACGAGAGATATTACAAAAACCAAGCCGGAGGTGGGGACAATTTTTTTAGGGGTGCCCCCATTCAGAAAGGATACGGACTTGGAAATATTTTAGGCGGTCTTTTTAGATCCGCTTTGCCAATGATCAAACAAGGCGCAAAAATGCTAGGCAAAGAGGCTTTAAAGACAGGAGTTGGAATTGCTGCAGATGCCCTGAATGGACAAAATGTGAAAGCGGCCGCAAAGAAGCAAC
The DNA here is from genome assembly GCF_015706575.1 of Patiria miniata. Classification (NCBI taxonomy): domain Eukaryota; kingdom Metazoa; phylum Echinodermata; class Asteroidea; order Valvatida; family Asterinidae; genus Patiria; species Patiria miniata. The sequence continues at coordinate 38,146,867 of NW_024037047.1, forward strand.
TGCGACAGGTTGGATTGAACATGACGTCACGAGTTAAAAAGCAGCTTTCGAAGAAATCTCCCAGTCAGAGAAAACATTTAAAAAGGAAAGCAACTGGTACATCACGCAGAAAGGCTCCGAGCAAGCGAGCGAAGAGGACCCTCGACATATTTGATTAATAGCAACGCTATAAACCATGGCATTCGTCAGCAAACACTCGTGCGAATGCACAAAGTCAGAATTAGATCTTTTCTCTCTACCCCCGACTCAGACCTCTATTTTAGGTGGGAAATATGTCCAGTTTAACCCTCTGACAAATATTGTGGACTCGGACTCGATAGAATTCAATGTCACTGGTTCGACCGAGCACTACCTGGATCTTGCACACACTCTAATCAACGTGAAAGCAAAAATTGTAAATCAAAATGGTACTGACCTTGGAGAGGGCGTTCCGGTTGGCCCAGCTAACCTGTTTCTGCAGTCACTGTTCTCGGAAGTGGATGTCTCGCTCAACGACAAGCTGATCTCGTCCTCATCGGACACGTATCCGTATAGAGCCTATCTGGAAACTCTTTTAACATATGGCCCTGCCGCTAAGACGTCTCAGCTGACTGCGGCCTTGTTTTACAAAGATACGGGCGGAAAAATGGAAGCCAACGATCCAACCGTGGAAGAGGATTTCAACGAAGGGTTAAAGAAAAGATATATGTTGACACGGGAGAGCCGAATTGTGGATCTTTTAGGACCGGTTCACTCCGACATATTCTTTCAAGATAAATTTTTACTGAACGGAGTCAGCCTCAAACTAAAATTTCATCGCAGCAAAAATAGCTTTTGTCTACTGTCTGCTTTACCCGATACACATTACAAAGTAAAAATTTTGGAAGCCTCTCTGTACGTGAGAAAAGTCACCGTCAGTCCCACTGTGGCTCTAGCGCATGCCAAAACCCTTCAGACTGCTACGGCAAAGTATAATCTTCGAAGAGTTGAAGTGAAGACTTTTTCGATTCCGCAAGGAAATCAATCTTTTACCCGCGAAAACTTGTTTTTGGGACAGATCCCTAGGCGCGTGGTAATTGGCATGGTAGACAATACGGCCTTTAACGGTGATTACCGTAAAAATCCCTATAATTTCAAACACTATGGATTAAATTTCATGGGTCTGTATGTGGATAACGAACAGACACCGTGGAGACCGCTTCAACCCAAATTCTCTGGAAAAGATGACGCGTACATGATGGCCTATCAGACGTTGTATTCCGGTATAAATACGCTGTATAAAGATTTTGGAAATGCCATTTCCAGGGAAGATTACGAAGGGGGCTATTCTCTCTTTGCATTTGATCTGTCTCCTGATTTGTCTTGTGGATCTAACCTTAACCTGGTAAAGCGCAGTAACATGCGCCTCGAGCTGAAGTTTGGAACAGCTTTAACGACGACAGTCAACGTTGTCATATACAGCGAGTTTGATAGCGTCCTAGAAGTAGACGAGAGCCGAAATATTCTGATTGATTACTCCAATTAAAAGACGACATGGATAGCGTGCAACTTTTACAAGTACTCAAGGGAGACAGTATTACTCGGCGTTACACGGCTGGCGTATTTCCGGCAGATAGGCTACCACCAGTGACAGAATACCCCAGTGCATTCATCATCAACACTGACAAGAGCAACGAGCCGGGCACCCATTGGTTAGCGGTGTACTTCACTCGGGACAGACGCGCCGAATTCTTTTGCTCCTATGGGCAACATCCCTATGTATACGGGCGATATTTTCAAACATTTCTAAAAAAGAACAGTTTACATTTTATTTACAACACAGTTCGTTTGCAATCCCTAAGCACTACAGTCTGTGGACAACACTGCCTTTTTTACTTACTGCATCGATGCAGAAATATTTCAATGAGCAGCATCATGTCAGTGTTTACGGATGACTACCTCATCAATGATGTGTTAGTGCAAGATTTTATAGAAGAAAAATATGATGTTGATGTACCCGTTTCAGATTTAAATTTCATTTGTCGTCAAAGTTGTATTAAGAAAAAATAATAAGCTATCGTGACTCAACACTTTTTGTATTTGTAAATATATATTATCATTTCTGTTATTCTTAAAAAAAAAATTGTGTAAAAAAAAAATTGTTCAGAAAAAAAAAATTTGTGTAAAAAAAAAAAAAAAAAAAAAAATTGTGTTTAGAAAAAAAAAATTTGTGTAAAAAAAAAAAAAAAAAATTGTATTTAGAAAAAAAAAAAAAAAAAATTGTGTTTAGAAAAAAAAATTTGTGTGTAAAAAAATAAAAATTGTGTTTAGAAAAAAAATTTGTGTAAAAAAAAAAATTGTGTTAAAGAAAAAAAGGGTAAACAAAAAACATTTGTATGTAAAAATATTTAGTCATTGTTAGTAGGTACAAAAAAAAACAGTAAAGAAAAAAAAAAGTCAAAGAATTTTTTTTTTTTCTTCTTAACATTTGTTCCATTATTTATTGCTTATGAATAAAACGTTTATTAATTACAAAAAATTCTTCTTTTTTTCAAGTTTACATTTTGTCTTTTCTTATTCTTAACATCACACAATAATACCTTTCAACTACTGATAACATACATGAAATGCAAACAATACAAAGTTTACGTATTAAACCTTTTCAATCAAAACAGACACGTCACTATATTTACAAAGTTTCCCAATTCAGTTTTTTCTTGGCTCTTAATGGAGTTGACACAACTCTAAGTCGCCTTCGAGATGGAATCGGTGTGCGGGATGTAGGAAGATCGGGTAGCAACCTTTTCTTATCGGAGCCAAATTCTTTATATTTTCTAACGATGCTACGTCGAGCTTCGTTACCGATAATACTCTCGGGCGCGTTAGATTTGGCCAATCCACGCATAAAATATTGAAATCCATGAGGAACGAAACCCTTTTTACTTCTTAGAGTGTCATTGACAAGATCAATAATATTTGAACCCTTTACGACATCCCCTTCATATACAAGTTCCCCATTTTTGTTCCAAGTCATGACGTCATTATGCTTAAGCTGATTCATAAGCAGTTTCGCTTTGCGCTGTAAAGTTTTAGGCACACTCTCGAGAATTTGTGGTGTCAGGTCATCTTGCTTGTCTGAAGTTACGGTTCCTTCGTCATTTTCTATGCTGTCCTGTGGAACGTCGTCTCCCGATGATTTTGGCGTACCGGATCCCTGCGCTGGCGTAGACATCGTAAAAGACATGGGTTCAGTTTTTCGGGCGTGATCATATTGCAGATATTTTTGTAAAGTCTGCTGATACAATGATACTTTAGTGTCATCGGGAATGTCGGTTCTTTCCAGGATGACTTTCATGTCTTCTTCCAGATTCTGCAGTTTACTCTGCGTAGCGTTACGTGAAAGGAGTACATTCTGAATGGCTTTAGTAACACGGTCTGCTGGGGCGCTAATCATGATTTTGCGGGCATAGCGCATTATTACTTGAACAATAGACCACCCAGTGTACCCAGAATTGGGGCTAATAGGGGTCCCAGAAATCCTCCTTTCTGTACCAATAGCTCTTTTCGTTTGACGTGAGAAGATTTCTTGTCAGCGAGAGCTCGCAGATGTGCCTTATGTCGTGCCAATTTCTTCTTCTGGCTTGGTGATAGGGGTACACGACCTTTTAAAACGTTCAGTGCACATTCACACAAACAGGTAATGAGCTCTTTGTCAGCATTCTTTAAAATTGCCTTTCTTCTTTTGCTCGAAGATTTGCTTAAAATGTGAAGCGCGTGAATATTGTCCTTCAACCGTCGCGTCATGATTGCGAATGACCAACGTTGCACAAGATCAGTCTATTTAGGGACGTAGGCGTAGCTCGTTTCACCTGGAAAAATATGGGAACGGACACGGAGTTCTTCTAAACAATTAGGTTGCAAGTCAATGAAAAGATAAGAGTGCGGAAGACTGGTTGCATCGGCGTAAGCTTCGACCATGAATTTAGTCTGCCCAGGGTACATCTGCTTGGCCAGGTGAACAATCTGAGATCTGTCTCTGGGGTTTTTAAACAGGACGATGTAATGACAATTCAGACTGATGGTTCTGCTCTCTTTAGACTGATGAAACAGGTTTTGCACGATGTAAATCACGGACAAGTTTCGATGGTGCGATCCTTGGGTAAACAGTTTAGTAACTTGAGGATCGTTACCACATTCCTGCATTAAGTCGTCCAGAATCACTAAATTTCGCTGTTTCGGGTCGATGAGCTCTGACAAATCCTCCGGCACCCCCTCCACAAACTGAACAAAAGGTAGATCGCGAGACAGTTCCTCGTAAGCCGGCTGATACTGACCATAACACCACAAAATTCTCTCAAATGGTTCCACAAAAACATGTTGGTGATTTCTGATTAGTTTACTGACCCAGTGAGTCTTTCCGCAACACGTTGGGCCTGCCACGCAAAAGGTTGCTGGATGTTGCAGTTTCGTACCCATGGGAAAAAGTGACCTTAGCGGTTAATTGCGCGGTATTATATAACTTAAATATACTGACGTCATAACACGGAGCTTACATCGATAAAAATTTACGGCTGGTACAAGCTAATATTTTCATTCTTTAACAAGCCAAAAGTAGATACTTCAGAAATCAATTGATTAAACAATTCGTTTTCTAAAATAGTAGACAATTCGATTCCAAAAACAGAACACAGAACGACAAGCAATACAATTATTATCGCAATCGTTATTATTCGAAACATTGGCCGAGAGCACTTAAGGTTGGATGAATGTGTGTCTGCCATTGTGACTTTAGTAGAAATGAGAACAGTACGATCCGACCTTTCTTTTTATGACCTGTGGTATCCGTACGGCACGGTATTGAAATTATCTAAAATCACTCTCTTATTGTAAACAACCTTGTAGTCTTTTGACATCGATTTTGTCTTAATCTTTTTTGTTTTTGGCTCTCTGATGATTTGATGTGGATTATGTATGGTTATGGGTTGCTGGTTTACATCTTTGACCATATGCGCTACAGTGTCAAAGTTGATCTGTTGCGCATTCCTAAAGTTGAGCGTGAACCCGCGCACCTTACAACACGTTTTACCCGTGTCTAATTTGTAGGCATAATTTTTAGGACCCCCCGAAACAAAACTCTGAATGTAATTGTCCGATTCTAATTCATTCGTTAGTGAACCCAAATGATCACCGAGGGGTGGACTGTACATGCCCGGTTTGTCGATATAAATAACACTATCCGTGTCGTAATAGAGTACTCTATCTTGGAGTTTTTCAAGTACGCTGTACAGCTTGAGACGGGCATGGGCTGTTGTAAACGCAGCAATGACCACATTCGTTCTAGGGTTTGGCTCTACAAATTCGTCATCGTTAGAAAACTTGACTTCTGCGAGCTCGTCATTGAAAAATTGCACGCTGTTGACTATTTTGTCATCTGCGTACAAAAGCTCATACAACCTCGATGGTTCGGTAACGACTTCAGTTTTTGGCATGTTTATTCTTTGTCCAAATTTGCCCCAAAAACTATTCAACATTAGCTTCGCTAGTGCCCTGAGACCTGGGTTCTTAACAAGTTTTTCTCGATCTAGCAATATTCCCTCTTTTCTTTCATATTCATCGATGTACTTTTGAATGTCTTCCTCGCTTTGACACCATGAAGGAATCCCAGAGCTTTGTTGTTTAATCTTTAGAAACGTATCGATGTATCCGCTGAACAATCCACCGGATTTAGTGGTCGGATTATACTGTGCCCTTTTGTCAAAGTGCCATACACTATCAATGTGTTGAACTACGTAACCTAACTCTACGGCTTTTTGTAATTCAAACGAGACATAAGTACCACTTAGTGCTCTCTCATCGTCACAATGGTGACAGGGTGTTCTTTGTTCCGACTCAGCGCACGCTTTACAAAGTACAAACATCAGCTTTCCAACTGCTCTGTATGGTAAAACAGGGTGATACAAGTTTCGCGGAGGGAGAACTTTACATTTGATTAACCCGTAGTACTCAGATATATCCTTAAAGTTATCGGTAATGACCTTTGGATGCCCTATCCCGTAAGAACAATACTTATTTGTGTACGGATAAAGCGAGCAAAAATCTACATATTTTATTGTTTCATCCCCGCTAACTTCATAAAACAATCGAGTCGCATTAGTTCGACCTCCATAGAAAGCATCTCTGGGATTAAGCTGTTTTGCGGTAGGATCAGAAATTCCCTCTGAAAGATTAACACGTACATCCTTTGGAAAATCATTGTACAGACCATCCCACTCACATTCCCACATATCTATGTAATTAAATCCCGTCTGATTCTGAATAAAAGCCTTCTTTTCTAGGGTTCGGTTGTATAATTCATGCATTGGAATTTGATACACAGGGTGAATAGTATCCCCAATATAACACTTAGGACAGCCGTGCCAAAAGCAACCATTGAATTCATACACAGTACGCGCGTCCTCACTATACCCATCCATTTTGTATTTTCCGATATTCATTTCTCCCCCATTTTGAGCATGTTGGATGTGCACGTCTTGTAAGCGACTCATCCACCGCAACCATATGAGTGCTTTTTGGGATTGTCTGTCTGAAACACTATACCCGCTGGGTGGTAGGACTGCGATTGTATCTTTAGTTAAGAAGTTTCTCCGGTACACAAGATTACAAGCCGAAGCGATCGTCACGCACTGTTTAAAAGGATCAACACCTTGATCATTTGGTCCTGTCGAAGTAACCTGCATGAACAGTTCGCGGAATTGGATACAACATCGCTTTAAAATATCAACGTCGCTGATACAATAGGATAATAATTCTTCCTGCAAGTCAAAGGGTTGGTTAAGCTCCTTTTGCGCTCGGTACCATGCATAGAATTCTTTCCTACGCTCGTCAGACATTGAGTCGGGGTCATAATAAGTTTCGCTCGGTATGGGACCTACGTAGTTTTGATTCCACTGAGTATTAAAAAAGTGCGGAAAGAACCCCTTTTTCAACTCGCTTATCCCGAACGTACCAGGTAACTTACTCAATGCCATAGGGAGGAAATTCATAGAATCTATAATCCTACGCTGATACTGCGGAATGTCTATGCTCATAGCCTTAGCCCCATTGTACACGACAGAAGGTATGCACGCATTATCATACAAAAACAAAAAGTACGAATCGTACCCCTTTGCGTTGTGAGCTATGGCTATTGAATTATCGGTTTCGGGGGATTGAAATAACCATTCACAAAACTCTTTCTGAGTGTTATCTCCCTTAAATACCTTACGTGACGGACAAATACTACAGTGAAAATCATCAGGTTGTCCCGCACATAATTCACAAGTCGTTTCCGCTACACATAAATTCGGTACGTGAGTGCCGCCATCTTGGGTACATTCAAAGTCAAAGAATACGTATTTCAACACTTTGTCCTTTTTTTGCCTTTTCTTGCCGCAGGGTTCCATCGATTCATTATCATTTTCGTCAACATCTAAGGGATCCAAGACAAAGAAATCATCCATAAATTCATTTGTCTGAAATGTCTGCGCGCGTCCATTTTTGGCACCGTTTACAACTTTTATAAAACACTGATGATTAAATGGAACCATTTCATGACAGGTTGCACAGTATTTCTTTGAACATTGGTGTTTACCACGCTTGGCCGTGATGGCGGCACTCACGTACGCGTCACACGATTTACATCTGTAAAATGACTGACATACAGTTGTTTTACCTACGAGTCTTGTCTTGTGGTTATTGAAACAGACTTGATTCTTAAAATTACGGTTACAATCGTTACAGTGGACCCATGTGTTTATTTCACCGGTTTTACAACCCAAGGAATAGCACAACTTACAGGAAATGTTACATACATGACTGGATACTGTACTGTTATACCCTTTAAGGCATTGATCGCAGAAATTGCTTCGGTTTAAGAACCCTGACATAGACCGTATGACATCGTAATGCCCCCTTGCAAGATGAAGATATATCGTGCGCGGTTTTTCTGGACCCTTAAAAACGGCAGCGTAACAATGTTCCCTCGATAAAACAATGAGCCTATAATTTTCTAATACGTCTTGAAACCGCTGAAGTTCTTCAATGCCCCCTAATCTCCCTTCTTCGATTCCTGCCTTGTTGTGCATGTCTGTAACCAGAGGATCTACATACAGAGCTCTATTTTTGAGTATATATGTTAACTCTAGTCCCTCTTTTTCTTGAAGAGCCTGGCCGAACACAATAGCACGGGCCAGACACGTATTGGTGCCATCGTCCCTTATTTTCACAATACTTCTTTTACTAGCCAAAAGTTCCTCGAGTTTCATAAGTCTAACCTGTCTGTTACTTTTTCCCCCTTTGTTAAATCTCATATGTACAAAATGTATAGATATGGTTTCATCGAATCGAATGAATAGATAACTGTTCAAAACCTGTTGTATCCTCTCAAACAATCGCTCGGCCGTCAGCTGATCCATTCGCATGAACGGGAGGGAAATTGGAAAATTTAAAACCGGTGAGTTAAATACCATGCGCACCCTGTCATCTTCCTTAACACCATCCCCTAGACGCTGAATAATACTATTAAATATTCCGTCCAAAAGAGGCATAGCCTCTTCGAGACTTGCGTCTTCTAAATGACGGAACTGTACTACATAATCATAAGTATGGGCTTGAAATTTTTTAATTTTTTTTTCTTTTACACTCACAATTTTGTAGAATTCTTCGGGTTGTCTGCTTCTGCTGATCTTGCGCTGTGGTTCCTCGATGTGTTCAATATCCCCGTCCAGATCTGCATCGGTAAAAGCACCGCCTACCATACTGTCTGTTTGCGAAGCTGAATCCCCACTGTCCGTGCGTGATCTTTTCTTGTTGTTGACTGGTGCAGAGATTCCACTGGTCCCAGGTTGTTCTCCAATACTGACACGCGATTGGACGTTATCACAAATTTGGGTTGTAGATAGCATCTGGGCCAAAATATTGTCTTTAATTTGTTCATTGTTTTGAGGTAATTCGGAAACGCCTTCCTCACTGCGTCCTTGTTGGGTCCAACTCCCGAGTCGCTCGTCCCAGAGAATGGCGTTGTCCTCCGGTGAACATTGAAGATCTACCTGGTCCCATGTCGACAGTTCTTCAAAAAGGTCGTCAGCGGCATCGTTGAGGGTTGGCGGTAAAGCTGCAACGTCTTCCTCGTTGGGTTCTCGTTGCGTCCAACTCCCGAGTCGCTCGTCCCAGAGAATGGCGTTGTCCTCCGGTGAACATTGAAGATCTACCTGGTCCCATGCCGACAGTTCTTCAAAAAGGGCGTCAGCGGCATCGTTGAGGGTTGGCGGTAAAGCTGCAACGTCTTCCTCGTTGGGTTCTCGTTGCGTCCAACTCCCTAGTCGCTCGTCCCAGTAGATGCCGTTGTCCGCTGTACCGTCTTGGTCCCCTACCTCTTCGTTACCCACCTCAACTAGATGAGCGCAGGGTTGTTCCCTATCCAAGAGAAGCTCGGCGAAATCATCATCATCCTCGGCTTCGGTGTTTTCTTGCATATCGAAAGTTTGTGCGATTTGCAGATTGCGTAAACGTTGTTTAATTGCAAATCTTGCCGCGTCAGATAACACGAAATAGTCGAGATAGCCGTTGCATTCCTCCATAGAAAGCGCGTTAATTTCTTCTACGTTGGAAAACATTTTGTAGCAGTAAATTGATAGCTCTAATGAACTGTACACTGCAGAGATAAGACTGGAAATGAAAGACGGGGTAACTAAGATGTTCTCCTGAGGTAATGATTGCTACCGACGCGAATAGAATCAACGGTAATTGGTTACCAGTTTCACGAGACAAAGGAGACCGGGGCCAGAAAGTTTTATCGGACAAAAGGGGGGTGGGGGGACCTACCCCCGTAGATGGAATAATGGATAGGGGGATGGGTCTAAAAAATTTATTGGACAAAAGGGGGGACCTACCCCCATTAGATGGAATAATGGATAGTAAATGGGTCTAAACATGTATTGGACAAAGGGGGGGCCTACCCCATTAGATGGAATAATGGATAGGGGGGTACTTAGAAAGTCTTTTAGGACGAAAGAGGTGTTAGTTAAAGAGTTAATGAGGGTTAAACGACTTTTGGGATAACAGGTGCCTAATCTTCTGAAATGCACGGCTTAACCAGGTGCAAGATGAATAGGCTTGAACAGGACTGACTAGCACCAAAGTGCTATACAGAAAACTCGGGGCTAAAGTGAGATTCTTCATATCGTCCTCTATGTCCTAAGGGCTTGTGTGCGAGTGTGTTTTTTGTTTTCTGCTTTTTTCAGTTTTTTTAAAATAATGTCGTCTGATTTGGTTTAGGTAAATGATCTGCCTGAATAATTTTAATATAAGAAATCACCTGTAGTAAGTTTTAAGGTATGTAATCAAATTATTCTGAGATTTTTAAACGATTTTTTGGTTATCGAATAGTTTATTGAATGAAACAAACGTGTACATCATCGTTGACTGTTGTATAAATCGTACCACTAAAGTCAGTCTACATCCCGACCATCATTAGCTTTACGCTTCCATAAAAAAAAAACAAATCTCTTTTCTTTTTTGATAAATTTTGTTCTCTTTTTGATACTGGTAAAGTACAGCATCCGAGAATCATTCGACGGTCTGTTTTTGGCGGGCTGTACCCATGAACACTGTTTTTTCACACCTCTGGATCCACCACACGCCTATAAAAACCCCCCCAGAAACAGTCTGGAGGTCATCATCGCCGATGGGCTCATCATCAATCGTCATTATGGAGTTTGATCATATCTTAACTATCATTGAAGAATTCACCTTGGGGAACGCTGATCATCTTCTTGATGAACTCCGATGGTGCTGGATTCAAGAAGTCCGTCATATACAACCCGTAGAACTCCTTGAAAAGCATCGGTACAAGTTCAACCAGACAGCGTATAAACTCAAGAAAGAAGGACGAATCGATCATAGACGTTCCATCTCCGTGTCAACCGCAATGCACTATGCGAGGGCTTTACCGGTGCGGATGCCTTGGTTGCGACAACACTGTCAATACTTAATGCATCTCACAACGATGGAGGGGCTAGCGGCGGATGCTGTTCGGGGTATTTTGGCCGCGAACATGTCCATGTCGGACTACTTGAAGTTCCGTCGAAGTGAAGTTGTCCACCCGTCTGTGGCAGCCCTAGAGCTACCTCAGACGGTCAAGGAGTATATTCAGTTCTACTGAATTAAACAAAACCAACCGGCCCTTTTCAGGGCCACACATTTTCAAAAAAGAGATTGAAATCTGTGTCTGATTAATCTGTGTTTTCTTTCTTTCTTTCTTTCTGTCTTTCTTTTGGAAGGGGGGAAGGGTAATGGTTTACTGCAGCAAAAAATTGTAAGCGTTATGATCAATACCGCAAAATCGACAGGCATTTAATAATCGTTCAATCGTGGCATTTTTATATTCGCGTCGTTTCCACTCTATAAGTGCGTTAAAACATTGCCCCCATTCACAAAATTTGTTTTCCTCTAAATGTCTATACATGGCGGCTCTTGATAGACCGAGATTCATCATTAACTTCTCCCAAGGTCGCTCACACTCTCCATTCTTACCAGAGTAAAAACATTTTTTCACAAGATTTCCAGCTAGTCGGCTTAATTGGCGCTCTGTTGGTGTGGCCTGCATTTTGTTTTTATTATTTACTGTTTGCACACTGCTTTGAATGAATACAAATGATAGTCTTGGTCATTTCAAACGTTTGACATTCATAATCCGGCTCAAGTCTCCCTTTGTCCGCTATTTCGGCTCAAGTCTCCCTTTGTCCGCTATTTCGGCTCAAGTCTCCCTTTGTCCACTATTCCGGTTCAGGTCTTTCCTCTGTCCGCTATTCCATCTAGCCGGGTGGGCTGCCCCCCTTTGTCCAATACATTTTTAGACCCATCCTTTGTCCGGTAAAACTTACACACGCCCATGCGCTCTTTTATTATGCTAACATCATCCATCCATATGCTAATTGGTTTCATTGATATGCTAATGAGTCCTTTGTCTTTGTGCATTATGCATAAAATTCTTTTGTCTGTCCGATGAAGACCCTACACACTACTCATGAAATTAAACATGCACAACTCAACTCACAAAACCCCAACAGCGGACCCTCAGAGAACATCCCGTCCCGGCCGTCGTCAATACCTGCAAGTACACTCGGACAAGAGACAGGGAAGAAAGAAAAAAAAACTGCAAAAGAAAAAAAGACAGGGTTAGTCTGTGCACTAATGAACTTGATTTCAACATCAAATCAAAGAGTTTCCCTCCAAAACGCCATAACGCCATTCTTCGTCACTTTTAGGGAAGAATTTTCCTCGAGAGTCAGCTTTTCTGCTGTGATTTACTCTCTGGAGTCTTAAGACTCTAGACATTTGGCACCAGTATTCCAAATGGCTATGTTGCATTTTGGAAAGCAAGTCTTTGACTTCAACACCTATACATACAAACACAGGGGCCCCACTACACAATAAAACTCTAAGAAAAAGCATGAAATTAAACATGCACAACTCAACTCACAAAACCCCAACAACACCTATACATACAAACACAGGGGCCCCACTACACAATAAAACTCTTAGAAAAAGCATGAAATTAAACATGCACAACTCAACTCACAAAACCCCAACAGCGGACCCTCAGAGAACATCCCGTCCCGGCCGTCGTCAATACCTGCAAGTACACTCGGACAAGAGACAGGGAAGAAAGAAAAAAAAACTGCAAAAGAAAAAAAGAGAGGGTTAGTCTGTGCACTAATGAACTTGATTTCAACATCAAATCAAAGAGTTTCCCTCCAAAATGCCATGATGCCATTCTTCGTCACTTTTTGGGAAGACTTTTCCTCGAGAGTCAGCTTTTCTGCTGTTATTTACTCTCTGGAGTCTTAAGACTCTAGACATTTGGCACCAGTATTCCAAATGGCTATGTTGCATTTTGGAAAGCAAGTCTTTGACTTCAACACCTATACATACAAACACAGGGGCCCCACTACACAATAAAACTCTAAGAAAAAGCATGAAATTAAACATGCACAACTCAACTCACAAAACCCCAACAGCGGACCCTCAGAGAACATCCCGTCCCGGCCGTCGTCAATACCTGCAAGTACACTCGGACAAGAGACAGGGAAGAAAGAAAAAAAAACTGCAAAAGAAAAAAAGAGAGGGTTAGTCTGTGCACTAATGAACTTGATTTCAACATCAAATCAAAGAGTTTCCCTCCAAAACGCCATAACGCCATTCTTCGTCACTTTTTGTGAAGAATTTTCCTGGAGAGTCAGCTTTTCTGCTGTGATTTACTCTCTGGAGTCTTAAGACTCTAGACATTTGGCACCAGTATTCCAAATGGCTATGTTGCATTTTGGAAAGCAAGTCATTGACTTCAACACCTATACATACAAACACAGGGGCCCCACTACACAATAAAACTCTAAGAAAAAGCATGAAATTAAACATGCACAACTCAACTCACAAAACCCCAACAGCGGACCCTCAGAGAACATCCCGTCCCGGCCGTCGTCAATACCTGCAAGTACACTCGGACAAGAGACAGGGAAGAAAGAAAAAAAAACTGCAAAAGAAAAAAAGAGAGGGTTAGTTTGTGCACTAATGAACTTGATTTCAACATCAAATCAAAGAGTTTCCCTCCAAAATGCCATAATGCCATTCTTCGTCACTTTTTGGGAAGACTTTTCCTCGAGAGTCAGCTTTTCTGCTGTGATTTACTCTCTGGAGTCTTAAGACTCTAGACATTTGGCACCAGTATTCCAAATGGCTATGTTGCATTTTGGAAAGCAAGTCTTTGACTTCAACACCTATACATACAAACACAGGGGCCCCACTACACAATAAAACTCTAAGAAAAAGCATGAAATTAAACATGCACAACTCAACTCACAAAACCCCAACAGCGGACCCTCAGAGAACATCCCGTCCCGGCCGTCGTCAATACCTGCAAGTACACTCGGACAAGAGACAGGGAAGAAAGAAAAAAAACTGCAAAAGAAAAAAAGACAGGGTTAGTCTGTGCACTAATGAACTTGATTTCAACATCAAATCAAAGAGTTTCCCTCCAAAACGCCATAACGCCATTCTTCGTCACTTTTAGGGAAGAATTTTCCTCGAGAGTCAGCTTTTCTGCTGTGATTTACTCTCTGGAGTCTTAAGACTCTAGACATTTGGCACCAGTATTCCAAATGGCTATGTTGCATTTTGGAAAGCAAGTCTTTGACTTCAACACCTATACATACAAACACAGGGGCCCCACTACACAATAAAACTCTAAGAAAAAGCATGAAATTAAACATGCACAACTCAACTCACAAAACCCCAACAACACCTATACATACAAACACAGGGGCCCCACTACACAATAAAACTCTTAGAAAAAGCATGAAATTAAACATGCACAACTCAACTCACAAAACCCCAACAGCGGACCCTCAGAGAACATCCCGTCCCGGCCGTCGTCAATACCTGCAAGTACACTCGGACAAGAGACAGGGAAGAAAGAAAAAAAAACTGCAAAAGAAAAAAAGACAGGGTTAGTCTGTGCACTAATGAACTTGATTTCAACATCAAATCAAAGAGTTTCCCTCCAAAACGCCATAACGCCATTCTTCGTCACTTTTTGGGAAGAATTTTCGTGGAGTCAGCTTTTCTGCTGTGATTTACTCTCTGGAGTCTTAAGACTCTAGACATTTGGCACCAGTATTCCAAATGGCTATGTTGCATTTTGGAAAGCAAGTCTTTGACTTCAACACCTATACATACAAACACAGGGGCCCCACTACACAATAAAACTCTAAGAAAAAGCATGAAATTAAACATGCACAACTCAACTCACAAAACCCCAACAGCGGACCCTCAGAGAACATCCCGTCCCGGCCGTCGTCAATACCTGCAAGTACACTCGGACAAGAGACAGGGAAGAAAGAAAAAAAACTGCAAAAGAAAAAAAGAGAGGGTTAGTCTGTGCACTAATGAACTTGATTTCAACATCAAATCAAAGAGTTTCCCTCCAAAACGCCATAACGCCATTCTTCGTCACTTTTTGTGAAGAATTTTCCTGGAGAGTCAGCTTTTCTGCTGTGATTTACTCTCTGGAGTCTTAAGACTCTAGACATTTGGCACCAGTATTCCAAATGGCTATGTTGCATTTTGGAAAGCAAGTCATTGACTTCAACACCTATACATACAAACACAGGGGCCCCACTACACAATAAAACTCTAAGAAAAAGCATGAAATTAAACATGCACAACTCAACTCACAAAACCCCAACAGCGGACCCTCAGAGAACATCCCGTCCCGGCCGTCGTCAATACCTGCAAGTACACTCGGACAAGAGACAGGGAAGAAAGAAAAAAAAACTGCAAAAGAAAAAAAGAGAGGGTTAGTTTGTGCACTAATGAACTTGATTTCAACATCAAATCAAAGAGTTTCCCTCCAAAATGCCATAATGCCATTCTTCGTCACTTTTTGGGAAGACTTTTCCTCGAGAGTCAGCTTTTCTGCTGTGATTTACTCTCTGGAGTCTTAAGACTCTAGACATTTGGCACCAGTATTCCAAATGGCTATGTTGCATTTTGGAAAGCAAGTCTTTGACTTCAACACCTATACATACAAACACAGGGGCCCCACTACACAATAAAACTCTAAGAAAAAGCATGAAATTAAACATGCACAACTCAACTCACAAAACCCCAACAGCGGACCCTCAGAGAACATCCCGTCCCGGCCGTCGTCAATACCTGCAAGTACACTCGGACAAGAGACAGGGAAGAAAGAAAAAAACTGCAAAAGAAAAAAAGAGAGGGTTAGTCTGTGCACTAATGAACTTGATTTCAACATCAAATCAAAGAGTTTCCCTCCAAAACGCCATAACGCCATTCTTCGTCACTTTTTGGGAAGAATTTTCCTGGAGAGTCAGCTTTTCTGCTGTGATTTACTCTCTGGAGTCTTAAGACTCTAGACATTTGGCACCAGTATTCCAAATGGCTATGTTGCATTTTGGAAAGCAAGTCTTTGACTTCAACACCTATACATACAAACACAGGGGCCCCACTACACAATAAAACTCTAAGAAAAAGCATGAAATTAAACATGCACAACTCAACTCACAAAACCCCAACAGCGGACCCTCAGAGAACATCCCGTCCCGGCCGTCGTCAATACCTGCAAGTACACTCGGACAAGAGACAGGGAAGAAAGAAAAAAAAACTGCAAAAGAAAAAAAGACAGGGTTAGTCTGTGCACTAATGAACTTGATTTCAACATCAAATCAAAGAGTTTCCCTCCAAAACGCCATAACGCCATTCTTCGTCACTTTTTGGGAAGACTTTTCCTCGAGAGTCAGCTTTTCTGCTGTGATTTACTCTCTGGAGTCTTAAGACTCTAGACATTTGGCACCAGTATTCCAAATGGCTATGTTGCATTTTGGAAAGCAAGTCTTTGACTTCAACACCTATACATACAAACACAGGGGCCCCACTACACAATAAAACTCTAAGAAAAAGCATGAAATTAAACATGCACAACTCAACTCACAAAACCCCAACAGCGGACCCTCAGAGAACATCCCGTCCCGGCCGTCGTCAATACCTGCAAGTACACTCGGACAAGAGACAGGGAAGAAAGAAAAAAAACTGCAAAAGAAAAAAAGACAGGGTTAGTCTGTGCACTAATGAACTTGATTTCAACATCAAATCAAAGAGTTTCCCTCCAAAACGCCATAACGCCATTCTTCGTCACTTTTAGGGAAGAATTTTCCTCGAGAGTCAGCTTTTCTGCTGTGATTTACTCTCTGGAGTCTTAAGACTCTAGACATTTGGCACCAGTATTCCAAATGGCTATGTTGCATTTTGGAAAGCAAGTCTTTGACTTCAACACCTATACATACAAACACAGGGGCCCCACTACACAATAAAACTCTAAGAAAAAGCATGAAATTAAACATGCACAACTCAACTCACAAAACCCCAACAACACCTATACATACAAACACAGGGGCCCCACTACACAATAAAACTCTTAGAAAAAGCATGAAATTAAACATGCACAACTCAACTCACAAAACCCCAACAGCGGACCCTCAGAGAACATCCCGTCCCGGCCGTCGTCAATACCTGCAAGTACACTCGGACAAGAGACAGGGAAGAAAGAAAAAAAAACTGCAAAAGAAAAAAAGACAGGGTTAGTCTGTGCACTAATGAACTTGATTTCAACATCAAATCAAAGAGTTTCCCTCCAAAACGCCATAACGCCATTCTTCGTCACTTTTTGGGAAGAATTTTCGTGGAGTCAGCTTTTCTGCTGTGATTTACTCTCTGGAGTCTTAAGACTCTAGACATTTGGCACCAGTATTCCAAATGGCTATGTTGCATTTTGGAAAGCAAGTCTTTGACTTCAACACCTATACATACAAACACAGGGGCCCCACTACACAATAAAACTCTAAGAAAAAGCATGAAATTAAACATGCACAACTCAACTCACAAAACCCCAACAGCGGACCCTCAGAGAACATCCCGTCCCGGCCGTCGTCAATACCTGCAAGTACACTCGGACAAGAGACAGGGAAGAAAGAAAAAAAACTGCAAAAGAAAAAAAGAGAGGGTTAGTCTGTGCACTAATGAACTTGATTTCAACATCAAATCAAAGAGTTTCCCTCCAAAACGCCATAACGCCATTCTTCGTCACTTTTTGTGAAGAATTTTCCTGGAGAGTCAGCTTTTCTGCTGTGATTTACTCTCTGGAGTCTTAAGACTCTAGACATTTGGCACCAGTATTCCAAATGGCTATGTTGCATTTTGGAAAGCAAGTCATTGACTTCAACACCTATACATACAAACACAGGGGCCCCACTACACAATAAAACTCTAAGAAAAAGCATGAAATTAAACATGCACAACTCAACTCACAAAACCCCAACAGCGGACCCTCAGAGAACATCCCGTCCCGGCCGTCGTCAATACCTGCAAGTACACTCGGACAAGAGACAGGGAAGAAAGAAAAAAAAACTGCAAAAGAAAAAAAGACAGGGTTAGTCTGTGCACTAATGAACTTGATTTCAACATCAAATCAAAGAGTTTCCCTCCAAAACGCCATAACGCCATTCTTCGTCACTTTTTGTGAAGAATTTTCCTGGAGAGTCAGCTTTTCTGCTGTGATTTACTCTCTGGAGTCTTAAGACTCTAGACATTTGGCACCAGTATTCCAAATGGCTATGTTGCATTTTGGAAAGCAAGTCATTGACTTCAACACCTATACATACAAACACAGGGGCCCCACTACACAATAAAACTCTAAGAAAAAGCATGAAATTAAACATGCACAACTCAACTCACAAAACCCCAACAGCGGACCCTCAGAGAACATCCCGTCCCGGCCGTCGTCAATACCTGCAAGTACACTCGGACAAGAGACAGGGAAGAAAGAAAAAAAAACTGCAAAAGAAAAAAAGAGAGGTTAGTTTGTGCACTAATGAACTTGATTTCAACATCAAATCAAAGAGTTTCCCTCCAAAATGCCATAATGCCATTCTTCGTCACTTTTTGGGAAGACTTTTCCTCGAGAGTCAGCTTTTCTGCTGTGATTTACTCTCTGGAGTCTTAAGACTCTAGACATTTGGCACCAGTATTCCAAATGGCTATGTTGCATTTTGGAAAGCAAGTCTTTGACTTCAACACCTATACATACAAACACAGGGGCCCCACTACACAATAAAACTCTAAGAAAAAGCATGAAATTAAACATGCACAACTCAACTCACAAAACCTCAACAGCGGACCCTCAGAGAACATCCCGTCCCGGCCGTCGTCAATACCTGCAAGTACACTCGGACAAGAGACAGGGAAGAAAGAAAAAAAAACTGCAAAAGAAAAAAAGACAGGGTTAGTCTGTGCACTAATGAACTTGATTTCAACATCAAATCAAAGAGTTTCCCTCCAAAACGCCATAACGCCATTCTTCGTCACTTTTTGGGAAGACTTTTCCTCGAGAGTCAGCTTTTCTGCTGTGATTTACTCTCTGGAGTCTTAAGACTCTAGACATTTGGCACCAGTATTCCAAATGGCTATGTTGCATTTTGGAAAGCAAGTCTTTGACTTCAACACCTATACATACAAACACAGGGGCCCCACTACACAATAAAACTCTAAGAAAAAGCATGAAATTAAACATGCACAACTCAACTCACAAAACCCCAACAGCGGACCCTCAGAGAACATCCCGTCCCGGCCGTCGTCAATACCTGCAAGTACACTCGGACAAGAGACAGGGAAGAAAGAAAAAAAAACTGCAAAAGAAAAAAAGACAGGGTTAGTCTGTGCACTAATGAACTTGATTTCAACATCAAATCAAAGAGTTTCCCTCCAAAACGCCATAACGCCATTCTTCGTCACTTTTAGGGAAGAATTTTCCTCGAGAGTCAGCTTTTCTGCTGTGATTTACTCTCTGGAGTCTTAAGACTCTAGACATTTGGCACCAGTATTCCAAATGGCTATGTTGCATTTTGGAAAGCAAGTCTTTGACTTCAACACCTATACATACAAACACAGGGGCCCCACTACACAATAAAACTCTAAGAAAAAGCATGAAATTAAACATGCACAACTCAACTCACAAAACCCCAACAACACCTATACATACAAACACAGGGGCCCCACTACACAATAAAACTCTTAGAAAAAGCATGAAATTAAACATGCACAACTCAACTCACAAAACCCCAACAGCGGACCCTCAGAAAACATCCCGTCCCGGCCGTCGTCAATACCTGCAAGTACACTCGGACAAGAGACAGGGAAGAAAGAAAAAAAAACTGCAAAAGAAAAAAAGAGAGGGTTAGTCTGTGCACTAATGAACTTGATTTCAACATCAAATCAAAGAGTTTCCCTCCAAAACGCCATAACGCCATTCTTCGTCACTTTTTGTGAAGAATTTTCCTGGAGAGTCAGCTTTTCTGCTGTGATTTACTCTCTGGAGTCTTAAGACTCTAGACATTTGGCACCAGTATTCCAAATGGCTATGTTGCATTTTGGAAAGCAAGTCTTGACTTCAACACCTATACATACAAACACAGGGGCCCCACTACACAATAAAACTCTAAGAAAAAGCATGAAATTAAACATGCACAACTCAACTCACAAAACCCCAACAGCGGACCCTCAGAGAACATCCCGTCCCGGCCGTCGTCAATACCTGCAAGTACACTCGGACAAGAGACAGGGAAGAAAGAAAAAAAAACTGCAAAAGAAAAAAAGAGAGGGTTAGTTTGTGCACTAATGAACTTGATTTCAACATCAAATCAAAGAGTTTCCCTCCAAAATGCCATAATGCCATTCTTCGTC
Source organism: Patiria miniata (assembly GCF_015706575.1). NCBI lineage: Eukaryota > Metazoa > Echinodermata > Asteroidea > Valvatida > Asterinidae > Patiria > Patiria miniata. Next base: position 38,167,174 of record NW_024037047.1, read on the forward strand.
ACTTTTTGGGAAGACTTTTCCTCGAGAGTCAGCTTTTCTGCTGTGATTTACTCTCTGGAGTCTTAAGACTCTAGACATTTGGCACCAGTATTCCAAATGGCTATGTTGCATTTTGGAAAGCAAGTCTTTGACTTCAACACCTATACATACAAACACAGGGGCCCCACTACACAATAAAACTCTAAGAAAAAGCATGAAATTAAACATGCACAACTCAACTCACAAAACCCAACAGCGGACCCTCAGAGAACATCCCGTCCCGGCCGTCGTCAATACCTGCAAGTACACTCGGACAAGAGACAGGGAAGAAGAAAAAAAACTGCAAAAGAAAAAAAGAGAGGGTTAGTCTGTGCACTAATGAACTTGATTTCAACATCAAATCAAAGAGTTTCCCTCCAAAATGCCATAACGCCATTCTTCGTCACTTTTTGGGAAGAATTTTTCTCGAGAGTCAGCTTTTCTGCTGTGATTTACTCTCTGGAGTCTTAAGACTCTAGACATTTGGCACCAGTATTCCAAATGGCTATGTTGCATTTTGGAAAGCAAGTCTTTGACTTCAACACCTATACATACAAACACAGGGGCCCCACTACACAATAAAACTCTAAGAAAAAGCATGAAATTAAACATGCACAACTCAACTCACAAAACCCCAACAGCGGACCCTCAGAGAACATCCCGTCCCGGCCGTCGTCAATACCTGCAAGTACACTCGGACAAGAGACAGGGAAGAAAAAAAAAAAACTGCAAAAGAAAAAAAGAGAGGGTTAGTCTGTGCACTAATGAACTTGATTTCAACATCAAATCAAAGAGTTTCCCTCCAAAACGCCATAACGCCATTCTTCGTCACTTTTAGGGAAGACTTTTCCTCGAGAGTCAGCTTTTCTGCTGTGATTTACTCTCTGGAGTCTTAAGACTCTAGACATTTGGCACCAGTATTCCAAATGGCTATGTTGCATTTTGGAAAGCAAGTCTTTGACTTCAACACCTATACATACAAACACAGGGGCCCCACTACACAATAAAACTCTAAGAAAAAGCATGAAATTAAACATGCACAACTCAACTCACAAAACCCCAACAGCGGACCCTCAGAGAACATCCCGTCCCGGCCGTCGTCAATACCTGCAAGTACACTCGGACAAGAGACAGGGAAGAAAGAAAAAAAACTGCAAAAGAAAAAAAGAGAGGGTTAGTCTGTGCACTAATGAACTTGATTTCAACATCAAATCAAAGAGTTTCCCTCCAAAATGCCATAATGCCATTCTTCGTCACTTTTTGGGAAGACTTTTCCTCGAGAGTCAGCTTTTCTGCTGTGATTTACTCTCTGGAGTCTTAAGACTCTAGACATTTGGCACCAGTATTCCAAATGGCTATGTTGCATTTTGGAAAGCAAGTCTTTGACTTCAACACCTATACATACAAACACAGGGGCCCCACTACACAATAAAACTCTAAGAAAAAGCATGAAATTAAACATGCACAACTCAACTCACAAAACCCCAACAGCGGACCCTCAGAGAACATCCCGTCCCGGCCGTCGTCAATACCTGCAAGTACACTCGGACAAGAGACAGGGAAGAAAGAAAAAAAACTGCAAAAGAAAAAAAGAGAGGGTTAGTCTGTGCACTAATGAACTTGATTTCAACATCAAATCAAAGAGTTTCCCTCCAAAACGCCATAACGCCATTCTTCGTCACTTTTAGGGAAGACTTTTCCTCGAGAGTCAGCTTTTCTGCTGTGATTTACTCTCTGGAGTCTTAAGACTCTAGACATTTGGCACCAGTATTCCAAATGGCTATGTTGCATTTTGGAAAGCAAGTCTTTGACTTCAACACCTATACATACAAACACAGGGGCCCCACTACACAATAAAACTCTAAGAAAAAGCATGAAATTAAACATGCACAACTCAACTCACAAAACCCCAACAGCGGACCCTCAGAGAACATCCCGTCCCGGCCGTCGTCAATACCTGCAAGTACACTCGGACAAGAGACAGGGAAGAAAGAAAAAAAAACTGCAAAAGAAAAAAAGAGAGGGTTAGTCTGTGCACTAATGAACTTGATTTCAACATCAAATCAAAGAGTTTCCCTCCAAAATGCCATAACGCCATTCTTCGTCACTTTTTGGGAAGACTTTTCCTCGAGAGTCAGCTTTTCTGCTGTGATTTACTCTCTGGAGTCTTAAGACTCTAGACATTTGGCACCAGTATTCCAAATGGCTATGTTGCATTTTGGAAAGCAAGTCTTTGACTTCAACACCTATACATACAAACACAGGGGCCCCACTACACAATAAAACTCTAAGAAAAAGCATGAAATTAAACATGCACAACTCAACTCACAAAACCCCAACAGCGGACCCTCAGAGAACATCCCGTCCCGGCCGTCGTCAATACCTGCAAGTACACTCGGACAAGAGACAGGGAAGAAAGAAAAAAAACTGCAAAAGAAAAAAAGAGAGGGTTAGTCTGTGCACTAATGAACTTGATTTCAACATCAAATCAAAGAGTTTCCCTCCAAAACGCCATAACGCCATTCTTCGTCACTTTTAGGGAAGACTTTTCCTCGAGAGTCAGCTTTTCTGCTGTGATTTACTCTCTGGAGTCTTAAGACTCTAGACATTTGGCACCAGTATTCCAAATGGCTATGTTGCATTTTGGAAAGCAAGTCTTTGACTTCAACACCTATACATACAAACACAGGGGCCCCACTACACAATAAAACTCTAAGAAAAAGCATGAAATTAAACATGCACAACTCAACTCACAAAACCCCAACAGCGGACCCTCAGAGAACATCCCGTCCCGGCCGTCGTCAATACCTGCAAGTACACTCGGACAAGAGACAGGGAAGAAAGAAAAAAAAACTGCAAAAGAAAAAAGAGAGGGTTAGTCTGTGCACTAATGAACTTGATTTCAACATCAAATCAAAGAGTTTCCCTCCAAAATGCCATAACGCCATTCTTCGTCACTTTTTGGGAAGACTTTTCCTCGAGAGTCAGCTTTTCTGCTGTGATTTACTCTCTGGAGTCTTAAGACTCTAGACATTTGGCACCAGTATTCCAAATGGCTATGTTGCATTTTGGAAAGCAAGTCTTTGACTTCAACACCTATACATACAAACACAGGGGCCCCACTACACAATAAAACTCTAAGAAAAAGCATGAAATTAAACATGCACAACTCAACTCACAAAACCCCAACAGCGGACCCTCAGAGAACATCCCGTCCCGGCCGTCGTCAATACCTGCAAGTACACTCGGACAAGAGACAGGGAAGAAAGAAAAAAAACTGCAAAAGAAAAAAAGAGAAGGTTAGTCTGTGCACTAATGAACTTGATTTCAACATCAAATCAAAGAGTTTCCCTCCAAAACGCCATAACGCCATTCTTCGTCACTTTTTGGGAAGAATTTTCCTCGAGAGTCAGCTTTTCTGCTGTGATTTACTCTCTGGAGTCTTAAGACTCTAGACATTTGGCACCAGTATTCCAAATGGCTATGTTGCATTTTGGAAAGCAAGTCTTTGACTTCAACACCTATACATACAAACACAGGGGCCCCACTACACAATAAAACTCTAAGAAAAAGCATGAAATTAAACATGCACAACTCAACTCACAAAACCCCAACAGCGGACCCTCAGAGAACATCCCGTCCCGGCCGTCGTCAATACCTGCAAGTACACTCGGACAAGAGACAGGGAAGAAAGAAAAAAAACTGCAAAAGAAAAAAAGAGAGGGTTAGTCTGTGCACTAATGAACTTGATTTCAACATCAAATCAAAGAGTTTCCCTCCAAAATGCCATAATGCCATTCTTCGTCACTTTTTGGGAAGACTTTTCCTCGAGAGTCAGCTTTTCTGCTGTGATTTACTCTCTGGAGTCTTAAGACTCTAGACATTTGGCACCAGTATTCCAAATGGCTATGTTGCATTTTGGAAAGCAAGTCTTTGACTTCAACACCTATACATACAAACACAGGGGCCCCACTACACAATAAAACTCTAAGAAAAAGCATGAAATTAAACATGCACAACTCAACTCACAAAACCCCAACAGCGGACCCTCAGAGAACATCCCGTCCCGGCCGTCGTCAATACCTGCAAGTACACTCGGACAAGAGACAGGGAAGAAAGAAAAAAAACTGCAAAAGAAAAAAAGAGAGGGTTAGTCTGTGCACTAATGAACTTGATTTCAACATCAAATCAAAGAGTTTCCCTCCAAAACGCCATAACGCCATTCTTCGTCACTTTTAGGGGAGACTTTTCCTCGAGAGTCAGCTTTTCTGCTGTGATTTACTCTCTGGAGTCTTAAGACTCTAGACATTTGGCACCAGTATTCCAAATGGCTATGTTGCATTTTGGAAAGCAAGTCTTTGACTTCAACACCTATACATACAAACACAGGGGCCCCACTACACAATAAAACTCTAAGAAAAAGCATGAAATTAAACATGCACTCTGCTGTGATTTACTCTCTGGAGTCTTAAGACTCTAGACATTTGGCACCAGTATTCCAAATGGCTATGTTGCATTTTGGAAAGCAAGTCTTTGACTTCAACACCTATACATACAAACACAGGGGCCCCACTACACAATAAAACTCTAAGAAAAAGCATGAAATTAAACATGCACAACTCAACTCACAAAACCCCAACAGCGGACCCTCAGAGAACATCCCGTCCCGGCCGTCGTCAATACCTGCAAGTACACTCGGACAAGAGACAGGGAAGAAAGAAAAAAAACTGCAAAAGAAAAAAAGAGAGGGTTAGTCTGTGCACTAATGAACTTGATTTCAACATCAAATCAAAGAGTTTCCCTCCAAAACGCCATAATGCCATTCTTCGTCACTTTTAGGGAAGAATTTTCCTCGAGAGTCAGCTTTTCTGCTGTGATTTACTCTCTGGAGTCTTAAGACTCTAGACATTTGGCACCAGTATTCCAAATGGCTATGTTGCATTTTGGAAAGCAAGTCTTTGACTTCAACACCTATACATACAAACACAGGGCCCCACTACACAATAAAACTCTAAGAAAAAGCATGAAATTAAACATGCACAACTCAACTCACAAAACCCCAACAGCGGACCCTCAGAGAACATCCCGTCCCGGCCGTCGTCAATACCTGCAAGTACACTCGGACAAGAGACAGGGAAGAAAGAAAAAAAAACTGCAAAAGAAAAAAAGAGAGGGTTAGTCTGTGCACTAATGAACTTGATTTCAACATCAAATCAAAGAGTTTCCCTCCAAAATGCCATAACGCCATTCTTCGTCACTTTTTGGGAAGACTTTTCCTCGAGAGTCAGCTTTTCTGCTGTGATTTACTCTCTGGAGTCTTAAGACTCTAGACATTTGGCACCAGTATTCCAAATGGCTATGTTGCATTTTGGAAAGCAAGTCTTTGACTTCAACACCTATACATACAAACACAGGGGCCCCACTACACAATAAAACTCTAAGAAAAAGCATGAAATTAAACATGCACAACTCAACTCACAAAACCCCAACAGCGGACCCTCAGAGAACATCCCGTCCCGGCCGTCGTCAATACCTGCAAGTACACTCGGACAAGAGACAGGGAAGAAAGAAAAAAAACTGCAAAAGAAAAAAAGAGAGGGTTAGTCTGTGCACTAATGAACTTGATTTCAACATCAAATCAAAGAGTTTCCCTCCAAAACGCCATAACGCCATTCTTCGTCACTTTTAGGGAAGACTTTTCCTCGAGAGTCAGCTTTTCTGCTGTGATTTACTCTCTGGAGTCTTAAGACTCTAGACATTTGGCACCAGTATTCCAAATGGCTATGTTGCATTTTGGAAAGCAAGTCTTTGACTTCAACACCTATACATACAAACACAGGGGCCCCACTACACAATAAAACTCTAAGAAAAAGCATGAAATTAAACATGCACAACTCAACTCACAAAACCCCAACAGCGGACCCTCAGAGAACATCCCGTCCCGGCCGTCGTCAATACCTGCAAGTACACTCGGACAAGAGACAGGGAAGAAAGAAAAAAAACTGCAAAAGAAAAAAAGAGGGTTAGTCTGTGCACTAATGAACTTGATTTCAACATCAAATCAAAGAGTTTCCCTCCAAAATGCCATAACGCCATTCTTCGTCACTTTTTGGAAGACTTTTCCTCGAGAGTCAGCTTTTCTGCTGTGATTTACTCTCTGGAGTCTTAAGACTCTAGACATTTGGCACCAGTATTCCAAATGGCTATGTTGCATTTTGGAAAGCAAGTCTTTGACTTCAACACCTATACATACAAACACAGGGGCCCCACTACACAATAAAACTCTAAGAAAAAGCATGAAATTAAACATGCACAACTCAACTCACAAAACCCCAACAGCGGACCCTCAGAGAACATCCCGTCCCGGCCGTCGTCAATACCTGCAAGTACACTCGGACAAGAGACAGGGAAGAAAGAAAAAAACTGCAAAAGAAAAAAAGAGAGGGTTAGTCTGTGCACTAATGAACTTGATTTCAACATCAAATCAAAGAGTTTCCCTCCAAAACGCCATAACGCCATTCTTCGTCACTTTTTGGGAAGACTTTTCCTCGAGAGTCAGCTTTTCTGCTGTGATTTACTCTCTGGAGTCTTAAGACTCTAGACATTTGGCACCAGTATTCCAAATGGCTATGTTGCATTTTGGAAAGCAAGTCTTTGACTTCAACACCTATACATACAAACACAGGGGCCCCACTACACAATAAAACTCTAAGAAAAAGCATGAAATTAAACATGCACAACTCAACTCACAAAACCCCAACAGCGGACCCTCAGAGAACATCCCGTCCCGGCCGTCGTCAATACCTGCAAGTACACTCGGACAAGAGACAGGGAAGAAAGAAAAAAAACTGCAAAAGAAAAAAAGAGAGGGTTAGTCTGTGCACTAATGAACTTGATTTCAACATCAAATCAAAGAGTTTCCCTCCAAAACGCCATAACGCCATTCTTCGTCACTTTTTGGGAAGACTTTTCCTCGAGAGTCAGCTTTTCTGCTGTGATTTACTCTCTGGAGTCTTAAGACTCTAGACATTTGGCACCAGTATTCCAAATGGCTATGTTGCATTTTGGAAAGCAAGTCTTTGACTTCAACACCTATACATACAAACACAGGGGCCCCACTACACAATAAAACTCTAAGAAAAAGCATGAAATTAAACATGCACAACTCAACTCACAAAACCCCAACAGCGGACCCTCAGAGAACATCCCGTCCCGGCCGTCGTCAATACCTGCAAGTACACTCGGACAAGAGACAGGGAAGAAAGAAAAAAAAACTGCAAAAGAAAAAAAGAGAGGGTTAGTCTGTGCACTAATGAACTTGATTTCAACATCAAATCAAAGAGTTTCCCTCCAAAATGCCATAACGCCATTCTTCGTCACTTTTTGGGAAGACTTTTCCTCGAGAGTCAGCTTTTCTGCTGTGATTTACTCTCTGGAGTCTTAAGACTCTAGACATTTGGCACCAGTATTCCAAATGGCTATGTTGCATTTTGGAAAGCAAGTCTTTGACTTCAACACCTATACATACAAACACAGGGGCCCCACTACACAATAAAACTCTAAGAAAAAGCATGAAATTAAACATGCACAACTCAACTCACAAAACCCCAACAGCGGACCCTCAGAGAACATCCCGTCCCGGCCGTCGTCAATACCTGCAAGTACACTCGGACAAGAGACAGGGAAGAAAGAAAAAAAACTGCAAAAGAAAAAAAGAGAGGGTTAGTCTGTGCACTAATGAACTTGATTTCAACATCAAATCAAAGAGTTTCCCTCCAAAACGCCATAACGCCATTCTTCGTCACTTTTTGGGAAGAATTTTCCTCGAGAGTCAGCTTTTCTGCTGTGATTTACTCTCTGGAGTCTTAAGACTCTAGACATTTGGCACCAGTATTCCAAATGGCTATGTTGCATTTTGGAAAGCAAGTCTTTGACTTCAACACCTATACATACAAACACAGGGGCCCCACTACACAATAAAACTCTAAGAAAAAGCATGAAATTAAACATGCACAACTCAACTCACAAAACCCCAACAGCGGACCCTCAGAGAACATCCCGTCCCGGCCGTCGTCAATACCTGCAAGTACACTCGGACAAGAGACAGGGAAGAAAGAAAAAAAACTGCAAAAGAAAAAAAGAGAGGGTTAGTCTGTGCACTAATGAACTTGATTTCAACATCAAATCAAAGAGTTTCCCTCCAAAATGCCATAACGCCATTCTTCGTCACTTTTTGGGAAGAATTTTCCTCGAGAGTCAGCTTTTCTGCTGTGATTTACTCTCTGGAGTCTTAAGACTCTAGACATTTGGCACCAGTATTCCAAATGGCTATGTTGCATTTTGGAAAGCAAGTCTTTGACTTCAACACCTATACATACAAACACAGGGGCCCCACTACACAATAAAACTCTAAGAAAAAGCATGAAATTAAACATGCACAACTCAACTCACAAAACCCCAACAGCGGACCCTCAGAGAACATCCCGTCCCGGCCGTCGTCAATACCTGCAAGTACACTCGGACAAGAGACAGGGAAGAAAGAAAAAAAACTGCAAAAGAAAAAAGAGAGGGTTAGTCTGTGCACTAATGAACTTGATTTCAACATCAAATCAAAGAGTTTCCCTCCAAAATGCCATAACGCCATTCTTCGTCACTTTTTGGGAAGACTTTTCCTCGAGAGTCAGCTTTTCTGCTGTGATTTACTCTCTGGAGTCTTAAGACTCTAGACATTTGGCACCAGTATTCCAAATGGCTATGTTGCATTTTGGAAAGCAAGTCTTTGACTTCAACACCTATACATACAAACACAGGGGCCCCACTACACAATAAAACTCTAAGAAAAAGCATGAAATTAAACATGCACAACTCAACTCACAAAACCCCAACAGCGGACCCTCAGAGAACATCCCGTCCCGGCCGTCGTCAATACCTGCAAGTACACTCGGACAAGAGACAGGGAAGAAAGAAAAAAAACTGCAAAAGAAAAAAAGAGAGGGTTAGTCTGTGCACTAATGAACTTGATTTCAACATCAAATCAAAGAGTTTCCCTCCAAAACGCCATAACGCCATTCTTCGTCACTTTTAGGGAAGAATTTTCCTCGAGAGTCAGCTTTTCTGCTGTGATTTACTCTCTGGAGTCTTAAGACTCTAGACATTTGGCACCAGTATTCCAAATGGCTATGTTGCATTTTGGAAAGCAAGTCTTTGACTTCAACACCTATACATACAAACACAGGGGCCCCACTACACAATAAAACTCTAAGAAAAAGCATGAAATTAAACATGCACAACTCAACTCACAAAACCCCAACAGCGGACCCTCAGAGAACATCCCGTCCCGGCCGTCGTCAATACCTGCAAGTACACTCGGACAAGAGACAGGGAAGAAAGAAAAAAAACTGCAAAAGAAAAAAAGAGAGGGTTAGTCTGTGCACTAATGAACTTGATTTCAACATCAAATCAAAGAGTTTCCCTCCAAAATGCCATAACGCCATTCTTCGTCACTTTTTGGGAAGACTTTTCCTCGAGAGTCAGCTTTTCTGCTGTGATTTACTCTCTGGAGTCTTAAGACTCTAGACATTTGGCACCAGTATTCCAAATGGCTATGTTGCATTTTGGAAAGCAAGTCTTTGACTTCAACACCTATACATACAAACACAGGGGCCCCACTACACAATAAAACTCTAAGAAAAAGCATGAAATTAAACATGCACAACTCAACTCACAAAACCCCAACAGCGGACCCTCAGAGAACATCCCGTCCCGGCCGTCGTCAATACCTGCAAGTACACTCGGACAAGAGACAGGGAAGAAAGAAAAAAAACTGCAAAAGAAAAAAAGAGAGGGTTAGTCTGTGCACTAATGAACTTGATTTCAACATCAAATCAAAGAGTTTCCCTCCAAAATGCCATAACGCCATTCTTCGTCACTTTTTGGGAAGACTTTTCCTCGAGAGTCAGCTTTTCTGCTGTGATTTACTCTCTGGAGTCTTAAGACTCTAGACATTTGGCACCAGTATTCCAAATGGCTATGTTGCATTTTGGAAAGCAAGTCTTTGACTTCAACACCTATACATACAAACACAGGGGCCCCACTACACAATAAAACTCTAAGAAAAAGCATGAAATTAAACATGCACAACTCAACTCACAAAACAACCCAACAGCGGACCCTCAGAGAACATCCCGTCCCGGCCGTCGTCAATACCTGCAAGTACACTCGGACAAGAGACAGGGAAGAAAGAAAAAAAACTGCAAAAGAAAAAAAGAGAGGGTTAGTCTGTGCACTAATGAACTTGATTTCAACATCAAATCAAAGAGTTTCCCTCCAAAACGCCATAACGCCATTCTTCGTCACTTTTTGGGAAGACTTTTCCTCGAGAGTCAGCTTTTCTGCTGTGATTTACTCTCTGGAGTCTTAAGACTCTAGACATTTGGCACCAGTATTCCAAATGGCTATGTTGCATTTTGGAAAGCAAGTCTTTGACTTCAACACCTATACATACAAACACAGGGGCCCCACTACACAATAAAACTCTAAGAAAAAGCATGAAATTAAACATGCACAACTCAACTCACAAAACCCCAACAGCGGACCCTCAGAGAACATCCCGTCCCGGCCGTCGTCAATACCTGCAAGTACACTCGGACAAGAGACAGGGAAGAAAGAAAAAAAACTGCAAAAGAAAAAAAGAGAGGGTTAGTCTGTGCACTAATGAACTTGATTTCAACATCAAATCAAAGAGTTTCCCTCCAAAATGCCATAACGCCATTCTTCGTCACTTTTTGGGAAGACTTTTCCTCGAGAGTCAGCTTTTCTGCTGTGATTTACTCTCTGGAGTCTTAAGACTCTAGACATTTGGCACCAGTATTCCAAATGGCTATGTTGCATTTTGGAAAGCAAGTCTTTGACTTCAACACCTATACATACAAACACAGGGGCCCCACTACACAATAAAACTCTAAGAAAAAGCATGAAATTAAACATGCACAACTCAACTCACAAAACCCCAACAGCGGACCCTCAGAGAACATCCCGTCCCGGCCGTCGTCAATACCTGCAAGTACACTCGGACAAGAGACAGGGAAGAAAGAAAAAAAACTGCAAAAGAAAAAAAGAGAGGGTTAGTCTGTGCACTAATGAACTTGATTTCAACATCAAATCAAAGAGTTTCCCTCCAAAACGCCATAACGCCATTCTTCGTCACTTTTAGGGAAGACTTTTCCTCGAGAGTCAGCTTTTCTGCTGTGATTTACTCTCTGGAGTCTTAAGACTCTAGACATTTGGCACCAGTATTCCAAATGGCTATGTTGCATTTTGGAAAGCAAGTCTTTGACTTCAACACCTATACATACAAACACAGGGGCCCCACTACACAATAAAACTCTAAGAAAAAGCATGAAATTAAACATGCACAACTCAACTCACAAAACCCCAACAGCGGACCCTCAGAGAACATCCCGTCCCGGCCGTCGTCAATACCTGCAAGTACACTCGGACAAGAGACAGGGAAGAAAGAAAAAAAACTGCAAAAGAAAAAAAGAGGGTTAGTCTGTGCACTAATGAACTTGATTTCAACATCAAATCAAAGAGTTTCCCTCCAAAATGCCATAACGCCATTCTTCGTCACTTTTGGGAAGACTTTTCCTCGAGAGTCAGCTTTTCTGCTGTGATTTACTCTCTGGAGTCTTAAGACTCTAGACATTTGGCACCAGTATTCCAAATGGCTATGTTGCATTTTGGAAAGCAAGTCTTTGACTTCAACACCTATACATACAAACACAGGGGCCCCACTACACAATAAAACTCTAAGAAAAAGCATGAAATTAAACATGCACAACTCAACTCACAAAACCCCAACAGCGGACCCTCAGAGAACATCCCGTCCCGGCCGTCGTCAATACCTGCAAGTACACTCGGACAAGAGACAGGGAAGAAAGAAAAAAAACTGCAAAAGAAAAAAAGAGAGGGTTAGTCTGTGCACTAATGAACTTGATTTCAACATCAAATCAAAGAGTTTCCCTCCAAAATGCCATAACGCCATTCTTCGTCACTTTTTGGGAAGACTTTTCCTCGAGAGTCAGCTTTTCTGCTGTGATTTACTCTCTGGAGTCTTAAGACTCTAGACATTTGGCACCAGTATTCCAAATGGCTATGTTGCATTTTGGAAAGCAAGTCTTTGACTTCAACACCTATACATACAAACACAGGGGCCCCACTACACAATAAAACTCTAAGAAAAAGCATGAAATTAAACATGCACAACTCAACTCACAAAACCCCAACAGCGGACCCTCAGAGAACATCCCGTCCCGGCCGTCGTCAATACCTGCAAGTACACTCGGACAAGAGACAGGGAAGAAAGAAAAAAAACTGCAAAAGAAAAAAGAGAGGGTTAGTCTGTGCACTAATGAACTTGATTTCAACATCAAATCAAAGAGTTTCCCTCCAAAACGCCATAACGCCATTCTTCGTCACTTTTAGGGAAGAATTTTCCTCGAGAGTCAGCTTTTCTGCTGTGATTTACTCTCTGGAGTCTTAAGACTCTAGACATTTGGCACCAGTATTCCAAATGGCTATGTTGCATTTTGGAAAGCAAGTCTTTGACTTCAACACCTATACATACAAACACAGGGGCCCCACTACACAATAAAACTCTAAGAAAAAGCATGAAATTAAACATGCACAACTCAACTCACAAAACCCCAACAGCGGACCCTCAGAGAACATCCCGTCCCGGCCGTCGTCAATACCTGCAAGTACACTCGGACAAGAGACAGGGAAGAAAGAAAAAAAAACTGCAAAAGAAAAAAAGAGAGGGTTAGTCTGTGCACTAATGAACTTGATTTCAACATCAAATCAAAGAGTTTCCCTCCAAAATGCCATAACGCCATTCTTCGTCACTTTTTGGAAGACTTTTCCTCGAGAGTCAGCTTTTCTGCTGTGATTTACTCTCTGGAGTCTTAAGACTCTAGACATTTGGCACCAGTATTCCAAATGGCTATGTTGCATTTTGGAAAGCAAGTCTTTGACTTCAACACCTATACATACAAACACAGGGGCCCCACTACACAATAAAACTCTAAGAAAAAGCATGAAATTAAACATGCACAACTCAACTCACAAAACCCCAACAGCGGACCCTCAGAGAACATCCCGTCCCGGCCGTCGTCAATACCTGCAAGTACACTCGGACAAGAGACAGGGAAGAAAGAAAAAAAACTGCAAAAGAAAAAAAGAGGGGTTAGTCTGTGCACTAATGAACTTGATTTCAACATCAAATCAAAGAGTTTCCCTCCAAAACGCCATAACGCCATTCTTCGTCACTTTTTGGGAAGACTTTTCCTCGAGAGTCAGCTTTTCTGCTGTGATTTACTCTCTGGAGTCTTAAGACTCTAGACATTTGGCACCAGTATTCCAAATGGCTATGTTGCATTTTGGAAAGCAAGTCTTTGACTTCAACACCTATACATACAAACACAGGGGCCCCACTACACAATAAAACTCTAAGAAAAAGCATGAAATTAAACATGCACAACTCAACTCACAAAACCCCAACAGCGGACCCTCAGAGAACATCCCGTCCCGGCCGTCGTCAATACCTGCAAGTACACTCGGACAAGAGACAGGGAAGAAAGAAAAAAAACTGCAAAAGAAAAAAAGAGAGGGTTAGTCTGTGCACTAATGAACTTGATTTCAACATCAAATCAAAGAGTTTCCCTCCAAAACGCCATAACGCCATTCTTCGTCACTTTTTGGGAAGACTTTTCCTCGAGAGTCAGCTTTTCTGCTGTGATTTACTCTCTGGAGTCTTAAGACTCTAGACATTTGGCACCAGTATTCCAAATGGCTATGTTGCATTTTGGAAAGCAAGTCTTTGACTTCAACACCTATACATACAAACACAGGGGCCCCACTACACAATAAAACTCTAAGAAAAAGCATGAAATTAAACATGCACAACTCAACTCACAAAACCCCAACAGCGGACCCTCAGAGAACATCCCGTCCCGGCCGTCGTCAATACCTGCAAGTACACTCGGACAAGAGACAGGGAAGAAAGAAAAAAAACTGCAAAAGAAAAAAAGAGAGGGTTAGTCTGTGCACTAATGAACTTGATTTCAACATCAAATCAAAGAGTTTCCCTCCAAAATGCCATAACGCCATTCTTCGTCACTTTTTGGAAGACTTTTCCTCGAGAGTCAGCTTTTCTGCTGTGATTTACTCTCTGGAGTCTTAAGACTCTAGACATTTGGCACCAGTATTCCAAATGGCTATGTTGCATTTTGGAAAGCAAGTCTTTGACTTCAACACCTATACATACAAACACAGGGGCCCCACTACACAATAAAACTCTAAGAAAAAGCATGAAATTAAACATGCACAACTCAACTCACAAAACCCCAACAGCGGACCCTCAGAGAACATCCCGTCCCGGCCGTCGTCAATACCTGCAAGTACACTCGGACAAGAGACAGGGAAGAAAGAAAAAAACTGCAAAAGAAAAAAAGAGAGGGTTAGTCTGTGCACTAATGAACTTGATTTCAACATCAAATCAAAGAGTTTCCCTCCAAAACGCCATAACGCCATTCTTCGTCACTTTTTGGGAAGAATTTTCCTCGAGAGTCAGCTTTTCTGCTGTGATTTACTCTCTGGAGTCTTAAGACTCTAGACATTTGGCACCAGTATTCCAAATGGCTATGTTGCATTTTGGAAAGCAAGTCTTTGACTTCAACACCTATACATACAAACACAGGGGCCCCACTACACAATAAAACTCTAAGAAAAAGCATGAAATTAAACATGCACAACTCAACTCACAAAACCCCAACAGCGGACCCTCAGAGAACATCCCGTCCCGGCCGTCGTCAATACCTGCAAGTACACTCGGACAAGAGACAGGGAAGAAAGAAAAAAAACTGCAAAAGAAAAAAAGAGAGGGTTAGTCTGTGCACTAATGAACTTGATTTCAACATCAAATCAAAGAGTTTCCCTCCAAAATGCCATAACGCCATTCTTCGTCACTTTTTGGGAAGATTTTCCTCGAGAGTCAGCTTTTCTGCTGTGATTTACTCTCTGGAGTCTTAAGACTCTAGACATTTGGCACCAGTATTCAAATGGCTATGTTGCATTTTGGAAAGCAAGTCTTTGACTTCAACACCTATACATACAAACACAGGGGCCCCACTACACAATAAAACTCTAAGAAAAAGCATGAAATTAAACATGCACAACTCAACTCACAAAACCCCAACAGCGGACCCTCAGAGAACATCCCGTCCCGGCCGTCGTCAATACCTGCAAGTACACTCGGACAAGAGACAGGGAAGAAAGAAAAAAAACTGCAAAAGAAAAAGAGAGGGTTAGTCTGTGCACTAATGAACTTGATTTCAACATCAAATCAAAGAGTTTCCCTCCAAAATGCCATAACGCCATTCTTCGTCACTTTTTGGGAAGACTTTTCCTCGAGAGTCAGCTTTTCTGCTGTGATTTACTCTCTGGAGTCTTAAGACTCTAGACATTTGGCACCAGTATTCCAAATGGCTATGTTGCATTTTGGAAAGCAAGTCTTTGACTTCAACACCTATACATACAAACACAGGGGCCCCACTACACAATAAAACTCTAAGAAAAAGCATGAAATTAAACATGCACAACTCAACTCACAAAACCCCAACAGCGGACCCTCAGAGAACATCCCGTCCCGGCCGTCGTCAATACCTGCAAGTACACTCGGACAAGAGACAGGGAAGAAAGAAAAAAAACTGCAAAAGAAAAAAAGAGAGGGTTAGTCTGTGCACTAATGAACTTGATTTCAACATCAAATCAAAGAGTTTCCCTCCAAAATGCCATAACGCCATTCTTCGTCACTTTTTGGGAAGACTTTTCCTCGAGAGTCAGCTTTTCTGCTGTGATTTACTCTCTGGAGTCTTAAGACTCTAGACATTTGGCACCAGTATTCCAAATGGCTATGTTGCATTTTGGAAAGCAAGTCTTTGACTTCAACACCTATACATACAAACACAGGGGCCCCACTACACAATAAAACTCTAAGAAAAAGCATGAAATTAAACATGCACAACTCAACTCACAAAACCCCAACAGCGGACCCTCAGAGAACATCCCGTCCCGGCCGTCGTCAATACCTGCAAGTACACTCGGACAAGAGACAGGGAAGAAAGAAAAAAACTGCAAAAGAAAAAAAGAGAGGGTTAGTCTGTGCACTAATGAACTTGATTTCAACATCAAATCAAAGAGTTTCCCTCCAAAACGCCATAACGCCATTCTTCGTCACTTTTAGGGAAGAATTTTCCTCGAGAGTCAGCTTTTCTGCTGTGATTTACTCTCTGGAGTCTTAAGACTCTAGACATTTGGCACCAGTATTCCAAATGGCTATGTTGCATTTTGGAAAGCAAGTCTTTGACTTCAACACCTATACATACAAACACAGGGGCCCCACTACACAATAAAACTCTAAGAAAAGCATGAAATTAAACATGCACAACTCAACTCACAAAACCCCAACAGCGGACCCTCAGAGAACATCCCGTCCCGGCCGTCGTCAATACCTGCAAGTACACTCGGACAAGAGACAGGGAAGAAAGAAAAAAAAACTGCAAAAGAAAAAAAGAGAGGGTTAGTCTGTGCACTAATGAACTTGATTTCAACATCAAATCAAAGAGTTTCCCTCCAAAATGCCATAACGCCATTCTTCGTCACTTTTGGGAAGACTTTTCCTCGAGAGTCAGCTTTCTGCTGTGATTTACTCTCTGGAGTCTTAAGACTCTAGACATTTGGCACCAGTATTCCAAATGGCTATGTTGCATTTTGGAAAGCAAGTCTTTGACTTCAACACCTATACATACAAACACAGGGGCCCCACTACACAATAAAACTCTAAGAAAAAGCATGAAATTAAACATGCACAACTCAACTCACAAAACCCCAACAGCGGACCCTCAGAGAACATCCCGTCCCGGCCGTCGTCAATACCTGCAAGTACACTCGGACAAGAGACAGGGAAGAAAGAAAAAAAACTGCAAAAGAAAAAAGAGAGGGTTAGTCTGTGCACTAATGAACTTGATTTCAACATCAAATCAAAGAGTTTCCCTCCAAAAAGCCATAACGCCATTCTTCGTCACTTTTTGGGAAGAATTTTCCTGAGAGTCAGCTTTTCTGCTGTGATTTACTCTCTGGAGTCTTAAGACTCTAGACATTTGGCACCAGTATTCCAAATGGCTATGTTGCATTTTGGAAAGCAAGTCTTTGACTTCAACACCTATACATACAAACACAGGGGCCCCACTACACAATAAAACTCTAAGAAAAAGCATGAAATTAAACATGCACAACTCAACTCACAAAACCCCAACAGCGGACCCTCAGAGAACATCCCGTCCCGGCCGTCGTCAATACCTGCAAGTACACTCGGACAAGAGACAGGGAAGAAAGAAAAAAACTGCAAAAGAAAAAAAGAGAGGGTTAGTCTGTGCACTAATGAACTTGATTTCAACATCAAATCAAAGAGTTTCCCTCCAAAACGCCATAACGCCATTCTTCGTCACTTTTGGGAAGAATTTTCCTCGAGAGTCAGCTTTTCTGCTGTGATTTACTCTCTGGAGTCTTAAGACTCTAGACATTTGGCACCAGTATTCCAAATGGCTATGTTGCATTTTGGAAAGCAAGTCTTTGACTTCAACACCTATACATACAAACACAGGGGCCCCACTACACAATAAAACTCTAAGAAAAAGCATGAAATTAAACATGCACAACTCAACTCACAAAACCCCAACAGCGGACCCTCAGAGAACATCCCGTCCCGGCCGTCGTCAATACCTGCAAGTACACTCGGACAAGAGACAGGGAAGAAAGAAAAAAAACTGCAAAAGAAAAAAAAGAGAGGGTTAGTCTGTGCACTAATGAACTTGATTTCAACATCAAATCAAAGAGTTTCCCTCCAAACGCCATAACGCCATTCTTCGTCACTTTTTTGGAAGAATTTTCCTCGAGAGTCAGCTTTTCTGCTGTGATTTACTCTCTGGAGTCTTAAGACTCTAGACATTTGGCACCAGTATTCCAAATGGCTATGTTGCATTTTGGAAAGCAAGTCTTTGACTTCAACACCCTATACATACAAACACAGGGGCCCCACTACACAATAAAACTCTAAGAAAAAGCATGAAATTAAACATGCACAACTCAACTCACAAAAACCCAACAGCGGACCCTCAGAGAACATCCCGTCCCGGCCGTCGTCAATACCTGCAAGTACACTCGGACAAGAGACAGGGAAGAAAGAAAAAAAAATGCAAAAGAAAAAAAGAGAGGGTTAGTCTGTGCACTGAACTTGATTTCAACATCAAATCAAAGAGTTTCCCTCCAAACGCCATAACGCCATTCTTCGTCACTTTTGGGAAGAATTTTCCTCGAGAGTCAGCTTTTCTGCTGTGATTTACTCTCTGGAGTCTTAAGACTCTAGACATTTGGCACCAGTATTCCAAATGGCTATGTTGCATTTTGGAAAGCAAGTCTTTGACTTCAACACCTATACATACAAACACAGGGGCCCCACTACACAATAAAACTCTAAGAAAAAGCATGAAATTAAACATGCACAACTCAACTCACAAAACCCCAACAGCGGACCCTCAGAGAACATCCCGTCCCGGCCGTCGTCAATACCTGCAAGTACACTCGGACAAGAGACAGGGAAGAAAGAAAAAAAAACTGCAAAAGAAAAAGAGAGGTTAGTCTGTGCACTAATGAACTTGATTTCAACATCAAATCAAAGAGTTTCCCTCCAAAATGCCATAACGCCATTCTTCGTCACTTTTTGGGAAGACTTTTCCTCGAGAGTCAGCTTTCTGCTGTGATTTACTCTCTGGAGTCTTAAGACTCTAGACATTTGGCACCAGTATTCCAAATGGCTATGTTGCATTTTGGAAAGCAAGTCTTTGACTTCAACACCTATACATACAAACACAGGGGCCCCACTACACAATAAACTCTAAGAAAAAGCATGAAATTAAACATGCACAACTCAACTCACAAAACCAC
>NW_024037048.1:0-156435 GCF_015706575.1 Patiria miniata
ATTGGGCCGATACGCTTTGAAAAATTTCCCAATAGCTTGAAGAGTTAGATGATTACGCAATCGTTACGCTTCAGATTTTTGCGGTGACTTCTTTCTCGAAGAAGTTGATAAGTTTGGTAGTGAAAAAGGACGTGTTCCTGACAAAAATAAGATTTGAGCCTCAAGGCAGACAGCATGCGGTGTGTTGCTCTCTCAAATGATGCGCCGGGAAAATTTGGTCGTAATTCGCCTTTTTGGGCCAGCTTCGCCGACCTGGCATGCCTACCGGCCCGGCACACCATCAGCCTGTGGCATAGGAAGCAATTCCCGGTGTATATTTCTTATCATCACCATCCCTGTCAATCCCGTCATGGCCAGGGTACGTTGTACATTGTGCCGTTCACCACCTACCCCTAACTTCTCCATTAAATTTTGAAGAATTTTATTTTTATCACTTTTTGTGGCCATTTTTTGGAAAGAATGTAGTATCCAGATGCCACTTTTTTGGTTGTGTAACATTACTAAGTCTGTGGATAGTTAGTGCATTTTCAAAGTACATTGTATTTTCTGACAAAATTAAAAATGTTTTTCAGTCCCAGATTCATGTTGTTTCAATATTTTTGCAATGACTGACCTTCATTGAGATAATACATACATGTATCATACGATAAAAAAAAGTGGCATTAGGTTGCAACATTCTTTCCCCATTTTTCACTCACACTTAACCATAACCCCCTAAGAGTTCATTTGGAGTACAGTACCACATACTACAAAGTACTACAAAAATTATGTACATGTATGCAGGTACCCAAATACTAGAAAATCCTATGAGTGCTGTGCTCACTTATATGCTAAAGTACTGCATACTACAGTTTACTACTAGTAGTATTTTGTAGCGTTAGGTGCGGTTAGGGTTAATAAAATAATATTGATAATGAAAACTAAAATGGTCAACTAATGACAAAACGTTCACGAGTAGGTTGACAAACATAAAAAATATCCCATATCTGGAACCGATTCCTGACATCAATGGTCGGGTACTTGGGTAACTGGTTCCAATGTACATCTCTAGCCAATATCTAGATACATTTAAATTTCAAGTAGAGATGGGTCATTCCATAAATTTGGGGTCCAACTTTGTTTCCTGTTTCGGTTTATTTTACAAAGATTTACATGTATTCAGAACACATTTTTTAACCTACGTGTAACCTCCAGGGTGTATGATAAATTATTCAGGTGTGAGATTTGTCAGGATTTTTCCTGATTTCAGGATTTTTTTGTCAGGATTTGTCCCCTGATTTCAGGATTTGTCCCCTGATTTCAGGATTTGTTGTCAGGACTTTTTCTGATTTCAGGATTTGTTGTCAGGATTTTTCCTGATTTCAGAATTTTTGTCAGGATTTTTCCCTGATTTCAGGATTTTTTTGTAAGGACTTTCCCTGATTTCAGGATTTTTTATCAGGATTTTCCCATCTTTCATTGATGTAAGGATTTTTGTCATGGATTTTTCCCTGATTTCAGGATTTTTGTCAGGACATTTCCTGATTTCAGGAGTGTTTTGTCAGGATTTACCCTGATTTCAGGATTTTTTCCTGATATCAGGAATTTTTGTGAGGACCTCTTGATTTCAGGATTTGTTGTCAGGACTTTTCCTGATTTCAGGATTTGTTGTCAGGACATTTCAGGATTTTTATCTTAGAGTCCTTTGGAAATCCCGAATTCCTTAGTTTTACCATAACTTACGTATTTTAAACGTTCATGTGGAACATATACATGTACCGTCTACACTTCTTTGCCCTTGGGTCCTCAGTGACCCCCAAACCATCCACTTAATTTCTGTGGATTTTTCATTTGCCCCGATCTCACCCCTGATTAGAGTTTGAGAATTCAGAGTTAGGGTTAATGCCTTCTATCTCCATGATCTCCAAGAGTGATCACCTGAAGCAAAGTATGGGAAATTAGACAGGTCACGTGTAACAGGGACCACACAAACATCAATCTTGTGGATCCTGGATTTTATGTATCACTAAACATGAGTGTTTTTATTATTATTTAGTATTTATGTTCACCTTGTAATATTCATTAAATATTTATTTTCAATTCTGAAAAAAAAAAATGTAGGTGAAAACATAAATATTTGCTGGAGTCCGGATGGGCAAACAATTGCTGTTGGAAACAAAGAAGATCTTGTGACCTTTGTGGATGCCAGGTCACATCGTGTCAAGACAGAAGAACAGTTCAAGTTTGAAGTCAATGAAATTTCATGGAACAATGAGAATGACCTGTTTTTCCTGACAAATGGACATGGATGTATTAATGTATTAAGGTAAGCCTGCATGTTACATTTACTATTCTTCCTCTTTTGTTATAGGTAATCATTCTGATTTAAGATTATTTTGGAGTACAGTCAGCAAGCTTTAGTAACACACACACAGCTAAACACACAGCAGCTTTCATAATACCGTACATGTACATACCAGACATTGTAAATCTATTGTCACTGGCCATGAACTTAATTCCTAGAGTGTAAAACAAAACAGATCATACAAATGTTGCAGTCCAGGGGCCATATTCATGAAACCTTACTAAGCCTAGTTGGTTACTAATTAGGCATGTAGTTGCTTACTAAGCCTAGTTGGAAAATATTTGGTAGTCATGAATCATTGCTAACGCTAGTTACATTCTAAGTTTCTTACTAAAATTAGTGTAGATTCAGGGCAACTCTAAGTCACTAGTTAGCAACTATATCATTGTTTGTGGCTCTCCCCCTCCGGTTGCCTTCTTGGACTTGCTCATACTTGACAGGCATTCTCTTGACTCGGAGTTTAATGTGGATAATCTAATTTGAAATCATCCAATGATCTTTCAACCTGTGGAAATCTTGCAAGGTGCTGGCTGAGAATAGCTGCCCATGCATCTTTCTTTTTCTTGTTGGTGTTTGCATCCTTATGCTTAGCATCAATAATATCTTTTTTCAATATCTTTAATTCCTCATACTTGCCTGTCATAAAGGGTTCTCTTCTTGAGAATAATTTGCCTTCCTTGCCCTTTTGCTTTATATGCAATTGCTAGATAATTTGATGTTGATTTACTTACTTGCAGTACACTCTACCACATATAGGCCTTGGTCACTTTATTCCTTCTTTTTTTGGCTAATCCACGCAAGGGCTGGACATGGATAAGCCTAATACACTTGTCACACTATTGTATCTGTTGTCATCACATTCCACACATGCCCACTCCACCCACAAGCACCCAATTCCAGTTACTCCCATATGCAACTTAACAGTCCTAGTATGTAACTAGTAATTTAGCAAGGTTCTTCTAAGGTTTCATGAACAACAATTTAGTTGTCAACTACACAGTAGACCACTAGGCATTTTAGTATCCTACTAAGGCCTAGTTGGCTGCTAATTTAGTAAGGTTTCATGAATATGGGCCCAGGCCAACAATGTCATTTCTTCTGCAAAATCATGTTACCAAAGATTCCTGATTGCCCCAAAATTAAGTAGATCAAGATCTGGCATTACTGTTGATGCTGAGCTATTCGTCAATGAGGTAATAAATTCTCCCCAAACTTGCTTGATATTGATGATCTTAATATGGAGGATGACACTTTGCTGGTGCCCATTGCATGAGAACATGGCCTCATTCTTGGTGTCTAAAACAAATGTACCATTTTTTATGCCCCGCGGCGAAGCCGAAGGGGCATACTGTTTCCGCCTTGTCCTTCCGTGGGTGGGTGTGTGGGTGGGTGTGTGGGGTGGGTGGTGTGTGTGTGTGTGTCCGGACAAATCTTGTCAGCGCGATAACTTGAGAAATACTTAACATATGAACTTCAAATTTGGTTTGTGGATTGTTCTTGGTAATCCTTAGAAGCCTTTTGCATTTGGGGCCAAAAGGCCAAAGGTCAAGTTCACAGTGGCTAAAACAATAGAAATCTTGTCAGCGCGATAACTGGAGAAATACTTAACATATGAACTTCAAATTTGGTTTGTGGATTGTTCTTGGTAATCCTAAGAAGCCTTTTGCATTTGGGGCCAAAAGGCCAAAGGTCAAGTTCACAGTGGCTAAAACAATAGAAATCTTGTCAGCGCCATAACTTGAGAAATAATTAACATATGAACTTCAAATTTGGTTTGTGGATTGTTCTTGGTAATCCTAAGAAGCCTTTTGCATTTGGGGCCAAAAGGCCAAAGGTCAAGTTCACAGTGGCTAAAACAATAGAAATCTTGTCAGCGCGATAACTTGAGAAATACTTTACATGTGAACTTCAAATTTGGTTTGTGGATTGTTTTTGGCAATCCTAAGAAGCCTTTTGCATTTGGGGCCAAAAGGCCTAAGGTCAAGTTCACAGTGGCTAAAACAATAGAAATCTTGTCAGCGCGATAACTTGAGAAATACTTTACATGTGAACTTCAAATTTGGTTTGTGGATTGTTCTTGGCAATCCTAAGAAGCCTATTGCATTTGGGGCCAAAAGGTCAAGGGTCAAGTTCACAGTGGCTAAAACAATAGAAATCTTGTCAGCGCGATAACTTGAGAAATACTTAACATATGAACTTCAAATTTGGTTTGTGGATTGTTCTTGGTAATCCTAAGAAGCCTATTGAATTTGGGGCCAAAAGGTCAAGGGTCAAGTTCACAGTGGCTAAAACAATAGAAATCATTTATTTATTCTGAGATTATAGGGATTAGGGATTAATTCATATAAAACCTACAGAAGACACTAATGCTGTCAATGAATGTTCCATGTGACCAAGGTACATGTAAGTTGATGTTAAAAGAGTGGTGTTATGTCATGGGAACTGTCACCGTTGCGGGGCATTTGTGTTTGTAAACACACCTGACTTGTTTTAATGTTAGCTAGATTTGTTGGTGGACAAACACAGGACTGTTTCGGCATCTTTTTGTGTGACATGTGACATGTAAAGTTTCAAGTATTTAGTTTCATCCAGGAAGGATGTGTTGTTCTTAAATTAGGTTTTGCCCTTCACCGACGTTTAAACACTGTATACTCAGTGTGTTACATGTACCTCCCAAGTGAAAGATGGAAAAAAATCACTCGGGTGGGACTCGAACCCACGAACTCCTGCTTTCTAGTGCAGATGTCTTACCACTCGACCACCGAGCTAACGGGATCGGTTGGCAGATTCGAACCAGCCAACCGAAGGGGTCATGTGATTTTGCATGTAATAATAAAAATGAAGACCATGGATAAATTCTATCCACTGCAAACGTCAAGTTCAGGTTTCTCATGGTTGATTTTATTTTGATTTTCAAAGATTAAATCTTTTAATAATTAATGTGATGTCACGTGACCCAAGATGACATCATCGTGACGTTGCTTCAATTTCATCTACAACACATCCTGGTCTCGGTACATACATGTACCAACTTTCAACCCCATCGGACCTGTAGCACTTCAATGACATCAAATTTCACAAAGAATTCCCTGAATGTCATTTTGAATTTTTTTTTTTTTCTTCGGAAATGATCACTTTCTCCGATGTCTACATATAGAGCAAATTGCAGTCTTGTGTGCAGGTGCACAAGAGCCAAACTATATATCAGTAGTGGTTGGCTGTTTCGGCAATCAGCCGATACCGGCTTTTTTGTTCCTTAAGATTTTTTTTTGAGACTCCTGTCCATAGCATTTGAACACGTTTTCATCGTAGAAGGCACTTGGGCACTAAAATCAATCCAATTGCCTGTATACACGGCACACACTTAGACCAGCATCTGAAGATGTGTGCCAAACATTTACGTCATAATGATGTCATCACGAGTCACGTGACATCACATTTATGCATATTTTGAAGGCCTACAGGTATATCTCTAGAACTACAGGTCCGATTGGCTTCAAAGAGGTTAGCACCTAGACTGGGATGTTATAGATGAAAAATGAAGTGATGTCATCATGGGTCATGTGACAAAAGCTGTGAACTTCTTTTCAACGATGTATGCTCTGGCTAAGTTGTTAACCAGACATCATAAAATGTTACAGCACCCTCTAAAGGCAGGTTGAAAAATGTTTAAAATGAATAATCAGTTGATGAGTGTGGCGAAGTTGCTGAAATCAGTTTTACAGAGATGCCAACATACACGATTTGGGCGTAGCAAAAGCATTGCGATCGTTTAGAGGTTTCTTACCACCAGGTTCGAGCGGCGAGCCGCGAGCTGCGACTGACTATTTGACAACCACTAGTCGATTTTCCATGGTAACCTATGCGCGAAATACATATTGGGTACCAGGCAAAATCGACCAGTGGTTGACAAATAGTCGCCACGGGCGGCGAATTCGCATATATGTACATGTACATGTATAAATGTATGTACACATCCGCGTTAGACTCGATTGCCAGAAACCAGCCTCACTCTAGACTTGATTTCAAGTCTGAGATCGCGGTTGCTTCGCGCAATATTTTGCAAAAGTTAACTTTATACAGTACCACTGTGCTATCATTCAATATTTGCTCCATAAGCCAAAAGAGGGCGCTATTTATGATATGGTTATGGAGAAAAACCCACGATCACAGACTTAAAACCAAGTCTAGTTTTACGCATGCGGGGCGTGATTGTACCCAGTGATTTTTATTGCAATACAGAATAGTGAGTGTACGTATGGGGAACGAAGTTGCCGCACTGCTTTACAGGTACGACGTACTGTATGTAGCTAGCTGTGCAAGTGCGTGCACTACAGTATACATTGTACTACAACGGAGCTTGCATCAATTCGCCATCGAAGCTTAGCCCGGGAAAGCTGGAATAATGGAGACTCCTCTGAAAAAAAAGGAAACTTTCGGAGTACACAACTGAGTGGCCTGTAATCGTGCGATCTAAGCTTGATGGTTTCCATGCATTCTGTGTTCTTTGCAAGTGCGACTTCAGCGTCAGGCATGCAGGCAAGAACGACGTGGCTAAGCATATTAACACTGCAAAACACAAGTCTTACCAGACGGCTGTTGAGTCCACAAAGTCCGTTGCCGGGTATTTTACGTCGGCTAAAGATAACACTTAACAGCGTCATGGACGCTGAAGTGCATTGTGTCGACTTCATGGTGGAACACAATCATCCCTTGACCTAATGTGCTCGGCGATGCAGGCCCATATGCTGGGGGGATTATGGGGCTTCAAACAAACTCTAGGAAGATTTTCATACGCGGACAATGCTTATTATTCCCTATAGTGACCTACATTGTACAGCCATGAAATGCAATGACAAGTCATAAAAAGTCGAATTTAGCATTGACAAAAACGAAGCATTTACTTAGAAAACACTTAGAGTCTACATCACTCTACTTACCTGTAGAGCGAATACTACCTATGCATTGTTCCCTATGCCGGCAGGCAATTTGCTAAGAGTTTTACACACAATAGCGCCCTCACGTGTCCTACCCACGACGCCCTGTGACATGCGCACTACGTTAGCGTCCTCTTTTTCTCTTAGCAGCAGGCGAGATATATCGTGAAATTTCAATCGACCTGCATTTCACTGTTTTATTTATGCCTCTTTGCTGGGAGAAAGCTATTTATAAGAAATAAAGAGAAAGTGTTTATTGTAGAGTTATTATAGTGAGTTATTCTAAGTGAAGTGAAGTAAGAAATGAGTAAATCTAGGAAGTTGGGGAGGACTGGGTGTGTCGCTAATGGAGGGACGTACATCCCACCAGACAAGCCCGAGTTCTCGGGGGACTGCACCGGTGATGGTACGTCACCGCGGCAGCAGTCCCCTAGTCAGCCCCTTCAGCCACTGCCGCTGTCGGAGCTGACGGACCCGTTGACCAAGCGGGGGGCCGTACAACCCCACCGTCTTCGGTCAATATTCACGGGTCCGCCCAGCTGAAGGGGAAACGCACCGGCAAGACAAGGAAATTGTCTGAAGCCGGGGCAGTACCCAAAAAGGGACGTGCGGCAAAAGGTGGCTCCACTACGGGGCGCACCGTGCCCGTCCCTGGCCCGTCTACGGGGCACACACAGCCGGAGGAAGTACTCCTCCATGGCTCAGTGCACCCAGGCCCACCCAGCCCTGTGATTACCACGATGCCTGGGGATGGGCTGTTATATGGCCGGCTCGACCGTGCAGCACCCGCCTATGTTACCGGCGCGGGGGCGCTGTCGGCCACCCGGGCTATTGATCGCATAGAGCCGACTCCCTGGGATTCCCCCGGAGCGTTAATGCCCGGAGTGTTAACGCTGCGCTCTGAGGGCCATGCCTCTACATCGGATTGCATTCATTGGCATCCCCGTGTCCCCGCAATCCTCGGAAACTACTCGGAGTCGATCTTCAAAAAGAAAAAAGCGAAAAAGAACCGCCGTTCCCGCCGTTCTTCGACGAGTTCTAGCGGGTCATCCGGTCGATCACACTGTGGGAAACGCCACAAGGGTGGCGACCCGATTTTTGCGCAATGATTTTTTGGAGGCTTTTCACTCCCTCGCGGCCTCATTGTCGGGCCGGCAGGGAGACTACAGTCTCAGCTGGATGACTCCGGGCCAAAGGGACATACCCCACACGGTTAGCCGTGCGCTGGAGTCCCCTCCAGAATTACAGCCCCCACCCGCAAGTCATCACGGCCGTGGTGGGGTGAATACAGACCAGCGGACAATGTCGCGCACGGAGAGCCGTGCACCGGTGTCCCCGCCCGGTATTAGTTTACACCCATCGGTGTCACTAGAGTCCGAGCGGGGCTCGATACCGGGACACCATGACAGCGCTGCTTCGCCCCCGAGGCCTGGTTCCCATTCCCCGGTGACAACTTGCCCCCCGTACTCTGACAACTCGTCGGACGAGAGGGAATTGACCCCCACCATGCAACGCCTATCGGTGGCTGAGACCGAATTCCGCTTGGGATATGATCAGGGTTCTGAATCTCCCTGCTGTTACCGAACCTCCTCCTCCTGAGCGTCAGTCGTTCAAGAAGAGATTGGGACCGATGGCATAACCGGTCCGGGCTTTTCCCACGATGCCGCTGGACCGCGTGTGTGTTGACCATATAGACGGGATAATGCACGCAAAGACATGGAGTGCCTACGCTAAGCACGTAGACTCTTATTATCATTTTCCCCATGGGGATTTTGAGAAATCTTTTTCAACTCCAGTCTTGCCGGACTCGGCCATCGACAAACTCGCCGCTGACCGAGGGACAGCTTCCTCCAAGGTTCCCTTTACGGACAAGACCCGTGGAAAGCTAGAGGATGTCACCCGTAGAATGGACTCGGCGGCACGCATGGGTATGTGTGCGACGTCTTTTCTTCTTCTCCTGTCCGAGTACCTGGCCCTGGGGTATGAAGAAGACTCGGTGATACCAGCCGACATGATGGTGGCAGCTCTCCATTACCTTGTTCGCGGCCTATGCTCCACTCTCGACCAGTTCGCTAGAGTGTCGACCTTGGCAACATCGTCACGCCGCGCCAATGTGCTAGATGCGCTTTTCCTTCCTTCACCTGGAGCACGTAAGCGTCTCGACAACCTTCCGCTCTCAGGCCCGGACTTATTTTCTGGTAAGTTCCAGGAGGCCATGGAGGCCGAAGCAAAGCGCCTCAAGGCCACCGAGAAAATTAATCTCAAGAAACCGGCCGAGCAGAAAACCGCGGATAAGACAAAGAAACGGCCCTCTTTTGTCATTCCCCGGCGCCGCCCCCCGGTCAGAGCGGCCCGTGGTGGATTTCGTGGGCGCGCCGATAAGACGGCCGGCCCACGTTTTTCACAACCACATACCGGACAACAGCGTCCCCAGTCGGGACGCGGTTTCCGTGCGCCCACTCCCCGGTACACCGGGGCGTGGCGCAAGTGACTTATGCGTCTCCGAGCGGCCTCCCACCGATGGACCTGTGGGAGGCCGCCTTCAGGAGTTCGTGGGGTCCTGGGTGCAGGTGACTTCCGACCGGTGGGTCCTCGAAACGATCAGCAGCGGTTACACGCTCGAGTTTACGAGGACCCCCCCGTCGGACATGCTTATTCGGACAACGCCCGTACCGCCCGACACAGCAAAACGCCGCTCCCTCGAGGGGGAGATCGATGCCCTCCTTCTAAAGAGAGCAGTTCGTGTTGTCCCCCAAGGGGGGGACCCGGGCAGGTTTCATGTCAACCTTCTTCTTGGCCCCCAAGAAGGAGGCCGGCGTGTGGCGTCCAATACTGAACTTAAAACCCCTCAACAAGTTCATACGTCCCAAACGTTTCCGCATGGAGACGTTACGGACCATTCTCGAATCGATCATAACGCCAGTGTGGGCGGCCAGTATAGACCTGAAAGACGCGTACTTTCACCTACCGATCAGGCCGGAGCACTGCAAATTCCTACGTTTCCAATACAAAAATATACTGTACGAATTTGTGGTGCTCCCGTTCGGGTTGTCCACTTCTCCGCGGGTGTTCACCCGGATCGTGAAGACGATCAGGGCGGCACTGCGGCGACGAGGGGTCATGATATTCATGTACCTCGACATTTGGCTAGTAGTGGGTCGTTTGCGGGGGGAGACGGAAGCGGCGCTCCAACTAACATGGCACCTTGCTTCCGACCTCGGATTTCTCATCCAGTCCCCTCAATCCCATCCAGTCCCCTCGCAGGTTCCCACCTTTCTAGGTGCATCCTTCGATCTTTGCAGGGGACTAGCCCGTCCATCGGAGGACTGCCTGCTGAACCTTCGGCAGTGCGTGTCCCACTTCCTCCCGACGGTAGTGGCTCCGGCCCGAGCCTGGCTCAGGCTGTTGGGCCTTATGGCCAGTTTGGTGGACTTGGTGGATTTTTGCAGGTTGAGGATGAGACCAATTCAACTTCACCTGCTTTCATTCTACAAACCCCGTTGGCACCCGATCGACCATCTGGTGCCCACTACGTCTTGGCTAGTCCCCCACCTTCGTTGGCGGCTAGTCGAGGCCCATATAACGCAGGGCCGCGTTTTCCGCCCGCCCCGCCTGTCGGTACTTATCACGACCGACGCGTCAGGGTACGGCTGGAGGCGACAGGTGGCGGGCGTGTGGGGCCCCGAACATCAATCATCCCACATCAACGTCCTGGAAATGCTGGCAGTCGCCAACGCACTAAAACATTTCCAGTCGGACGTCAGAGGGCAAGCAGTCCTGGTACGATGCGACAATGCCACAGTGGTGGCATACATCAATCACCAGGGGGGCACTCGGTCAGGCCATCTGTGTGCACTAACGTGGGATCTCACCCTCTGGTGCATACATCACGGGATAGCACTGTCGGCATTCCACATCCCGGGCGAAGAGAACGTCACAGCCGACGCTCTCCCCAGAGGCTGGATCGCCCCGACAGAGTGGTCGCTGCTCCCATAGGTGGCTCAGTCGATCTTCTGACTAATCGACCGGCCTCATGTGGACATATTCGCGTCGCGAATGAACAATCAGCTACCGATCTTCTGCACGAGGGGCCCAGATCCCAACGCGTGGCAGACCGATGCACTGTCGGTGCGGTGGGACGGCCTCATTGCCCCGTTCTGGCCCCGCCAGCCGTGGTTCCCCCGGCTCGTCCAACTCTTGGTTCACCGCCCGGTAATTCTACCGAGGAGGGCCGATCTCCTTTATCAGCCCAGCTCGGGAATCAGTCTCCAGGCTCCGGGGGATCTTCACCTGACGTCCTGGGTATTGTCACGCGATCCCTCTGCTCAGCAGGCCTTTCGCGACGAGCTGCAACAATTGCAGCCCAGTCCCGCAGAGCCTCAACCAGAAAGGTGTACGATAGCCGACTACGCCATTTCTTTAAATGGTGCAGACGGCAATCCATTCATCCCCCCAATACTTCTGTAGGGGAAGTGGGGGATTTCCTCCTATACCTTTTTAACAGTGGGCTCACGACGGCCACGGTCAAAATTTATCGATCGGCCGTTGCCGCGATCCATCAGGGGTTTCCGGACGGTTCTTTCGTTTCCGGCAACCCTGCAATTAGCCAACCTTTAAAGGGGATGTTTAATACTCGTCCCCCAGTACGCACATTAATCCCATCTTGGGACCTCTTCAGTGTACTATCCACACTGGCGAAGGCTCCTTTTGAACCAATGGATTGCTCACTTTGTTACAAATCTCCATCAAAGTAGTTTTTCTGTTGGCTGTCGCTACGTCCCGACGACGTAGCGAACTACACTCATTATCGGTGCAGACAGGACACATCCGGTGGGAACCGGGAGGTGTCCGCATGATCCCTACGGCCGGTTTTCTTGCAAGTTGGAAGCCTTTACGCCCCCAGACATCTTTGTCCCGGACATCAAGTCTTTTTCGACCGAGACAAACGACAAGCTTTGGTGCCCAGTTCGAGCACTTAAGTGGTATGTCAACCGAACGAAGTCACTTCGTACGGGACACGGAAAATTGTTCATCACAACGACCCCGCCCTATGGGCCGGCTTCCCGCGATACAATCACCCGCTGGATCGTGACAGCCATCCGTTCCGTACTGGGCGGCTGGCCAGCGACCGAGGGACCCATTTGAGCGCATGAGGTCAGGGGAGTGTCCACCTCGTGGGCCTTTTTTAAGGGTGTCCCCCTAGGTGACATCGTCAAGGCAGCCTGCTGGAAGAACCCTAACACGTTCTCCGAATGCTACCTGAAGGATGTCCTCCAGGCAGATGGCAAGGCTGGAAGAGAAGTGCTGAAGGCGGCCAGTCGAGCCTCACAGAAGCACTAACGGGTGAGCATATAAATATATATTTCTATGGGCATTAAGTCTAATGAGGTGTACCTATCATGTGTTTATCCCCATAATGGTGACACCCCCCTGACCTTTTGCACACAAGCTTTTTGGGTTCCACCTACGAGGTGAAGCCTAGAGCGTCTTGGGTGTTTGGTTTTTGTTTGGTGGTGTTTGCCTTCGGACACGCCTCATGTCCTACACCCCTGTAGACATACGGTAATTCGCATATACCCTCCGCCTTACTCGGTGCGAGTCTATGCATAGGTAGTATTCGCTCTACAGGTAAGTAGAGTGATGTAGACTCCCCCCCCCCCCCCCCCAAGTAGTGTGGTTGGGGTCTGCGAGCGAATACTTACCTGTAGAGCACCCCTCCCTCCTTCCCCACTATACTCGATTCCTTGAGTGCTTACGCAGGTAACGCTTGAGAAAAAGAGGACGCTAACGTAGTGCGCATGTCACAGGGCGTCGTGGGTAGGACACGTGAGGGCGCTATTGTGTTTAAAACTCTTAGCAAATTGCCTGCCGGCATAGGGAACAATGCATAGGTAGTATTCGCTCTACAGGTAAGTATTCGCTCGTGGGGGGGGGGGAATTTTTCAGAGCAGTCTCATAGGGTTTGTGCACAGGGTGTTGTAACGAGTTCCACTCGGAAGTATAAAAAAAAATTACTTTTGATGACACACCCCCTCAAAAATCTTGCCTCCAAGCTGAAAACACAAGCAAATTTGATTTAAAAAGTCAGGGAAAGTGGCCCTGAAATGCCTCAGATTTCACCACAGAGCATCTGGAGTCCAAAATTTTCCGTGGCCCTTGAGCGGGCCCCGTAGTCACTGTAGTGATAAGGAAATAGCCCAAGCTGTTGAAAATGAAGCAATTTTGACAAGAAATTCCTCAGTCAAGTTAGTAGACTGGGGTTATCATCAGCGGTATCAGAAATGCTGTGGACAAAACGTGATCATGATGGAGGTACATGTAGGTCGGCATGGTTGGATGGGTTTCACCTACACTAATATTTTGCCTTTGGAATGTCCACAATAACCGCATTTCAAAATTTGTGGTGCTAAAAAAAAAGCTATGTACTCTACAAATCGCCTTTTTTTAACATATAATCGCTTGCATGCTTGCACGCGAGGTCAAAAGGTCAAATTAAACACCGCCGCCATATTGTGGGACAACGATCCACCGCGCAGCTTGAAACTAAAGGTTACGCCATGGTTACACATACCGGTAATGGCAGGACAACTGAAGACTTCGATTAAATTGTCAACATATATGCTGACTGCCTACCACCTTCAGAGAAAGCAAGATACATAAAGAAAGCAAGCCATGTTGGTATTGACCCTTATGTCATTCCAAAATGTGAAAAATCCTCCCAACTCGCAGACCTGCCCGAACTCAATTCAGTGGACGTGATGGCGTACCTTATTCATGCCCCGAGCCCGTACACATCGGAAAATTTCCGTAACTATAAATCGTCAGAGGCGTACAACCAGTTCCTCAATGGATGGGTTTCGGATGTGGCAACTTACAAATTAATTGGTCGGAACAACACAAGAATAGTGACAGGACAGGTAAGATATTTATCGGACTTTTTACGCTAAACAATTATACTGTCCGTGCCGCCATCATCATGATCATGGGCATGGCCATGATTTGGGTACATACTCGGGTTGGCGGCCAGTGCGGCACCATCCCGCATACACGTACTGTTTATGTGGAAAACGGTTGCTCATTCCCACGGTTTCAAGTTGTTTTTTTCTTGACTGACAAAACAGCGATGTAATGAGGTAGTGATGGTGAACTGAAAAGAACTGTCTCAGTGTATAATAATTAATACCCTGGATGAAGGTTATTTCCGTTTGGAACAAAAAGTCCCTGATGTGAGAGATGATGACCAGGATGACTGATACCTTCACTTGTGCAAAATTAAATTTGGACACGTCTGAAGCAGACAGCAAAATGGCCGCCGTCCAAATGAGTTGTGCACAATTGTGGTTTTTTTTTCAATATTTTTATTTCATGAGGAAATAAAGGTATCGCAGTTAAATTTTGGATATTTTGTATTGGCTGAACATATGTATTACAAAATGTATGCACTCCAAGGATTTACAGAGACCTTTACTTAATTGTTTTACAAAGTCTGCACTACGTTTTACTCCTAACATTGTTTAATGCACGGTCCCTATAAATCATTATTTGACCCTCAATTCTCATTTCAAAAGCCATGTACTTTAAGTTTCTTTTTAAAGTGGGATTAAATGGTGATGATTGCAAGAGAGGTTCTGTTATGTCAGACCTAGTGACAATATGGTTCTCTAATCTTCTGGAATGTAGGTATGTTTGAAAGTAACATTTTTTGTTCTGAGAAAACTATTGTGTGCACATCAAGGAATATTTGTGTGGTCCTTGATTGAATATGCCTTCTTTTTGCTTCCCTCAATTCTGTCAATCTTCAGGTAATGCACTCACAAACACCAGGTGCTAAACCTTACCAGGCGTGGTGTGTTGTAGACAGCCCTGGAAGTATTCGCAGCGCACACTGCAATTGCAAAGCAGGCCTCGATGAAACTTGCAGTCATGTATCTGCTGTTCTATTTGCCATTGACGCTGGGATTCGCATCAGAGAAAAATCAACCCCCACAATGGTCAAAGCTTACTGGATGCAGCCAGGAAAAAGGGAACTTGATGCACAACCACTTCACAGCATTGACTTTTCTTCCTCCAAGGCTAAAAAGAGGAGGGCAGACCGTGAAATTGACCACAACGCACATGAGGTGATTTCAGTAACCTGTTCTAACACACAACCTGATCGGATGACGAAGAGTGTAATTGCTGGACCGACTGAGGATGAACTTAGTTCCTTCTTGCACAGTCTTTCAGTGTCAGGCATCAAGTGTGCGGTGCTTTCAGGGTTTGAGCCTTATGCAGATGCATTTGTTCCAGTTGAGCAGAAGAAGGAGTTTCCTGTGATACTGACTGACCTGGCCGATCCCAAAAACTTTCACATGAACTACACTGATTTGCTCAGGAAATGTAATGAAATTAATATTACAGTGTCTGCAGAAGCTTCTAAAAATGTGAAGGCGGAAACAAGAGACCAGTCAAAATCCAAGATGTGGTTTCGCTATCGTGCTGGTAGAGTCACCTCCTCCAGGCTCGGTGCAGTTTGCAAGACCAACCCAGCAATGCCAGCTATGAGTCTCATTAAATGCATTTGCTTTGCTATCCAGACATACTGAAGTTCTCTTCACAAGCCACAAGATGGGGATGCTGTCATGAAAAGGAGGCCATTGAAATATACACCGCACAGATGATGCAGACACATGAAAACATCAAGGTGGAAAAGAGTGGTCAGGTTCTGAACACCATGTATCCATTTTTTGGTTCTTCACCAGATGGGATTGTCAACTGTAGCTGCCATGGAAAAGGTTGTGTGGAGGTCAAGTGCCCATACTGCAAGCGAGGCCAAACCATTGATAAAGCTGCAACAGATCCACAGTTCTATCTGCAAAAATCAGACAGTGGGGAACTCGAACTTCGCAAAACACAACTACATGTACTACTACCAGGTTCAATCTAACATCAATGAGGTATTGTGACTTTGTTGTGTGGACAAGCAAGAACAACAGCCTGCACATTGAACGACTACAACCAGATACACTGCTATGGCAGGAAGCAGTGCAAAGAGCTGAGCACTTTTTCAGGGTAGCCGTCTTGCCTGAATTAGTTGGCAAGTATTTTACAAAAGTTCGAGATGTTGAGAATCAGGAATTTCACATAACATGTGGCCCAACAAGTTCATGCTACTGCGAAAAGCCATCAGAGGGTGACATGGCCAAATGTGGAAATCCAACATGCAAATGAAGAGAGTTTCATTTGAAATGCCTCGTACTAAAGAACATGCCTAAAAGGAAGTGGTTGTGTCCACAGTGCAGAGGACTTCCTCAGTTCAGGTGCAAAAATAAGAAATGTCAGCATGAATCTCTCTTGTCTGAATCACTTCATGTGACAGAAGAATGAACTTTGCTGTACATGCAAAATATTGATACCATGTTTTCAGCAAAACATTACATTTGACATTCAGCTGATGTATATGTTTAGGGATGGCCAACAACTCCATTTCCGTTTTGGGTTTTGGAGGCTTTTTGTGGGGAATGTATTTTTGTTGTTCCTGAAGTCAAAAGGAGACACATTGTCTTTGCCAGTTGTAGTTTTCATTCATAATGCCACCTAAAAAGGCATTTTGTTATAAATGTAAACGTGTCTATTCTACAGTTTACTGAAGAAGATCCCATCTGTGTATACCCTAGCTCAAAACCTTGATACACCATTGACAAGTTGCTAATTGGTGTAGGTGAACAATTTTGCTTATTTTCTGTTTGAACAGTTTTGAAACAGCAGGTCTTTCTTTTCTGGGGATGCACTTGTAAAATGTTGGGTTTTGGTCTGCTAACCCTCCTACTTTAGCTGGCAAATGAGGAAACACAGTGTCACCAGTCAAAATCATTTAATGGGCTGCTTTTTCTAACAGAACATCCACAGGCCTGTGCTGGGGAAAGGGGATGCTGTAGTTGCTTATGCACACCCCCCCCCCCTCCCCCAATAAGAATGAAACCAGCAAGGATTTTTTTTCCAATCGCCAAATAACACAATTTGGACTGAAATTTAGGAAAGCCAAAAATAAAACACGAAATCCAAACTGTGTTACAAAATTCTTCTCTTTTATAAATTGCTGCCTACACTTACATGTATGGTCACGCAGGCCCCCCCCCCCCCCCCCCATCCCACCCCAGCTGGAAATCCTGAAAACAGGCCTGTTCCTTGCTTACGTCGCATAGGAAATACATTTTATTTTGTTTGAATATGACTGCTCAAACAGTAGGAGGGCTTAAGGAAGGCAGTGGGAGGGGACATCTGCACCAAAACTTGTTGAGGTTTCAGGTATTGGTTATGACAGCTTATGGAAACATTCTCATCAACAACCCTCGCCCCTCAGGATCCCCTAACAAATCCCAAGGAGACTGTTAATCTACTAGGAAATATGTATTTTTTTAAAGTTACTTTCGGGGAATAAAATTTTTGTTCGTCAAGTCAAATGGAGATACATTGTCTTCTAAAGCCATTTCTAGCTTTCATTGATAATGACAAAACATTAAATCCCAAAAGTGTTCCAAGATTCTTTCCATATAAAAATTGCTGCCTATGCATTATGGTCTTGGCTTTAGAAGACAAGCTGTAAACAACTTCTATTCTACAGTTAACTGAAAAAAAATGCAAGAGTAAAACTTGACATTAATGTAATTGTGCAAACCTCAGAACAAGAAAAAGAAACAGCTCAAAATGATAACTCTAGGTCTACTTCACTCTACTTACCTGTAGAGCAACACTACTTATGCATATTCCCCCTACCGGCAGGTATTTTCGCTAAGAGTTATATACAATAGCGCCCTCTGGCGCCCTACCCATAACACCCTGCGGCATGCGTGCCTCGTGAGCGTCCTCTTTTCTCTTAGCGGCAGGTCGGGTAGGACGTGCGTGAAATAGCTCGCTGTTTGCCTCGTCATTTACTACCCTTTTTTGCGTTTAAGAGAAGTATTTAATAAAAGAGTTAGTAATCATTAGTTTGTAGAGTTTCATCATCTTCTTGGTTTCATTTATTTCATAAATATGAAGCGTTTGGGGAGGGCCGATCTGTCACTAACCGTTAGGGAGAGCTTTCCCACGGGACGGACCGAGTTCTCGGGGGACTCTGCCGTTAACGCTCCGACGTTACCGCGGCAGCAGTCTCTCGTCCGGCACCCTCAGCCACAGTCGGCTGGGGGAGTTGGCAGTTCCGCCGATCAGTTAAGGGGACCTCGGTCACCTTCTCGGGTCAACTCGGGCGGAACACCCAAACTAAAGGCACACTCCGGCAAGGTTCCCCTAAAACATATCGCCTGTGCCGGAGCAAAGCCTAAGAAGGGCCGTCAGGGCAAGCGTGGCTCGGCAACGAGCGCCGCTTTGGCACCTAGCCCTCCCCCGATCACGGGGCAGCCCGAGGGGACTAGCCGTCACACTTCGGTGGGCTCTAGTCACCCGTGCCCTCCCGACACAGTGCCGAACACCACTGGTTGTCGGGATGGGCTATTGCACGGGCTACCGGTCCGTCCAGCGCTTGCTCAGCCCACGGCGCCTGAGGCGCTGTCGGCCGGGTGCATTATGAGCGATACGGAGCCGGTCGCCCCGGGGGATCCCGGGCCGACGGCCCCCGTGCTAGCTCTCTCAGAGGGACTACTCTCGTCTTCGGATTTTTTCCGTTGTTCGGGAGTCCCGATGCCCCAGGTGTCTTCCGATTTCCTTGGACACACCTCGGGGCCGTTCTTCTACAAAGAAGAATAAGAAGAAGAAGGTTGCACGTCGATCGCACCGTTCTTCTTTGGGTTCTGACGACTCCTCTGACCGGTCCCGCCTGGGCAAACGCTCCCGGGGGGAGGACGCGGTTTCTAGAGCAGATTTCCTGCAAACTTTTCAGTCGATTCCCGATACGCTATCGGCTATGTTGGCAGACCGCCGGGCGGGCCCTATTGGGGGGCCCCCTGCAGCGGTGGACTACGGCCCACAACCATCGGTCGTTGGGCCCGCATCGCAGTCTTCAGTCACCGGTCACGCTTGGGTGACCCGTGAACAAAGGGACTTACTGCACAGTTAGCCGTGCTCCTGGAGTCTTTATCTGCAGTGAATACTTCATAGTCCTCATTCATTGGTCACGATTGCGTGGCCCAAGCACGACGAGGTACATGTACAAAAATGAAAAAACACATGTTCATACATGTACATGTACACATGTATACCACACATGGTTGCGCGCTATACCGGAAGCCCGGCCTACGGCGAACGGGACTTCACATTCGCCGGCCGTGGACCACGGTCGCGTGGTCCAGAGACAACGGGACCTACCGCACACAGTTAGCTGTGCGCCAGGATCCCCGCTTGTGTTGAGTTTTCACCATAATATTATGTATATTATCTCCGAGGGTGTTGCCCAGCCACTACCGCGTGGTTCTGTACAACTAGTCCCTCCAGACGGCTCTCAGTCATCGGGGTCATTTTGGCCTTCGCATTCGGCTGATTCATCCGACAATGACGGAGAATCAGACCGGTTGCAATGGCTGTCCATCGCGGAAGCGAAATTCCGTTTGCTGCAGAGGGACATTACACGGGTATTTAAATTACCCTCCGCCGATGAGCCCCCTCCGCCCGATTACAAAAATTTTCAAATCAAGCGCAGGACGGGCTCCAAATCTAACAATGACAAGGTGTTCCCCATACCTCCGTTGGATCAAATGTGAAACACATCGACAACGGACAAAGTGGTGTCCTTTTCTCAGGCGGGAACGGTTTTATTATTTTTCTAATCCGGCCGAGTTTGTTGCACCGATCCCACCGCGGCATACGCTACCTGGATGAGGACTCGGTTTTTCGGCCCACTCATTACAAGCCTTGCAATTGTTCTCGGCTTTATTATCGGTCATACATGTACATGTATACGTTTTATACACGTACATGTATTGCCAGGCGGGCACGTTAATGAAACGTCCGTCTTCGTTCAGTTGCGAGCCGTGAACTCTGTAGCCCTCTACATTAAACACGGTTGGGTGACTCGAGGACAATGGGACACACCGCGCAGTGCTTATAGCCGTGCGGCGGTGTTTCTTGCTGTACTGAGATCGCTACATTTTTCATGTACATTGTACATGTGTGCATTACTTGTGTATGTACACTGTCCATTGTCTCCGAGGGAGTTGTTCAACAGCTGACTGTGGCCGTGTGCAACTCGTCCCTTCAGATGTGTTTTACGGTTCTCGTTTACGGGGTCTATTCGACTCTTGCAGGCATGTTGTGGATCACATTCGAAAGATTGTGCCTGTATTCAAACTGCCTGCTGCTCTTCAAGCAATAATGGGATCATTACCGTTTTCCGTTAGCGAAATTCGGTATTTTTGTTGTTGTTGTCACATCTTCCCTCTTCAATGCAGCTAAGTACAAGCTGCCAGCAGTAGAGGGACCCCATTATTCAAGTGGCTCTTCGTAAATAATACTTGCAGAAGCTTGAATACACTTTGCAGTGGAATAATAAAGTGGGTTCGGCGATACGCGTTCAGCCTCCCTCTTTACCCTCATTAAGTACATTAGGTTTAATGTTTTAATCTTGACTCGACAGTCTTAGCGGACGTGTTGACCGCTATTTTCTTTATCAATTTCACAGTCTGCACTCAGTACTCTATAATTTTACACGAGTGCAGACCCTAGCAATCTTGGCCCGCCGGGGTAACATGATTGATGAACTGTTTCTCCCGTCAAAGGGCGCCCGCCAAAGATTCGGGTCCCACCTTTTAAATTTTTAACGGACAAAGATCTTTTCTTTTGCGGTGGATATCGATGTTTACATCCATATTGGTCGATGTCGACTACATGTGGGCCAGCGCAGGTGAAGAACAAACAGTTTGTTTTCTCAACTGCATACCTCTTGAAGATGGCCCAGATGTTTTTGTGTGGCCGTGCTAGCAACATTTGCTGTACGCCATGCCACATAGGATAATGTAACAACGATTTCGATTCGGCTTCAGTTGTTTTGATGATTTCCATAAGTGACCTACCTGACTCATGACGACCTCCACCCATCTGTCTCGTAGGAGCTCGTCAGAGAGATTTTGAGGCTGACATCAATAACATCGGGCCAGCACAGTGTTGCGCCCGTCTTGTATTTCCCTTGGAAAGATGTTGATGAGATTTAGTCGACTGTCTAACACATCAGCATGGGGAATGAGCCCTGGCCTGAGGGGTACACAACTGCAACTCATTTTCAGGCCAGAGCACTGAGAATTTCACGGTTTTCAAACCAAGATTCTCGCTGCAACTTCATGGTGGCTCCATCCAGCCATTTTTTCGCCTCACTCCTGGCCTCTGCTCAGATAGTAAAGGCGATATGACTGCGCCGTGGAAACAAAGATTGGTGGCATTCACCTATTTGCTTGTATCGGCCCAGTCCTCACTGCATTCAGTGCAGGCCATGACCTGACTTGTGCAGTACCTCCTGTGATTCGGCGTTGCCAACCTCACAAGGGTGGGCCTCTCACAGATTGCAGCCTAATTCATTAACTGTCATGGCGAACATGTTACCCTGCCAGTTAACGGCCCACCACACGCATCTAGTGGCGGATTGGTGAGGCCCTGTGTGAGCATCATTCAAGTTCCATTAACATACTTGAGATGCTGGCAGTCTCGGAGAAACTGCGATGTTACTTCTATATTCGGTGTTGTGCCAGATGATCCTGGTTCGATGTGACTTTGACACAGTTGTAGTTTACATCGACGACCAGGTGGGTGTGGTATTACTGACAAGGCTGGAGAGATTATATATATCGGCTTCAACACGGAGTGATTTATTGACAATCGTCTGATCGTTTTACAGGGAGGTTTCACACATAACACACGAGTACAATTGTGTACGTTGCATACGTAACCAAGGATAGACATGAATAGACTTGTACCAGTCATGCGTTATATCACAACACCTTCCCCCTAAAGAAAGTATTTTTCTTAAAACTTTTTGTTTGTTTTTTTGTTTTTTTTTGTTTTTGTTTTTTAGCCTTAAACTTGAATCATTCCAACAACTTTTGATTCTTTAATAAAAATAAAACATATCAACTGTCTTAATGCCTTTATCCTCCTTTTTTTTCCTGGAAGGGCCGACTGATCATGCACTTTTCTGACTGAAATTTAGGACGACTAATGCAGCTGATCTAAACATGTTTTTTTTTGTTTTGTTTTTTCTTTTTCTTTTTTCTCGAAAACTAAACTTACAAGGTTGACTTAAACCTTAAACTAAACTTATAGTGTTGACTGAAACCCAACATTTAACTGATCTGGTTGAGGTATGTTATGTGAGTCATAGCTAAAGTGTTTAGCACGATAATGCTCATGTTAACAGAGTTATAGTGTTTCTATCAGACGTTCTGGGCGCCTGATGGTGCGGGTGGATCTTCTCAAAGTTTGTTCCCGAAGTGATCGAACAGGTGTGGCATGATCCTGTTTAGCTGGCTCTTGTGCCTCAGTCCCAACCAGATGTTCAGTGGCTAGCTGTAGAGCCAGTTCCTCCTCCAGCAGTTCAGGATCAATCGATGTCTGGTCCGGTACTGTGTCCTTTCGTATGGCTCCTCTGTTGCGACGTAAGATCCAGCCAACGTCAGTCTTGATTTCGTAGGATCGGGGTGCCAGCTTGCGGAGAACAGTGGCTCTCACTGTCCATAGTCCTGTGCGATGGTCTTGCACCCTCACTCTGTCCTGTGGGTGAAGTGGTTTCAGCGGATGTGCATTCCTATCATGCACCTGTTTTTGTTGTTTTCGTCTCAGGATCTTGTCGGAGACCACACCTTGTTGCACCTCTGGCTCCAAGCGTTGTGGATGAACAGGTAGGGTTGTCTTAACACGCCTGTTCATTAGCATCTGACTCGGGGACAGCCCATTTTGGAGTGGCGTAGAGCGATAGGCTAACAGAGCTTTGTGAAAGTCCTGTTTTGTTTCCTGGCACTTCTTGATCATGTGTTTTACAGTTTTGACAGCACTCTCTGCCAAGCCGTTGGATCTTGGGTAGTGTGGGCTTGAAGTATGATGTTCAAATCCCCAGTCTTTAGTGAAGTCTGCGAATTCTCGGCTGCCAAACTGTGGTCCGTTGTCTGAAATAACCACATCTGGCACGCCATGTCGAGCAAACATTGATTTCATGGCATTGATTACAGCTTTGCTTGTAGTGGTGGTTAGGGTTACCACCTCTGGATATCCCGAGTAGTAGTCACAGACAATTAAGTACTCCTTTCCTTTGACGGTACCAATGTCTGC
Source organism: Patiria miniata (assembly GCF_015706575.1). NCBI lineage: Eukaryota > Metazoa > Echinodermata > Asteroidea > Valvatida > Asterinidae > Patiria > Patiria miniata. Next base: position 23,506 of record NW_024037048.1, read on the forward strand.
TCCAACTCGTTGCCATGCTCGAACTGGTATCTCATGTGGATTTAGTGGTTCCACGGTTTGACTGGGTTGATGTTTCTGGCAAGCATCGCATTGGCTTACCATGTCGCTGATTTCGGCGTTCATGCCTGGCCAGTAAACGACATCACGGGCACGACGGCGGCATTTCTCTATTCCCATATGCCCTTCGTGAACCTTGAGCAATACATCTTTGCGCAGGACTCGAGGGATAACGATTCTTGTACCCTTGAATATGACATCCTCGGCCACTGTCAGTTCAGCTCGAATATTCCAGAAGGGGCGAATGTCACTTGGACATTGTTGGCTCGCCTCTGGCCAACCCTGTAGTATTACCTGCTTCAGGTTGGTCAGCTGGTCGTCAGCTTGAGTAGCTTCACGTATCTGCTTCATTCTGTTGTCAGATACAGGCATTGTCTCGATGATCATGTCTACAAATGCCTCGACGACATCATCAAGGCTTTGGACTTGTGCTGCTTCCCCTTGATCAGCATTTCGGTCTGGTGCACGCGATAGGGCGTCTGCGACCACCAGTTGCTTCCCAGGGGTGTAGACTACGTGCAAGTCATACCTCTGTACCCTGAGCAGCAACCGTTGCACTCTGAGTGGGCAATCGTTCAGTGGCTTCTTAAACAGACTGATGAGAGGCTTATGGTCCGTTTCGGCCTCGACCGTAGCTCCGTAGATAAACTGATGAAAGCGCTCGCATGCGAAGACTATCCCAAGAAGCTCCTTCTCTATCTGCGCATAGCGAGTCTCTGCGCTTGTCATGGCTCTCGATGCATAGGCCACGGGCGACCACTTGTCGTCATGAAGTTGCAGGATCACTGCTCCCAGACCGTCCTTACTTGCATCGGATGACAGGCGTATTGGGCAATTTGAGTCATAGTACTGAAGAACTGGGTCCGTAGATACTGTAGCCTTCAGGTCGCTCCATGCCCTCTCCTGTTCTGGACCCCACTGCCATTCATTGTCATCTTTCAGCAGTGCTCGAAGCGGGGCTGATTTTTGCGAGAGTCCCGCGATCCACTTGGCCAAATATGTTACCATGCCCAAGAAGCGCTGAAGCTCTTGCTTGTTTTCGGGTTTGGGCATGTTGTTGATCGCCGCGACTTTATTATCACCAATGAATGTGAGCTGTGTGACGCCAATTTCACATTTGCTTCTGTTCAGCTTCAGGTTCACTTGACGTGCTGTTTCAAGTGTCAGTCGTAGGCTGCGATCATGGGCCTCTTTGGTTGCTCCATAGATGATGATGTCGTCAGCGAAGGTACTGACACCATCGATTGACTCGAAGATTTGGTGAACAGTTTTATGGTAGACCTCTGGTGCTGATGATATGCCGAACGGTAGTCTCGTATATCTGAACCTACCGAACGGCGTGTTGAATGTACACAAGCGACTGCTTTTGTCGTCTAGTTGAAGCTGCCAAAATCCTTGTGATGCATCGAGTTTGGAGTAGTATGATGCACCAGCGAACTGTGACATGACTTCTTCTCGTGTGGGCATTTTGTAGTGCTCTCTTTTAATGGCACGATTGAGATCTCTCGGATCCATGCACACACGAATGTCTCCATTCTTTTTCTTGACAACGACTAGGGAATTTACCCAGTCGGTAGGCTCATCCACTCTGGTGATGACGCCAAGACTCTCCATACGTTCAAGTTCTCTCTTTAGACCATTATGGAGTGCGAATGGTACTTTGCGGCAGGCATGTACAACTGGCTGAGCTGTCTCATCAATGATGATTGTGTGCATCCCTGGCAAACAACCCAGTCCTTCGAATATGTCACCGTATTCGTGTAGCAGGTTCGCGTAGTTGTCGTTGGGGTCTTTGGGTTGCTCCTGATTCGTGACAGCACAGGCTACTTTGACAAGCCCTAACTGTTCGCAAGCTTGTCTGCCCAACAGTGCTTGTTTATCACCTGGGACGACGAAGAACAGCATTTTGTGTTTTCGTGCTGCATGGTCCACAGTCACTACACACTTGCCTTTGACGATTATCTGGCTGTGGTTGTAGGCTTTCAGTGTCTCTGTGGCTGGGTGTAGTTGTGGCTTATTTTTCAGCCGACTGAAGTCTGTCTCTGTCAAAATGTTCACCTGTGCCCCTGTATCCAATTTGACAGGTATGATTGTACCATTCATAGCGAGGGGAAATATCCAGTCATTTGCTTGTGTCTTGACTGAATCTACTGTAATGGTGTCAAGAAAAAAGTCAGTGGACTCGTCATTGTCTACTGTGTGCACTTGGCCCTGTGCGCGTTTCTTGAAGCAACACTTGGCAAAATGATTTTTGCCTCTACAGTAAGCACATGTTTCACCGTACGCTGGGCATTTTCCCGAGACATGCCAGTTGTCGCAGCGTCTACAGTGATGTTTGTCACTAGTTTGTTGCTGTTGATCATTTCTGGGCTTCCAGCGACTGGGCTTTCCTTTAGGTGCATTCTGTGGCTTAGCTGTTGCCTGGGGTTTTCTATTAGCTCCCTGCGGTTTTGGTTTTGCAGATGGATTTTTCTGCACGGCATGGACTGTTGGAGTTGTTGATTGTAGCTCCTTTGAACGCTCTTTCACAAGTTCAGCAGCCTTGCAGATTTTGACTGCTTTTTCAAGAGTTAAGTCTTCCTCTCGAAGCAGGCGTTCTCTGGTTACATTAGCGACGATGCCACATACCAGTCTATCTTTGACCAGCGAATCCTGTAGTGTGCCAAATTCACACTTTTTGCTGTGCTTTTTCAGTCTAGTGAGGTACGCGTCAATGCCTTCACCAGGTTGCTGGCAACAGTTATTGAAGTGAAATCTCTCCAGTGTCAAGTTGGTCTTGGGGGTGCAGTATTTCTCTAGTTTGGCCATTACTTTCACCAGGCGCATGTTATCCCCTTCCTGGTCGCCCTCTTCATCCCATTTGAATGTATTGTAAACGTCAAGGGCTTGCTCACCGATAACATGTAGCAGGATCGACGTTTGTTGTCTGTCGTCCTTCTTCGATGCCCCAATTGCATCGATGTATAACTGAAAACGTTGTTTGAACCTTTTCCAGTTTTCCGCCACATTACCGGTAAGTTCAAGTGCGCTTGTTGGCGGCAGTACATCCATCACTGCAAGAATAGTTTATCTATTTTGTGCACACAGTAGCCGAAAGCAAGTTCACACACAGTGTAATGTTTGTACGATAGGGCCTACACTGTAGCATGCGGTATTGTACAGTACGTAATACACACGCTGAATGTACGTGGAATTTTCCAGAATAAGCGACAGATAGTCAGCCACTTTGCACCTATTTTCGCTGGTTTTGCAGTCACTGTCTCTACTGAAATACCTGTTCAGGTGAGTCCCAAGGGTCCTTTAATACTTCTGACACCATGTGGTATTACTGACAAGGCTGGAGAGATTATATATATCTGCTTCAACACGGAGTGATTTATTGACAATCGTCTGATCGTTTTACAGGGAGGTTTCACACATAACACACGAGTACAATTGTGTACGTTGCATACGTAACCAAGGATAGACATGAATAGACTTGTACCAGTCATGCGTTATATCACAACAGTGGGCAGGCAGCCTGCACACCTGTGTACAATCACTTGAGAAATACCCCATTGGGGTTTTTTCCTCATAGCTTCTTGCTTTCGACGGTCCTCCTCCCAAGCAAGGACAACTAACCACATGTCAATCTGACTTGTTTCATGAACTAGTCACAGATTTCCAGGCTAATGCCTGAGGGTTCCTGACCCCTGTACATGTACATGGCACGCGAATACGATGGTGATGAAGACGGACAGGCTACTTATATACACCTTCCTGTCGTCTTCCTCTTATCCATCGGGTACTTAATCAACTGGAGCAGAAGGATGACAAGGTCCTCTTCTTAACTCCATGTTGACCTCATTGATTGGTTTTCCAGGGTTATAACCATTCCCTTAGTTCACCAGTTGGAGGTACAAATGTTCTTCCGAGCAGAACAATATTCTGTTCCAGCACAGCTTGGGTTTTCTTCACCCAGCTCCGCAGGAATTTCTCCTGATGTACTGGATGCTGTAATGCTCTCCTGTTCACATCAGACCTTTCTCAAACAAGCTATGGCTTTTACAGCCTGCACTTGAGGGACTTCTAACATGACAGTAGATTACTTAATGTTAGTCAGTTGAACGTCCGTGTCAGTTAACTTAAGGGGATGTTTTAACACCCCTGAATTGCAGGACCTCTTCAACACCTTCTTATCCAAAAGTGTTATAGAGATCTTTAGAGTTCTGTGAACCAGTGAACAATTTGACATCTGTTTCATTGGTTCCTACGGTTGCCTTTTTTCTTTTCTGTTTTGTAAACAGTTGTTACTTCTTGGTATACATGTAGTAAAGAACTGTTTTCTGTATAATGGAGACGGACCACATCTGATGGGAACCGAGTGTGCCCATCCGATTCCTACGGGAGGATTTTTGTATTTTAACTAAGAATGTCGGAGTCCTCTTTACCTCCGGACATCTTTGATCTAGGCATCAAATCATTGTCCATTCCAGATGGAAAATGTTGGTGCCACTTATGACTTTGGCGTCTGATCCCTAAGGAAGGTTTTTGGAGCTAAGACGGTCGGAGTCCTCTTTGCCTCCGGATGTCTTTGTTCTGGGCATCAAATGATTCTTGTCCGTTTCAGACAGTGAATTTTGGTACTGATCATGACTTGATGTCTGCTCCCTAAGGAGGGATTTATACTAAGGACTGTCAGAGCCCTCTGGGCCTCCGGACGTCTTTGTTCCGGGCATCAAATCATTCTTGTACAGACGGAGAATTTTTGATGCCAATCATGACTTAAACGTCGTACATTAGCTGCACTGGGACGCTTTGAATCGGTCACTTGCAGTTACAAATGTAATTGTCACGACAACCCTGCCATACCAACAGGCTTCTCGCGACACGTATTTGTCATGACAACCCTGCCATACAAGCAGGCTTCTCGTGACATTTTTTTTTTTGTCATGACGACCCTGCCATACAGGCAGACCTTTCATGACATGTATTTATCATGGTGACCCCACCATACCTGCAGGCTTTCATGACAAGATTGCCTGAAGGTTGGCTACGGTCATCCATGAAACCACGGACGTATCAACGGCAGAATCCGTGTGATTGGTTCGCATGCACAAAATAAAAGGCAGAGCATGGGAGAACAGTGTTGAGGGCGACTGACTGAGCCCCACCATGTTCTCAAGACATTTTCAGACTGGAGACCTCCCCAGCATTGGTGTCTCCTAACTCTGATTCTTTATTGAGCTCTGTACATGTACATGTGCATATTATAGTGTCTATATGTACCATGTCGTGATGTTTTGCGTTTCATGATAATTTTTATTTTGTGTGCCCCACCGAACTCTTATGTGTAGGTATCGGTGGGCTGTAATTCATTACGTGTGATTCCCAAAATCGGGGATCACATCTCTGTTGGCATGTTGAGGCTACCATTATGACTAATGTCTTTATCATGCCGACCTTTTTGGGCTGCCTTGTCCACCCACATGTGGAGCGACGGGCCCATCCAGGGTTTACGCGTATTGTTACGTGCCCCTGTGAAAGCACAATAGCATCTCGCATGACCCACCTCCTTGACGGTGCTAGTCTATGCATAAGTAGTGTTGCTCTACAGGTAAGTAGAGTGAAGTAGACTCCCCCCCCACAGAAGTGTGGTTGGGGTCTACGAACGAATACTTACCTGTAGAGCATCCCTCCCCCCTACCCCACTCTTCTCGATGCCTTGGGTACTTTGTTGTATTCCGACTTAGCGCTCGAGAAAAGAGGACGCTCACGAGGCACGCATGCCGCGGGGTGTTATGGGTAGGGCGCCAGAGGGCGCTATTGTATATAACTCTTAGCGAAAATACCTGCCGGTAGGGGGAATATGCATAAGTAGTGTTGCTCTACAGGTAAGTATTCGTTCGTAGACCCCAACCACACTTCTGTGGGGGGAGAATTTGGTTTCAAATACATAAAGTGTTATTTGAATTCTACATGAATATCCGTGTATTTACTGGAATTAAATAAAACCTATGCTTTTTATGGGACACTTCATTTATTTATTAATGCATAAACTCAAGTTCAAAATATCTTTAATAGAAAAATACATATTTTGTTTATAAATGTGTATACATGTATTGCCAAAAGAAGTTTCGACTTATCTTCAGAGAAAATAAAACATGTATTAGCTGACGGGTTAATTTTTGTCTGTGGGTCATAGATGAGAAATTAAACACATCGAAAAGTTGCTTTGACATTTCAATTTTCATGAGCATAGCATATATTTTAAATAGAAAACAGCAATGTATACTTAACCACATGTGTGTGTGAACTTAGAATTTATTGACCACAAATACAATTTGTTGTTTTGTGGTGTACATATATAGATTTCCATGTCTAAGTATTATAGAAATTTTACACATTTATTCACGTTCATTGTAAAATAAATTTATGCATATTAGATTGCAATAAGTTAATAAATCTGTACAGAGGTACATGTTACATGTACATGTAGATTACTGCATTGCACAGAACCCTTTACTGTTTACAAACTTCAAAATTCATGTAAATATAAGGAGATGTATTTTAACAATATGGCAATTAATCATCAAAATGAAATGGTTGTTTTCACTGATGATTTTGTAACAAACAGATCTTATTCTATTTCTTTTAAAGGGTGGGTGCAATTAAATTGAAAACCAATTTATAGCCAAAGAACTTAGTACATACTTACATGCCAGTATGCTTTAGTTTGTTCAGGGTCAAAAGAAAGCACTCTTTTTGACTCTTTCACTTTTTCATGAAATATGAGGGCATTGTTTGTGCTGTTTCATGAAGGGAACCCAGAGCTAAAAAGTAAAGAAAAAACATAAAACTTCAAGGTGCAGCTTGAGTCTACTAAGTTGTTTTGACACCCTACAACTTGTACCGAATCATTACAAAGCAGGTACCAATCTAATCAGGTCAATAGATACAGGAAAAGTCATAAGAAAATAAAAATCTTTAACTTTTTATCACCAGTGTGTGTAACTACTGCTGCTGTTACCCACATGACATCATAAATTTGCTCGTGAATATGCAAATTTTCATTAGCATGAAAACAGGAAATTTGCAATTACAGCTCAAAGCTTTTTACGAATTTGCATTCAACAGGTAGTAGCATAAAAAGTACACTCTTTTGCATGGTTTTTGAAGTAAGCCAATGACATTATGAGCTTTAGATGCAGCAGTACACTTACCCCTTAGTTAAGTGGAACCACCGACTCACGACAGTTTGTGAGCGCACAACATACTTGCGCAATTTTATCAATTTTAGGCACCTTTTGTTTCTCGGATGTAACTAAGGATTCCCATGGAACTTTTTCAGACAAAATGCTGTAAGTCTCTCTCATTTCTCCGATGATACGTTCAACATGTATGCGAAGGTGAGCAATTTTCCGTGATCTCTCAACATCCAGTGCTGAAAGTCGGGGCTTCCCTTCTGAGAAGGCTGGCGTCAGAAGCTGTGCACAGTAGAATCCGACCTCATCAGAAATGTTAAATCCTCGATCAGCTAAAACGTAGTCACCGGGTTACAGTTTGTACAAGAAGTCAGACTGAAGTGTGATGGCTTTGTCCGATCCCCTTCCTCCCCATGCTGAAGACAGATATGATATGATGCCTGAAGGGGTGATACCTATCAAGAATTTGACTGTATTGTGGTGCTTGTAATTCAACCATGTCTGTGCTCTTGCCTCTACACTTGATGGACAGACACAGAATACTTCAAAGCAATCAATGATCTCGGCAACATGTTTGCCAAAGGCTTGTCTGAAATCCATTGGCATTGTTTTCCACAAGGTCTCTCTGGAAGGCCACATTATCAGTGGTGACAGCTGGGTAGATAGAATGTCCAACATCAGAGAAAATATGCGGCACACTGTAGCTTCGCTCACTTGAAAACAAAAAGCAAGATCTTTGTGCTTCAGGTTTAACTTAAGTTTCATCAGAACCACTACAAGTTGCTGAAATGGTGTCAAAATTTTCCCCACAGGAATTTTAAGTACTACAAAATTGAAGACTGCCATCAAAACTGTAAGTGTCGGAAGTCCAGTGTAAAACTTCACTTCATCATCATCTTTGAAGTACTGTTCATTGATTATTGCTCTTGCCGCTGTCTTTATGGCCCGCTGAAGCTCTGAGCTGTTTCCTGCTGCCCGACCTTCCAAAACACTGATGTCTATGGCATAAAGATCAGTCTCAAATGAGGGTTTCTCTGTCTGCACACCTTTGTTGCTTGGTCTTGGGGTTCCTTGGTCTGCGGTTGATGTTGTTCATGTGCCTTGGCCGCCAACTGCCTTCGTTTTGATCGCTCATACCGTTGCTGACTGATGAGAAGGGTGCTTTGACATGGCTTCTTGTGGCCCAAGTTAATGGTTGGCGCCCAGTCTATGCTCAATTCATCATACAAAGCTGCTGGTCGACCTGCAATTAACATAAGTATGCAAAGTGATAAGTACACGTTCACATGCTGCTATATCTTATTCCCAATCTTCTGAAGGTTATAATTCCAAACAAGCTATTTGATCTAATAACAAGTCTCCAACTCCCATTTTAGTTGGGAATTATCAATTATGTGACTGATTAAAGGCCTAGCTGATGCAAGACAAGACTGCAAGAAGTATTTATTTGATTGAATTTCAAAGCAAAATTCATATGAATGCAGAGTAATGTTCGCTTTATGTTTTTTAGTGGCTGATAAATTTACAACAGAAAAGAAAAGAAAACCAAAGGGGTCCAAAATTGTTTGTATTAAAGTACTAAGTACTACAGCTTTTGTTTTGGAAACAGTTTCTGTAATCTTTCACCATTTTCTGACACTGACATCCATTCTTTCATTAAAATGGGGACAAATTATTTGCTAGTATAAAAGGCTTAGAACAAAGCAGGCCTGTAGTAAGGCTTTGATCTGGATAAACTCCCTCAATGACATGAATAGGAACTGAATATTTGGGGGAGAAATTTTTATTCTTTAAAGAAAAAAAAATGAGAAAAAAATGAGTGAAAATTTATTTTAAAAATTACAACGATTTTTCAAAATGGATTTTCAGGAGGGCATTTATTCTTGCCTGGGGGTCAATTGAAGTTCGAATCACACACAAAAATAAAATAAAATATAATAATAAATAAATAAAATAAATATATAAGTAAATAAATAAACAAAAAGGTCCATAGAAATTCTTTATCCTGGGTGTGCTGCATGGTGCCAGTATTTTAACCATGACCCCAAAAAATTCCCTCAAAAATTTGCAAATTTTGAAAAGGTAACATTTGGCTTGGGTGTTTTTTAAAAGTAGATGTCATGCACAACCAGTAAGTGTCAGACTTTGGACAATGGTGCTGGTTATAGCAAAAAAAACAACATGTTTTTGTGCACAGCAAATACGGCGATGATTTTCCTTATTTTGCTGTCTGCTTTTTTCGGAATAGGCCTGAAGTCGAGTTTGAAAGCAGCTACATGCTTTAATGGTAAAACCTTTCCCTTATGTGTATTTTCATCTCAAGAAAGTCTGCTTACATGTATGATGAACCATAGGATAAGCTGACCTGAAACAAAGTGGTCCGAGCAAACTTTGTAGTGGGTTTTCGTCGCATCCAAGTCTGCACGTGAAATGTTTGCAAGCCACTGCACTCTCCGTCTTGTTGACAATTCCTTAGTTTTTTCCCCATGGTGGTGGATAATTTTGGGGATGGAATAGTATGATTTGTCCTTTTCTCGTTCACTTCGATTGCTGCAAGCGTAAATGCAGCACACATGGACCATTTTCGACGGAAAATGCAGCATGCAACACACACGGCATCAACACAGCTGCTTGTCCCATGTCATGGAGGACAGATCGTTGCTAAGTCACGACTTGACCTTTTGACCACGCATGCAAGCGCTCTATTGCAGTCATCCGGGCATTTTCACTGGTTTCCACACGATTAAGAGCATAGAAAGTCACGCTGCAGGAAAAGGCGAGGTATGCGCGCACTCTTGTCAACAATTAAGTGGCAGCTTCAAATAATTTGACGAAAAAGATGAAATGAAGACAGTGTCTTGAATTGTATTTCTTGCAGATCAAGTCAGTCTGATATAATAATAATAATACTATTGGATGGCTTTTTTCGGTGGATACAAGAATATATTGCACGAGCTACCGGTATGGTAATGTAATTTTGCACCCGTCTTCGACTCATGCAATTGTCATACATGTAGCTCGTGCAATATATTCTTGTATCCACCTCAAAACCATCCAATATTATAATATTATCCAATTTTCGATACTTTTGATATTATTCCTCAATATCGATTTCAATATTTCGATATGATTAAAAAAATGATATCGGTGATATTGATATGAAAACATAATTGAGTAATATCGATATATCGATGGTGCTTACCGGTATGTACCTAGACTGGGATGATGTACATGAAAATTGATGTGACGTCATCATAAGGTCATCACGTGACATGTGACGTCATCATTCAAAGCCCTATGAGAATGTAATCACATATATTATATGCCTTTATAAACAGAACTACACATCCTTCCTGGATGGAACTTATACTTAACTTTACACATCACATGTCATAAAATAAGTTGCTGAAACAGCCCTGTGTTACCGTACTTTCTACTGATATGCAGATACAGCATTGATTTACAAGAACTTTGTCCGTACTATTATGCTATAAGGAGAGCCATTGGACACAATGACCATGAAGTGTGTTGTTTACTTCACTGCTCGATTTATAGACAAAACGTGGATATTGAGGGATCAAAGAAAAAGAAAAGAAAACAAAAAGGATGATCAATATGTGTATAATTACATTTGTAAGAGACTGAATCAGTGAAAAGGAACATTTTATATCCAAGTGGCACGATGGCCAAAGGTAATTTTGGGCCATGAAAAGCCCTTCTCTTTCAATCCCTACACTTTTGAATGGACCCCGAAAATTTCATCTGCACTTTGGGGGGGAATGAAATTGACATTTTAAAACAATTTTGTTAAAATAAGCATGCATAACCCCCTCCCCCTGCATAATGCTGATAATTATGAATGACCCCGATACTATTTGTTCCCTTATTGCACAGCTATCCCGATCTTAAGTCGCTTCATGTGCTGAATGCTCATCCTGCCAACTGTATATGTATTGAATTCGACCCAACTGGAAAGTACTTTGCCACAGGGAGTGCTGATGCCCTTGCCAGCTTATGGGACGTCAACGAACTTATTTGCATCAGGACTTTTTCAAGGTATTGTGTAATTGTTAGAGTACTGGTAGTCTGTATACATTGATAAAGATTGAATTCAATTCTGTGCTTTTTGTTTGAAGTACAGTATTTTAATTCCCTTTCATGTTCATGGTTACAGGCTTTACCTGTAATACATTTATTTCGTTCACAACACAGCTTTGATTTGGGAAATTCCACGCAGAGTGGATGTGGCTGAAAAGTAGACATTTTATGAAATCTTCATAACTACAAGTTATTGTTATTGAAATCTCATGTTAACACCATTGTTTCCAAAGCTAACTGTCTTTTAGGCTTTATCCGGACAGTAGCACGTGGAGCTTCTCCATCTGCCATCTTTTGTCTGTACCGGTCCCTTGTCCTTCCTATTTTGGAATATGGCTTACCTGCTTGAGACCCCTATACCTCCGCTGATCAACAAAAACTTAAACATGTTCAACGCACAGCTACCCGTATTGTTCTAGGTCAGCGGAGGGGGGAAATGTCATATGAGGAAAGACTCCATAAGCTCAATTGGTCCATGCTCACTTCCAGAAGAAATTTCATTCTATGCTCATGTTTGTATTCAAGGTATAATATGGTCTACTACACTGTGAATCTTTCCAAGAGAACCTTCATATTAATCCACGTCATCCAAACATCCTCACATTTTGTCACCTTCCTTCTGGTCCGGATGCTTTATTCCATTCACCGACCCGTCACTTTCCTAGACTCTGGAATCACTTACCTACTTCAATCCAGGATTCCGCAGTGCTTAATTGACTAAACTCATTTCTAGCCAGTCTCAAGACACACTTCCATGACCTGCTCACATTATAGCGCAATTAACTTAATCTTAAGTTTAATCTTCGGGCTTCCCTTTATTGTGTTATTTCCCTGCCATTTGTAATTTTGTTCTTGTGCATTTGTTTGCCTTTTTTGTCCCGTTCGTTTGTCAGTATGTGCGAGTCTGCATGCTTCCGAGCAACAGTGATTAGATTCGCTTTTGCGGTCCCTGAGCCACATAATTGAGTGGTCGGGCACAACCCGACCACTCTTTGGATCTGTTGCGATTAATCTTTCTTTCTTTCTTTCTTTTTTTTTTTTCCCGGACAATACTTCTCCGCGGGTTTTCTCTTAAACGGTACATTTCCCCGAAACAACTACCGCAATGATTTATTTTCATTGAAAGTGAAAGAACTATTTATTGTATTTCCCTTTACGATGTAGATTTGTGTTGGAGACACGAGTAAGTTCATGGTATGAACTTGTAACTTTCAATATATATCGACCCTCATCCGAAGTGGTGCATATTACTCTGACGTCATGATTACGTCATCAGGTGTCAAATTACAAGCGATTGTCGTTGAAAAAATGACGATATTATTTCACCTATAACTCTTGAACTAAACATTCAATGATGTTTGTATTCTGTTATCAGATAGACCATTAATTGCTTAACATTTTTTGTCGTGTACGTAAACTCGCTTGACCTTTACTTCCGGGTCTACCGGAAGGTCAACAATAGGTGAATTCAAAATGAAGACGTTAACCTGAAATAAAAACAAAGCAAAATTTCTTCCGAACTGTTTACGGTACAATCACAAAACCTTGTGTGAACTTGAACCATGTTACGAAGATGTTATGAATTTTGTTACGGCATCATGACATCATCAGGTATCAAATTACAAGCGATTTAAGGGCAAATTTTGACAAAATAGTTTGCGTTATATCTTTTGAACTAAATAAAGTATCATGTTCGTTTTTTCGTGAGGTTGTAGACTATGCAGTGAGAAACATTTCTTGTGCCCGGACACAAAACCGCTTGACCTTTACTTCCGGTGTTACCGGAAGTACCATAAAAACTTAATATAACTCAAAAGCGGAAGCATTTTACTACAGACATATTATGAAAGTGTTTAGTGAGGAATGCAAGTCCCAAAAAACAGTGTGATGACGTCATCATCCTAAAAAGGCGCCCCCTAGCGGCACATAAAATAGTGTTTGTTTTCTTTAATCTATAAGACCATCGGTTTTAATTTTACCAAATCGCTCCTTGATATTCTTTGATTAACCACCGATGACTTGGCAAGGTTTCAAATTCATGACGTCATCAGACCGGAAGTTACGTCTATGAGAATTTGACAACGATCATATTTTTAATTGAATTCTATCTTTTGATCCATGTCGTATATCTTCGTAGCCCAAATAACGATATCCATACCAATGTTAACCTTTTGCTTCCAAATTTACTAGTGACGTCATGAAACCGGAAGTTAGATGTTATAAATGCATACAATTATTTTTTCCATATTTCCATACGTTATTTAACTTCACAATAAACATTTATCCACTCGGAACTAAATCAGTATTCACTTCCCGATTTTTATGCCCCGCGGCGAAGCCGAAGGGGCATACTGTTTCCGCCTTGTCCTTCCGTGGGTGGGTGGGTGTGTGTGTTAGTGTTCCTGCATGGCATTACGCCTGAGGACAGACAACAAAAGGAGCACAAAGGGGCCATTGATCCTCGAAGGAAGGTGCCTATTGTCCTCGAACGCAGGTTTGTGTGCTTAGTCTATGGGAGAGTGTTATATTACAGGGACAAAGGAAAACACAAAGCCAATCCTCGGAAGCATAGCAAACAAGTCAGGTGTGTTTACAAACACAAATGCCCCGCAACCGTGACTGTTTCCATGACATAACACCACTCTAACATCAACTTACATGTACCTTGGTCAAATGGAACGTTCATTGACAGCATTAGTGTCTTCTGTAGGTTTTATATGAATTAATCCCTAATCCCTATGATCTCAGAATAAATACAAGATTTCTATTGTTTTAGCCACTGTGACCTTGACCCTTGACCTTTTGACCCCCAATGCGATAGGCTTCTTAGGATTGCCAAGGACAATCCACAAACCAAATTTGAAATTCATATGTAAAGTATTTCTCAAGTTATCGCGCTGACAAAATTTCTATTGTTTCAGCCACTGTGACCTTGACCCTTGACCTTTTGGCCCCAAATGCAAAAGGCTTCTAAGAATTGCCAAGGACAATCCACAAACCAAATTTGAAGTTCATATGTAAGGTATTTCTCAAGTTATCGCGCTGACAAAATTTCTATTGTTTCAGCCACTGTGACCTTGACCCTTGACCTTTCGGCCCCAAATGCAAAAGGCTTCTTAGGATTACCAAGGACAATCCACAAACCAAATTTGAAGTTCATATGTAAAGTATTTCTCAAGTTATCGCGCTGACAAAATTTCTATTGTTTCAGCCACTGTGACCTTGACCCTTGACCTTTTGGCCCCAAATGCAAAAGGCTTCTTAGAATTGCCAAGGACAATCCACAAACCAAATTTGAAGTTCATATGTAAAGTATTTCTCAAGTTATCGCGCTGACAAAATTTCTATTGTTTCAGCCACTGTGACCTTGACCCTTGACCTTTCGGCCCCAAATGCAAAAGGCTTCTTAGGATTACCAAGGACAATCCACAAACCAAATTTGAAGTTCATATGTAAAGTATTTCTCAAGTTATCTCGCTGACAAGATTTGTCCGGACACACACACCCACACACCCAGACTTGTTTCACATAAGTAGTGTGGACTTTCCTTTCTTTTCGTGTAGTTAAGGAACACCAGTGGAAAAACTCATTTTTCTCAAACTGTGAAAACTCTTTCAACCCAATTTTTATGCCCCGCGGCGAAGCCGAAGGGGCATACTGTTTCCGCCTTGTCCTTCCGTGGGTGGGTGGGTGGGTGGGTGTGTGGGTGTGTGTGTCCGGACAAATCTTGTCAGCGCGATAACTTGAGAAATACACAAGTTCAACGTGATGAAAGGCTGCATGCACCGCGTGCGAGCGTGTTGTGTTCTAAGCACACGAACATGTAGCATTCAGCCTGGAAATCAAGTCTATCATTTCAGTTACCGGTGGTTCCCTATCACAGTGATATATGTGAACACAAAAAAGGTCGGGTACCAACCATGTTTTCATCGCCCGCATCGCGTGCATCGCGTAGTACAGTGCAAAGATCATATACACTGACAGTGTTGTGGAATCTTGCATGTTTCCGATGTTTCGTGCTGAATATTACTTTGGAAATTCGGGTAGGCAGAAAAATAATAGGAACATGGACAAATCAGCTAGTTAAAGGCTATAGAAGCAAAAAACTAAATGGAACTTGGCTTGGCTACAAGAGAAAGAAACAGGGACTAAATGTTTTTTTTACAAAAAAAAAAAATTCGGGTTAGTTCAAGCAGCTGTTCCGTTGTTTTTTTTCAAGCAGACACAGTTCCGTTTTTTTCAAGCAGACCCTGTGGCATCTCTGTCCAGTTTCACAGGATGCAGACACGCATTTGAAACCAAATACGTAGTGGAGTAACATGTATTGCAGGCAAAAATCCACAGAACACGACCCTCACAAGGTCACACCGTTATTTCTTTACATGTAATTTCAAGAGCTTATGTTTTTCATTGAATTTCCCGGGAGCCCGTTCCAACTTGGAACTGGTTTATTTTAGAGAAGGGTCATTCTGTTTCAATTCAACACGAGTTTGGACCCGACCCTCACAGATTGAAACAATATTTGGTGTTATGATTTGCCTATATGAGAAACCCACGAACTAAAATTGTTGTAGTTTGGCTCATTAGTTTTTGAGATACGGGGTCAACAAAGTTTTCAACGAATATCCCAGCAGGGGATATGGACATACACTGGGGGACACTGCCCCCACCAATGACACACCCCCCTACTTACTCCCCCATCTAGAGCTAGTATGATGCTAGCTCTATATAAACAGCCATGTGGTTGCGAAGGCCGATTTCTAAAGGTTACGTAATACTTTATTTTGAATAAAACAGCATGCACACAGACATGTTCACGTTGGCAGGCGAAATCTTTGAAAAATAATGTTTGAATAATAATCTTCATGCAACTTCCAGGTTTTTTTTTCCTTTATAATGATCCAACTGGTATGTGCTTAAAATTGTTTTTGATAAGTTTAGTACTTTGGAAATTGGAAAAATAGGTCTGGCTACGTGCATTTTTAATAGTTGTAACATTGGTGTTTGCAATGTCTGTCAATCTTTTCAAGCCTCATGAATATTAATAAGGTTCCTATCCATTATGGTGTGCAGTAAAAGTTTGCAGAATAGCCTCCTTTATGAGTTGTTATTTAATAAATGTCACCCTTTTTGCCAAATTCCATTGGTCAGTACCGAGACGCAAGTGAAGTCACGCCGAGTGACGCTAATGAATATACTAATACATGTACATGTATTCGCTTCATCATTGTTGCCCCCAAATCAGCCAACCTAAAAACCATGCGCGTAAGTTAATTTGGTCGGAAAAAAAATCCTCGTTAAAACTTACCGTGGAGATAGTTCAAGGTATAACACAAGCATTCGCAACAACACATTAAGCTGAAATTCGGAAAATACAATTAGATGATATAAGTGGTCAACATCTCGTGAAAAAAACAACTTGAGGGAATTCTTAGAAATTGACATAGAAACATAGATTTGGGGACGTTTTTGAACGATTTCTTCCCGACTTTAAGGTCAGCTTTACCAGGAACCAGAATTGAAATTTCAACATCGAATAACAGTGATTTTTTCACTAACATGAAGTGTTAAAATTTCTTTTTCCATTATAATTTAACATTTCAATCATACTGAGCATATTTTCTGAAAAACACAATGTTCAAAAGCCCATGTTTTTTTGGAGTGCATGAATTTCACTGCTCTGTTATAGCGTCCAAGTACCAGTAAGTAATCAGATTAACTTTGTTTAACGACGCTTAGGCCTAAGTTGCAAGTACATGGCTAGACAACACATTAGGGCTGTCGAGGGCAAACTTGTACATGTACATGTATGTACAGGTCAACATGCACTTGCTGTATTTACAAGTACTATGCAAATTAATTTTTTTTCCCGGACATGCTATCTTTAACCCTAACCGCCCTGAATCCTCCAAAATCCTTTTTGCAAATTGGAGGAATTTGCAGGATTGAGGTTACATGGCAAAAGTGCGTTGCTGATTTCGGATAACGCACTGTGTCAAGGTCTTGGGCCAAACCTTGTGTTGTTTATGCTCAGCCGTGCATAAATTTAGTCCTTGATTATATTATACTTGACATCCTCCGCATTGCTCCAGGATGTCACTGCCTCTGCCTCAGCCTATTGACAGACATAGCCGGAGGATTTTGCAGGATTCAGGCAGTGGTCATCCCTCCATGGACCATATTCAAGAAATAATGGAGGAATTTGCAGGATTGAGGCTATATGCTATTTTTCCATGAGGCCAATTGGAGGATTTTGCAGGATTGAGGCTACATCCTAGCAAAACGGCCTAGGGAGTTAGGGTTAAAATAATCACGACATGTCCATCACAAAATGTTCCAAGATTGTTGCTTACATCATAAACTGACATCTGAAAACAAAGTATGAAATTTGAAGCACATTTATTTTCGTAATTCAGAGGTCATTACATTACGCATTTTTTTTCTGTGCTTCATGCTACGAATGTGGTTTTATTTCATGAAATAGAGGCCATTCAAAGAGCTTTAATATAATGTACAACTTGGCTTTGTAGGTGCAATAGTTTTGGAGATACAAATATGAAAGTTCGGAAGTCATGCTAATTAGTCAAAAGTACGTTGACTCGTATTTCAAAGATTAACAAGCCAAATTACAAAAAAATGAAGTACTGGATAATGGGCACTTTCAGTGAAATCAGATAACAGTTACCGCAGTTTGAAGAAAAAGAACAGGATTTTGAAATACCGGTTTCTCCAATCACTAATTGCCAGTTTGTATTATTGATTGATTGATTCATTCACTCATTTCTTTGCTTAGGCTGGACTGGCCAGTAAGAACGTTAAGCTTCAGTTATGACGGAAAGATGTTAGCATCGGCTTCAGAGGATCTGGCCATTGATATTGCTTCTGTTGAAACAGGTATGTTGATACCAGTACACAGTGGTTTAAGACCCAGACATTTCAAAAAAAATTCCCTAATATTATGCCTTAATTTAGTTTAGTTGTATCTAATGAGTTAATTTATAGCAGATAAAAATATTTTTCCAACATCTTTACTGTTTATAACTACACAAAACTAAGAGGGTTAGACTTATTACAGTAGGCACATTGGTGCAACAATAAAAAAAAACCTGTTTTTCCATACCAAAATTATATCTTCAGACAGAAAACTGTGCATCATCTTCTAGCTTGTTTAGTACCCTTTAAGCTAATATAACACTTGTTATGAAAAGCATTTCAGAAAGTGCTGAAATTTGTGGGGACTACTTGCGGTAAATTATGTAGAAGTACCCAAAAAAGCAAAAGACACTCAGATTATGTTCGCTGATACATTTTTACCATCAGCCATAAACGGCCTGGGTAAAATTGTCTATTTTCTTCATAAATTGGTACTCTGATTATTTGGCTACAAATATAATCAACTGGAAAAGTCGCGCAATGCATCGTTGTGCCGAAGAAAATCAACTTTGTAAGCAGTCCTCAGATGGGATTTAACATAAAACGCTGTCTCTGGTGACAAAGTGAACAGCGCCCTCTATTGTTGAGATTTGTCTAGCGTGATAGCTGTGTTGGGCTCGGTGTCATCGGTTGCACTTCGGAAATTTGTGTAAGAAGGTTCAAATCTCAGGGCTCGTGTGGGATTAACAGTAAACCATTATTGAAGAAATTGAGCTTTTAATGGTTTTCTTTTTCATGGAAAATGTAGATAGAACTAGAGGTTGTAGGAACAACCACACGGTGTTGGGCTACGGACTACTGCAAACTTTTCCAAACACATCAACTCAAAATGCATGTTTTAATCCATGTTTTATTAAGTCAACATGCCGCTAGAGGGCGCTGTCACATTTTATGACGTCACCTGTAATATTTTTGTAAAGTATACCCTAGGCAGAAATTCACATCGTTACAAGCAAGTGCACATCTTTTGCCAATTTCAAATTATAAGGCACTTCTGGTTTCGACCGGAAGGAAGGGTCACATGATTTTGCACTTGCATGTAATACCAAAAATGAAGACCCTGCAATATTGTATCGATTGTAATAAAAAACAAACTCAAATCTGTAGCAGTTGATTTTATATTGATTTTTAAAGATTAAATATGGAAATCTTTATTTGCTTGTAATATGACACTTGATGACATCGTTGTGACGTCATGGCCAGAAACCTCCAGAGCTATATTAACTGTACTATATATAGCCACATCTTGATTATATCTGTCACGGTTGATGTTTTAGCATTATTGTTTAAGGTTTAAAGGTCTTGTCTTTATAACTTCCGGTATGATGACGTAATCAATTTTTTTTCGTGCACAGGTCTTGTCTGCATTTATTTCATCATGTATGTTAATTTTGAAGCGATTACCGCAAATTTCGCCACAGACATCAAGTGAAAATGCGTTTTCGACGATTTTTAACCTGGCGCTAGAGGGCGCTCTAACATTTTATAACGTCACCTGTAATATATTTCTGAAGTACAGCCTAGGCAGACACTGACATCGTTGAAAGCATGTTCGCATCTTCTGCCAATTTCAAATAATTAGACACTTCTGGTTTCGACCGGAAGGAAGGGTCACATGATTTTGCACTTCATACCAAAAATTACGACCCTGCAATATTGTTTCGATTGCCATAAAGAACAAAATCAAATCTGTAGCAGTTGATTTTACATAGATTTTCAAAGATTAAATCTAGAAATCTTTGATTGCTTGTAATACGACACTTGATGACGTCATTATGACGTCATTACCAGAAACCTCCAGAGCTATATTTACTGTGCTGTATACAGCCAAATCTTGATTATATTTATCGCGGTATATTTTCTAGCAATTTTTTAAGGTTTAAAGGTCTTTTTATTGTAACTTCCGGTCTGATGACGTAATCAATTTTTTTTTCACGCACAGGTGCTGTCTGCATTATGGTCATCATGTACATTAATTTTGAAGCGATTACCGCAAACTTCGCCACAGACATCAAGTGAAAATGCGTTTTGGACGTTTTTTAACCTGCCGCTAGAGGGCGCTCCAACATGGCGTCACCCATTATTTTTTTTGAAAGGTCAATCCAGGCAGACACTTAAATCGTTTTAAAGCAAGTTCATATCTTTTTCCACTTTTAAATTATTAGGCACTTCCGGTTTCGACTGGAAGGAAGGGTCACGTGATTTTACGCACACAAGATAAAATGAAGATCATGTATTACCATGTCGATTCCTGCAAATTTCAGGTTCCGGTCTCTCACTGTTGATTTTATATGGAATTTCAAAGATTACATTTATTAAACTTTCAAGTGACGTCACGTGACCCATGATGACGTCATGATGACGTAATTGCAAAAAAACACATCTGCGGTGGATTGGGCATTCATGTATTGACAAATGAAGTTCATCTATGTTTCCATTTTTCCAAACAGTTCTGGAGAAGAATTTGCTGAGAATTTGCCGAGGAGAACAAAAATAGTAAATTCTTACAATAACAATAGGTGTTGGGCTCAAGGCCCAACACCTAATTAGAGATGAAAGATTTTATTTTTTGCACAACGTTTTGGTGTGGGCCCACACTGGGCGCGGTCAGCCAGATCATGTTCCTGGTGTTTGTGATTGTTATAAAATGTCTTAAGCCCTGTCCGCACTGGACTTTTTTTGGTCAAACTAACCGAGACTATGGGTACTTTTCCCATTTTTAGTCCAGTGCGGACAGCCTAGGACGTTTTCCTCTCAGTTACTTTTCCTGAGTCCAGCGGTTACTTTTACTGGCCAACTGCTGCCCAGGAAAACTTCCCACGCGCCCAGGAAAACTGACCGAGTCGCTTTTCCCGAGACGATTAGTCCAGTGCGGACAGTGCGAGTCGGTAAAAGCGGCTCAGGAAAGCGTACATCCGGCCCGAGCGCCCTGTTATGCATACAGAGACCGCACGAACCTGCACGTGCAGTGGCCGAACATTTTGTAGAAACACGCTGCGGTGTATTATCAAGTCCGAGCGGTAAAATCTCGTTAAAATATATATTTCAACGGACAAATACATACACAGAGAAGAGAGATCACATTCTGAGAATTAATTTGCGGAAATTCTCTTTCTCCACCGATGTATGTTATTTTCTACGATCCAAATTCGTCCTGATACGCTACTGTAGTCATGCACGGAACATCATGGTCCGGTACCGTACGTAGGCCGTAGTCACTGGTTCCTGGCCCACATCATAGCTTCGATTCTGTAAGCATGCGATGGGAACCAACGAATACTGATGGCACTGCTGCCGCACGGAACATCGTACAGCGGCATGGCTTCGACGACGTGCATCACAAATGCGTCAGAATTATAGGCCCTTTCGTCAAGATTTAGCGTGTCAAGATGAAATAATATCGTGTAAACGATTATGTTATGCATGCAAATGGCGTGTGTAATATTACTGAGCGTATCGGTGGCTGAAAATGTGATCGGCAATTTGTTTTCTGCGTACGGTGAGTCGTTATACTGACACTGTGACAGTCGGGGTAAAATTTCCCGTGTCGAAAGTCCAAGTGCGGACAGTGGTCACATTTGACCATTTTTCATTTTACCATCGTCTCGGTAAAACCTTCCAAAAAAAAAGTCCAGTGCGGACACGGCTTTAGGCCTGGCAAGGCCAGGAAAACCAACAGAACACCATTTCAGCCAACCATACGTATTTTCCCCAGGGAAGCCAGATACTTTCAAGGACTGATTTGTTGATGATAACATCCAGCCACAACTCCTGACAGAGCTGTCATTGTGATGTAAAGCATTGACAATGACTAAAATGTAAACACTGAGATCATAATATTTTCTGATAATTTTATTTTTATTTTTCTGTATGACTTTTCTGAAACCAAGCCCTTACGTCCCCCATTTTTTTCTTATGACAAAGGACTCCTCCACTTCATCTGTTCCATTAATTTGGCAACGGACAAGAATATTGGACAATCAAATATGCCACCCTCTAAACGAGACGTGGAATAAATATCTAAAGAGAAGGGTCGGCCGGAACAAGAGGCCGGATTATATAAGAACTAATAATAGACTACAACCAACACAGGAGAAGGTTAATAAACTGAACATTTCTAAGCGATTAAGAAAATGTAGGGAGAATTAGATATGAGCTGAATTTAACAGATCACCACCGCAACTACTCTCTCAAAAACCAACCACATTTCTTATGAACATTTTGTAAGTTTTGAAAAAGAGCCGTCTAAAAAACAAACGCTTGACACTTTATCAATCACTGTTGCGGAGGCTATGGATTTCACAATTACATTATGTCAGAAGGGGATGAAGCTGATGTTCCCAAAGCTGAGCTTGATCACCCGAGAATTAATCCTCTTGATGAAGTGGAACCACGCAAGCAGCAGCAGAACGGGTGCGATATTAGATGAATTGAGGACAGCCATTTTTGTAAGAGCAGTGGCCCAATATATGATTTTATCTGTTTTCACTAAATAAGTCTCAAGAATTACAGGTTTTAGCTAGAAGGAACAAAAACCGGCTGCACCACTTAAGAACGCCATTTTTTTATTTCCACGGTAAAATACAACAGAAAATAATAGTAAGATTAATGATAACATTTTGCAAACACATGGCCTTATCACAAGGAATATATTAATAAAAATAATAACAAAGTAATCACCTTGAAAACTTGCATTTGCAATTTGGTTTAATCTTTATTTAACATAGTAAATCCAAAATTAACGACAACAAAAAAATGTTTGGAATCCGTGACGATATGGTGATGAGAAGTGATATGGACGTGTAATAAACATTAATGCAAAAATTGTCACAAGAGGGCGCCATTGATAAATAGTACCCTCTTCTGAAATTTAGCTCCAATTTTTGACAATTTCGGTGAGTTACGTTTTTAGATAATAGCCAACCTAGTTTTCTGTACCCAGAGATGGTATTTTAACATGCTTGATGTACATTATTTTATAGGACATTTGACTGTTTAAAGTCCTGGAATATACTGATGTCTGGGCACATATGGTTTTAAACCACTGTGCAGTGTAAGAATGTTGACTGTAGAGACTAAACATAGAAATATATATGGGCAATTCCGCAGCATTCTAAACCTCAATGCCATTTCAAAATGTTCCAAATGTTGCAAATAAAACATGTATCATTTTGAAGTTCATCTGTATTTTATTGAAAGTTTTTCTAATTTGGCTGTTGTTTGCAACTGAAATTAAATATTTTGTTATAATCAGTGTACACTGGAGTTCTCACATGTAACTGATAATTATCAGAATGAAAATCCACTTCATAATTGCATGTATAACTATAAGTACATTTATACACACGGTTGAACTGTTCGAAATGTATGTCTGACACTGTGGAACTGCCTATATATATCTCCATAATACCTACAACCTCGTTGTGAATGCAAATTGGAAGTTACATTTTTCTTAATAAAAAATCAAGTTCCACAATCAGTTTAACCAATCATACCAAGGCCATATGGTGGATTAGGCTTTTAGTCCCTGATTCTATGAGTTTCTCTGGAGGAAATGTCCTTTTGTTTTTGGAAAATGTTCACGTTCTCCGATATCTAGAGCAAATTGCAGTCTTGCGTGCCTGTGCACGAGAGCTGAACAAAAGCCACAAAAGATGTGCAGCCGTCCAATCCAATATGAAGTCTACATGTACAACGCACCTCGCCATTCGTGAAATGATATCGCATAACAAGTTTTCCTATTGGCTAATGCGATGTCAACAAAGACTTGCCTTCAGCAACCTAAAAGCGTTTAGTTTAAAAAAGATCGTTAGGACTTTTCGCTTCCATGATTTCTACAGCAAGTTTCATCCAAAATCGGTTTCCATGATGAACAGCATCCCTAGGTTCGAAAGTCTGTTCCTGGGCACTTATCTCTATCAAAAATAGGGTCGGTCGGGTGACCCGAACCAAAAGGTATTTTTTTGTTTGGACCTATCAAGGGTGCAGAGTCCCAACTCTTCATAACTTCAACTTCTCCCCACCGCCCAGCATCTTATGTCACAGTTTCTCCATGGAAAGTTAAAGCTATTGGATCCCCAATATCAGACAGTCCTCTGAATGAGGCTAATTATCATGGGTACTATTACGGGGTGTTCTTGTGGAAGATGTAATGCAGGCAGCATGTTGGAAAACAGCGATGACTTTTTTGACGTCATATTACCTGAGACTGAGAGATGTCCTCTTGGCAGAAGGGCGTACCAGGCAGGGGGCAATGTTGGCCACCATGCCATCGGCAACCCAGAGACAACCCTATAGTCCCTGGGATAGAGCCATTTAATCGCAAAATTTTATGATTAATCTTAATATTATTTTCTGTTGTAGGGTACCTTGGGACATCCGAAAATGGTTCTCTTAAGTTGCACAGCCAGTACTTTTGCCTTCCAGCTCCAAAAAAATGATATATTAGGAGCTATTTTTTTGAGAAATTGCTAAAATCATATTTTGGGCCTCTGCTCTCTCAAAAATGGTCCCGTCATGACCTGTTTGCACTTTCTACAATCCTGATAGGATGGGTAAACAAGAACAAATATGGTTGGTCCCAAGTTTATCCGTATTCGTGTTCCCAGGGCATACATGTATACTGCTTTGCGGACCCCCCCCCCCCCAAATCCTGTGACTTTGCCCTGTTTGGGGACAGAAATGAGTTTGAAACTCACACTTATTCCAAAGATACAAACTTTCTTTATAATTTAAAAACTGCCAGGGAACCACAAGCTTTAATTTAAGTGGTAGATAAGCTTTCTGTCTTGAAAATTGGGCTCGCCATGGCCATTTTTGCTTCCCCTACCCCTAAATCACTCAAAACGGCTGTATAATGGGTGGTATAGCAAACCTATTGTGCATTTTATGATAACAGTGCCAAATTTGGTACAGAGATAGACCAATATCATATCAACAAATGTGGATATTGGAGCATCACAGATCTGGCCCTTGACGGCCGTGGGAGCCATCATTTTAAAAGTGCTGAGTCAGCACTATTTTGTAATGCGTTTTCTCGTGCAAATTGTAGGCTAACATGTTTTTCTTCCTTTTTTCTACCAGCTTGGATGCGAAACAGGCATAAACAATGAATTTTCTTTCAATACCTTATTGAAAAAAAACTTAATAATGCCTGCCAGCTGATGTCAGGCCTGGCTACACCTGCAAGAATTGTACTGCACTGTAATGTAGAATACAGTATACAAATATTGAGTGGATCAGCATGGAATGGGAGGAATATTATTATAAAAGTCCAGATTTTACCGAGTGATAATATTCCTCCCATTTCACATTTTAAAGCCACTCAATATTTGTTTTATATACCGGTAACTGGCATATAGATCCTTGCCATTTGATATATTTGAACTTTTATTTCAATATAAAATTGTTGAAAAATGTATTTTTCTCTTCCAAACCACCCTTTCACGAAAATGTTTGAACCCAACGTTGTAGCGCTGGCTCTTTTTAACAATACGCGCAACGCTGAACGCACACACCAGCAGCATTTGCACACAGATACCGCGTAATGGAACAAAAATGATCCCAATTGTTAGTATTTCCCATTCCCCATGGGCGGATAGTACTTTTTGAGCCCCGGTGTGAATGGCAGTAATGACTAATGACACGTGATGTGAGTTCCACCAATCAAATGACAAGGATCTGTATGTTGGTTATGTAAATGTATATGTAGACCTACACAAAATTAGTTGGGAATTCAAGTTCTGACTCGCCAGAAATGACGTCCTGGCAATGTTTAAGACCTTCCACTATCATAGCAGGAATGGGTCTGGCAAAAACCTTGTGACACACAAACAAATTAACTGATTTTAGTAAAAAAAAATGCTGAATCAGCGTTTTTTTTAATGCAATTCTGTTTCAAGCTCCGGTGGGGAAAAAAAAAAATCCTAGGTCATTTTTATCAACCTTAGTTTCCTTATACAGACATGCTTGTAAAATGTACCGATGGTGATTTCTTGTTATTTATGGGGTGTCGAGGGACAAGCTGGTTAAAAGTTGGAAGGGGTGGGTGGGGGGTTGGACTATCCACAATATCTATGCACATTCCTTATATGTTGCATTTGTTGTCTATTATGTACAAATAAGTGAAAATATGTCATGGGAACACCATTTAGGGAAAACTTACGGAGCACATTTATAACAATAAACATTTGCTGAAAGAAAAGGCCTATTTGCACTAGGACATTTTTTTTGGGGGGGGGGCAGAACAAGAACCCGCCTTCCCCTCCCCCCCCCCCCCCCCCCCACGATCCCCCTTCCCCCGAAGCCATGTCCCACATTCCCAGATTGGTTTGTACATGTATTTCATTAATTACACGTTTTTAGTGCAGCCCGAGCATGTCGGTCAGTGACAGGTCCAACCTAACAAAGTCTTACAGCTACAAAAACTTTTTGAAATTGCTTCCACACAATGAAATAAGCAAAACAAATACAACTAATGAATTATGATATTTTAGTTGGTTTGGGAAAAACGGATGACAAAATGTGGCTTAGTAGTGAGCCCCTGCAAACTGACCTCCCCCAACGGTGGATTAAAGGGGTGGGGCAACGGTGCCATGTCTCCCCCTTCCCCCCCCCCCCCCCCTCTTTGTTTTTAGTTACGTCGCTCAAAAAGGCAGCTATTGCGTACACCGGGCTGCTCTAAAAACGTGTAATTAATGAAATGCATGTATAAACAAATCCATTTTTCTATGGACAGATTGGACATGATCGGGAATGTGGATCATTGCCCCGGGGAGGGAGGATCGTGGGGGGGGGGGGGGGGGGGAGGCGGGTTCATGTTCCCCCCCCCCCCCCCGAAAAAAATTATCACAGTGTGTATATATAGGCCTATTCTTTTAGCAAATGTACATTGTACCTAGATGTGCTATGTAAGTTTTCCCTAAATGGAATTCCCATGACATATTTCCACCCATTTGCACATACTAGATCACAAGTGCGCATATATACTGTTGATAGTCCCAACCCCGCCCCCTGCCCCTCCCCCCCCCCCCCATCCAACCTTTAACCACCTTTTCCTTCGACACCCCATAAATCACCATCACTGCATTTTACAAGCATGTCTGTAAATGGATACTATGGTTAACTTTATGAAAATGACCTAGAAATCCTTTTTTTTTTACAGATTTTGCATTTACAAAATGCTGATTCTGCATTTTTTGTGTGACTAAAATCAGTTGATTTTTATTTGTGGGGCAAGGTTTTTGCCAGACCCATTCCTGCTATGATAGTGGAAGGTTTTAAACATTGCCAGGACGTCATTTTTGAATATTATCACTCGGTAAAATCTGGACTTTTATAATAATATTCCTCCCATTCCATGCTGATCCACTCAATATTTGTATGTATTCTACATTACAATGCAGTACAGTTCTTGCAGGTGTAGCCAGGCCTGTCATCAGCTGGCAGGCATTATTAAGTTTTTTTTCAATAAGGTATTGAAAGAAAATTCATTGTTTATGCCTGTTTCGCATCCAAGCTGGTAGAAAAAAGGAAGAAAAACATGTTAGCCTCCAATTTGCACAAGAAAATGCATTACAAATAGTGCTGACTCAGCATGACTCAGCACTTTTAAAATGATGGCTCCCACGGCCGTCAAGGGCCAGATCTGCGATGCTCCAATATCCACATTTGTTGATATGATATTGGTCTATCTCTGTACCAAATTTGGCACTGTTATAAAATGCACGATAGGTTTGCTATGCCACCCATTTATACAGTCGTTTTGAGTGATTTAGGGGTAGGGAAGCAAAAATGGCCATGGCGAGCCCAATTTTCAAGACAGAAAGCTTATCTACCACTTAAATTAAAGCTTGTGGTTCGGGTAGTTTTTAAATTATAAAGAAAGTGTGTATCTTTGGAATAAGTGTGAGTATCAAATGCATTTCTGTCCCCAAACAGGGCAAAGTCACAGGATTTGGGGGATGTCCTCTGGGAACACGAATACAGATAAATTTGGGACCAACCACATGTTTTCTTGTTTTCCCATCCTATCAGGATTGTAGAAAATGCAAACAGGTCACGACGGGACCATTTTTGAGAGAGCAGAGGCCCAAAATATGATTTTAGCCATTTCTCAAAAAATTATCTCCCAAAATATCAGTTTTTTGGAGCTGGAAGGCAAAAGTACCGGCTGTGCAACTTACGAGCAACATTTTCGGATGTCCCAAGGTACCCTACAACAGAAAATAATATTAAGATTAATCATAAAATTTTGCGATTAAATGGCTCTACCCTATGGACTACTACAAAGAGGTCTCAACCCAAGATGTTGTCCCACCAACTCAACAGAAGGGTGGGTTTCGGCTCAAGTGAGTTTATAAATGTGCCTCTGATGAATAGTCCATGAGGGGATCCCTTATTTGTGTATCCTTCTGTGACTCAATTGCAGCCCACTCCCAACACCATTTCTAGGTCTGCATCGTGACTTTGGGTGTGTCCCTTTGTGGTTCATTTGAAACTTTATTATAATAAAAATCTGTATCCTCTTTGAGTGTTTCCTTTTTGCTATTTCCATACTTTGGGCATGATCCCTGGCTGCATGGCATATACCGGTTGATGGCTTTCGAGAAGATCGCGAACGATGGTCTGTGCAATAATAATAGGGGTGTGCAATAAAAATAGAAATATCCCTTTAAAAGTTGTTATTTGTACGCTTTCTTTTTGTTCTAGTCATAATTTAAGCACTTGTTCCATACCAAATGTGCATATTAGTCTAGTATTGAAAGGCAAATTCTAGAAAATAGACTGTATTTGCTTCGTTCTGTCGTGCAGTGAGTCCTGTACGCTGACACGTGGTCAATGCACTTACCATGTATTATACAACCTTCAATGACGCCCCTATAATTCCTGCTTAAAAACGATCTTTTTTGTTTATTTCCAAAAAAGATCATCGAAGGTCTAATCTTTACTCTGTAGACGTTTAAAGGAAATTCCTCAGTTCAATATGACAATTTTTTGACCAAATTTATGAACATGACGAAAGTGAAAATGGTTCATCTCAAACGGTATTTTCGATGTGTGGCATGATGACTGTGTGTGGGTGAGTGCACGGCCGTTGGGTGCTTGCAATGTACATGTAGTTCAGACAGCGTTGTGTACAATTACAATGGGTTTGCTTGCCAGTGATGTGTGCGCACTGCTGTCTTGGAAAGAAATGAGACACGTTCCTTCGCTGTGGGCGCCCAACCGGCATGGACCGTTCCGCCCTCCCCCCCCCCCCCCCCCCGACTCATGGCCAGTGTTCCATAATTTCATGAATCCATCAAATAGAATGAAGCTATATAGTGAGATGGTTAATTTCTCTCTCATTTTTAAGACCAGTGAGAAA
This sequence comes from Patiria miniata, assembly GCF_015706575.1. Taxonomy (NCBI): domain Eukaryota; kingdom Metazoa; phylum Echinodermata; class Asteroidea; order Valvatida; family Asterinidae; genus Patiria; species Patiria miniata. Next base: position 53,146 of record NW_024037048.1, read on the forward strand.
AATTCACCCTACATGTGCTTTGACTTAATGATACTGAATAACTGCACAGAGTTGACAGAAGACCCCCATTGCCCAGATAAGTAGGTTCAACTCTAATTTGTTGGCAACTGTGTATGCATGTAGGGTGTTATGTAAAAATTGAAGTGACGTCATGATGGCATCATCAAGTGCAGGAGCGGATCCAGGAGGGGGGGGGGGGTAAAAAAAAACAGCTGTCAATTTTTTTGTGTCCATAGAAATTCATTAAAAAAATCCAAACACCCCCCCTCCCCCAAAAAATGTTTACTTGTAATAATATCCGCCTTTGTACAAAATACGGACTGAGCAAGTGTATCTGTACACTATTGTGAGATATAGTGTTAATAAAGTTCAGATTTGAACAGCGCCCCCATTGAAAGTATGGTACGAGCCCCGCCCCCCTCCCTATTGATGTTCAGAGGTCAAGTGTCCGGAGAAAAAAACCTGTCTACATTTCAGATTTTTTTGTTGATGAAACTCCACCCCTGAGTGTTATGTGACATCCTAGCTTTGTATCTAAAAACAAGTTTTATGTGGTGAAAACTGAACGCATTGGAGCACGTGATAACAGGCACTGGCTGTTTTTAACACAGGCACGGTTGATGAGTTAAAACGTCAAGATTGCCTTGACTCAACTCCGGGTGACGTCTAAACACTCTAATCCCTCGTGTCTTTTGTACCCACACAAAGTCTGTGAGGGACAATTTTCGTACAAATATTGCTGAAATTACGCTTGCGAATCAGTATTTTGTAGTGTTTGGCTGTAAATATAAGTTGGCTGGAAAGTTTTGCCTTTTGCAAAAACCGACTTTTTTGGCAAACTAATCTGGCGCAAACAGAGGCATATCCAGAAGGGGGGGGGCACAGAAGGGGCACTGTGTGCGTGTACAAACACTGCCTTATGGGGTACCGGAACAATGGGAGGTACCCCACAAGGAATGCCCACTGACTTGCGGGGTACCGTTTTGGTACCCCACAAGTTTTTCAAGAAATAGATATATGGATTTTATTCAAAAACTAGGAATTTCCAAGTTGGGTTGATCCGTCGCAAATGGAAGAGTTTTAGAAAAGGGATATTAAGTCCGAATTTCAGTCCAGGAAATTAATTCTGGTTAAAATAAGAGCATTTTGACATTAGTGTGCGACATTGCAAAATTGTAGTACACGAGAACAAAGGAAGTACCCCACTTCTATGCGTGTACAAACACTGCCTTGTGGGGTACCGGAACAATGGGAGGTACCCCACAAGGAATGCCCACCGACTTGCGGGGTACCGTTTTGGTACCCAAATAGATATACGGATTTTACTCAAAAACTAGAAATTTCCAAGGTGGGTTGATCCGTCGCAGATGGAAGAGTTTTAGAAAAGGGATATTAAGTCTGAATTTCAGCCCAGGAAATTAACTATGGTTAAAATAAGGGCATTTTGACATATTAAAGTGTGCGACGTTGCAAAATTTTAGTACACAAGAACAAAGGAAGCACCCCACTTCTATGCCTATGTAAGCGTGAGTTTGTGTTACATACCCTATGTGGACTTGTGAACAAAAGAGGTCCACATAATGCAGGTTGTGTTAACCTTATGTGGACTAAGCCGTGTCCACATAACGTTTTGCCCTTTCTGGAAAACAGGTTTAGAGGCATTTTTGGGTTAGGTTTATCCGTAGCAGAATGAAGAGAAACACTATAGGGAATCATAGAAAAAAAATTGGGTTAAAAGAGTTTTCACAGTTTAAGTAAAGTTATTTTTTGTACCGAGTTTTCTTAACTACACGAAAACAAAGCAATGTCCACACTAGGTATGTAATGTAAGTCTGGGTGTGTGTGTGTGTGTAAGGGTGAGTATGTAAACACCGGCAATCGTGGACGTAGGACAACAGAATTGGGGCGCAAACAATACGTCCACGATTGACCGAACGTCCACGATCTCAAATCATGTACAAAACCAATGAGAGCTGTCGCTAAAAAGTTAGAGTACAAACAAAGGAAAGAGGATTAGGGACATTGGGGCGTCCACGATTGCCGGCATTTACACACGTGGGTGGGTGGGTGTGTCCGGATAAATCTTGTCAGCGCGATAACTTGAGAAATACTTAACATATGAACTTCAAATTTGGTTTGTGTATTCTTGGTAATCCTAAGAAGCCTATTGCATTTGGGGCCGAAATGTCGAGGGTCAAGGTCACAGTGGCTAAAACAATAGAAATTTTGTCAGCGTGATTACTTAAGAAATACTTTACATGTGAACTTCAAATTTGGTTTGTGGATTGTCCTTGGCAATCCTAAGAAGCCTATTGCATTTGGGGCCGAAAGGTCAAGGGTTAATGTCACAGTGGCTAAAGCAAAAGAAATTTTGTCAGCGCGATAACTTGAGAAATACTTTACATGTGAACTTCAAATTTGGTTTGTGGATTGTTCTTGGTAATCTGAAGAAGCCTATTGCATTGGGAGTTGAAAGGTCAAGGGTCAAGGTCACAGTGGCTAAAACAATAGAAATCTTGTATTTATTCTGAGATCATAGGGATTAATTCATATAAAACCTACAGAAAACACTAATGCTGTCAATGAACGTTCCATGTGACCAAGGTACACATGTACATATGTAAGTTGATGTTAAAAGAGTGGTGTTATGTCATGGGAACTGTTACGGTTGCGGGGCATTTGTGTTTGTAAACACACCTGACTTGTTTTTTTTAAGAATTGACATAAATTTATACAAGTTTATACCCAGAAAATGCAACCCTAAAACATTTGTCAAGGTCACTTTTGCTAAAACAATAGAAATCTTCCATTCTGGTTAGGGACACTGAGAAGTATCCATACTAACTGACTGTATAAAAACTGCCAGCATGCTAGGGGGGTCGCACAAGTATCACTTGCAGTATTTTTAAATTCTTGTAAAACCATGTTACAAACCAAATCAACAAAACTATTAAAACATTGTATATATGTTTGATTTTGTCTGCTTTCATTTGTGTGTCTTTGAACAGTGGAAAAACCATCAGTTGTCGGAAAGACTAAAAGGAATGTTGGCCATCTTGAAAATACAAAGCCCTCCTTCCTTTTTTTTGAAAAACCCAGATGCTAAACATGTTTTTTTTTTTGTGTTTTGTTTTTGAGTGGTCGGGCACAACCCGACCACTCTTTGGATTTGTTGCGATTAATCTTTGAGTGGTCGGGCACAACCCGACCACTGTCTAGAATTGTTCCGATTAATCTTTCTTTCTTTCTTTTTTTTTCTTCTTTTTTCCGGACAATACTTCTTCGCGGGTTTACTCCTAAACCGTTCAAGATATAAACTTGTAACTTCGAACACATATCGACCCTGATCCCGAGTAGTGCATATTGTCATGATGACGTCATCAGGTATCAAATTACAAGCAATTTAGTGTTTCTAATTTTTAATCATTACAAATCGATATAAAATCAACCGTGAGAGACCGGAACTTGTTTTTAACGGCAGTCAATAGAATAATACTGGGTCTTCAATTTACTTCATGGGTGTCAAATCATATGACCCTTACTTCCGGTCGAAACCGGTCGAACCCAGAAGTGCCTTGTAATTTAAAAATGGTAAAAGATATGAACGTGCTTTCAATGATGTTAGTCTTTGGCAAGAAAGTACTTTTTGAAACTGAAACCGATGACATCATGAAATATTAGAGCGCCCTCTAGCGGCAGGTTGGAAAATGTCCAAAATGCATTTTGAATAGATGTCTGTGGCGAAGTTTGCTGTAATCTTTTGAAAATTGGTATATATGATGACCTTCATGCAAACAACACATGTCTGAAGTTTGAAGCCGATGACGTCATCAGACCGGAAGTTACAACGAAAAGACTTTTTATTCTTCAAAAATCACTAAAAAATCAATCGTGAGAGACATAATCTTAAATTGTCCATTAAATGATAGATTAAACATTGGCGTCAATTGTGCCAGGTGCATGGCTTGTCAAATTGTTCACACACGTGACCCGCCGCTGACAAAAATACCCTAACGGTAGTCCGTCGCTCAAAAATTCAATGAAAGCGTAGAGCTGGGTGTGCGTGAGTACACTGCATGTACAGGACATTGTACATGTACATGTACATGCATTCAGTGCAGATCCATTATTTCAACATCGTCATGCTTGTTGGAATGGGGCCAAACACGTGGCGCGTAGTCTTGTGCTCAAGACGGTTGCCCTTCTATAACAAATCCCATAGACTTTGTGCACGATTTTTCTCGTCAGCATTTGAGTCATAAAGCACACTCATTATGACATTGAAACTTAACATAGTCAAAGAACATATAGCAAAGGTCGTTGGCGAAGATGGACGCAATGATGATGTCATCATGTGATTTATTATGAAATTTTGAATATTTATTTAAGCCCATTGACTTTGTACACAGTTTTTCCACTTTGTGCCCTTCTTTTTCAAGGGACCTTTTTGGCCACTTTTCAATGGGGCATCTTCATCAAAGTAACACCAAGCAAAGACGGAATGCTAAGATTGTGCCAGAACAATGATGGCATGATGACGTCATCAGGTGTCATGTGACAAGCAATTAAACTTTGATATTTTGTTATCTTTAAAAATCTTTATAAAATCAATAATGAGATCTGTCGTCTTGTTGTTTGCGGCAAGTGATAGAGTAAATTAAGGTCTTTATTTTTTAACGTGTACGTAAAATCACATGACCCTTGCTTCTGGTCGAAACCGGAAGTGACTTATTAATGGCTTATTATTTAAAATTGGTAATAGTTATGAACTTGCTTTCAACGGTGTTAGTCTCTGGCCAGACAATATTCTTCAAAACTTGTACCGGTGACGTCATGAAATTCTCGACCGCCCTCTAGCGGCAGGTTTAAGAATGTCCAAAATGCATTTTGAATAGATGTCTGTAGCGAAGTGTTTTGTAATCACCTGAAAAGTAGTATATATAATGACCTTCATGCAAACAACACATGTGTGAAGTTTGAAGTTGATGACGTCATCAGACCGGAAGTTACAACAAAAAGACCTTCTATTCTTCAAAAATAAATCAATCCTGAGAGATATAATCGTGAATTGCTCATTGAATGATAGCTTAAACATTGGCGTCAATTGTGCCAGGTTCGTGGCTTGTCTAATTGTTCACACACGTGACCCGCCGCCGACAAAAATACCCTTATAGTAGTCCGTCGCTCAAAAATTCAATGAAAGCATAGCGCGTCGCCGCCCTGCCACGGCACAGGGCGCGCGCGCCCGCTGAACGTAGCCTGGCTTTTCGTTTGCTTTTCGCGGGCGTACATGTACATGTCCAGTTATTAGTACGTAGACTCTGAGAAAGTCTGAGGAGAAGTGCTGTTGTCACGCGTGTACGACTAAAATAGATCGCTGCGCGCGTCTTCGTCTTGAAAAAAAGGCAAGACAGAAAAGTGCGCATGCGCAGTTAATGTGTCATAACCGGGGTTAAGCTTGTACACTGCATGCACACTGTGATTCGGAAAGTAGAATGTGTGCACTTACGCTGTTCGTGGTGCGGCATGGAAAGGCATCCTCGTACGAACTCTGAGCTGAGATTTGGCGAATATAAATGTTTGTTTCTGTTTATAAATTTACCTTCGGATAGTAAATATTATTTTGGGTTTTTTTTCACGCAAATGGTATTGGGAGTTCATGCTGAAAACAGCTTACCATTTAAAATGGCTCCAGTTATGATCGGACACATGAATACATGCAAATCAAAGAACATGCATCCTCTCCGAATAACATAAGTATTCACTGCCCATATTCACTTTTTCTACGTTTAAAAAAAATAAACACATACTGACATTGATCACTACCTAAAAGAAACATTTTTAAACAAAATGATTAATTTTATCAGACAGTTTAAATTTCGTTATCCTTTGTACATGTTTTTACATAAAAAAATATTCATAACTTAACTGGAAAGTGTTTCATAAAATAGTTGTCTACCCGACCACTCTGCGTTTGTAACAACAAACGCGAAGCTCTAGTTCTTTCTTTCTTTCTTTTTATTTCTGCATAGCACGTTTCCGCGGGTTTTCTCCTAAACGGTATATGATATGAACTTGTAACTTTTAACATATATTGACCCTCATTCCGAGTGGTGCATGTTACACTGAGGTCATTATGACGTCATCGGGTGTCAAATTACAAGCGATTTTCGTTGAAAAAATGACGATCTCCTTTCATCTATAACTCTTCAACAAACTGATCAATTATGCTCCAACCTTGTAAGCAGATAGACCATAAATTGATAAACATTTTTTGTCCTGTACGTGAACTTGCTTGACCTTTACTTTAGCTGTTTTTATTAGATACACTTAATTTCCATATTTCCATGCGTTATTTTTACTTAATGATAAACAAGTGTCCTCCCTTCCCTTTTTTGACTGATGACGCCATCAAACCGGAAATAACTTGTACGTGTACCCAACTGTTTACTGAAATTTATCATACCTTAAAAGACGCATTCTTTTTGTACAAAATAATTGGTACTGGAAATGTTGAAGTTCTTGGTCCATTTTTTTCTGACATAAACATATTCATAACTTGACTGCACAATGTCTAATGAAATGGTTGTCTACCCGACCACTCTGCGTTTGTAACAACAAACGCGAACCTCTAGTTTGTTTTTGCTTTTTTGTTTTTTTGCTTGGCCTAACATACATCATTTTTACTTCAGTTAGTTATTCCCCCTTTGTCTTGGTAATATTGTTTAATGAACTGTTTTCATCCAACTTGTAAACAAATGATTTTGTTAAGCAAGCGTGTTTGTGTAAATAGGCTGTCCAACTTGTTTGTTTAGCAAAATGGACTATAAACAAGCTCATGTATCATGGACTTGTATTTTGTTTAATTTTGTATTGTTTTGACATTTTGTGTTATATTATTTTAAAGGTGAGAAGATAACTGAAGTTCAGTGTGAAAGTCCAACATTCACAGTAGCATGGCATCCCAAGAGGCATCTGCTGGCATTTGCGTGCGATGATAAAGATAAGTACAACAGAGACAGAGATGCTGGAACCATCAAATTGTTTGGACTTGCCAATGATTCGTCCTAGTGCTCCTTCCATGCTGAAACTTTTTTACTTGGATAATATGCCAGTGAGATGTCATTTGGATAATTGTATTTTTGTCCAAATAACTGAGTTTTGGGCTAAAACGCCTTGAATATTGGGTACGTTTATGCTAAAAAGAAAACCCAGGGCAAAGCACTCAGAATGTAAAATGATGCAAAGAAGTGTAAGGCTAAAAAAGGCTCCGGTTTCTGGTCTGCGCGCCTGTGCGCCATAGCCATGCGCGTCGGTAAAATTAAAAAAAGTTTTTTTACAATGTAAGATGTCTTAAAACTGCCAAACTCACTGGTGTGACTGAAATCCAGCTGCTGCAGTTTTAATGCATTTTTAGATGGGGTTACGATCGAGTATAAGTTTTATGTGGCCTCTCTGGGCTCCCATATATTTTGCATTAGATTCAGTCAGGCGTCATTTGCAGACAGTGTTGTACGTTTGTAATTGTGCTTCCGGAAGCAAGACTGAGGAAGCGAAGGTCGTGTATTTTGAACCTGTAAACGCTTTTTAATAAGAGCTATATATATTAGGGAGCAGACTAATGACAAGCCTGGCAGCACATGCACGGTGTCAATGTCGGTCTGAAGTTACTGTTTTCTCTGATTTTTGTCTTGACTATCTAAATTATCCGAAGAATCGTCGTGTTGGTCGAGATCGTAAGTGGGTGCAGAATTCTCAAGCCTTATGGTCTTACTGAGGTCACCTCAAACTTCACCCTGAAGGATATTTTTGAGAGTTTTAAGGGGATCGAAGCGTCATCTGCAACATCATTGAAGAAAAAGAATAGGAAAAAAAAACAAGCTGCGTCACGCCACACCTCTTTTGGGGCAAGCTCGATACCAAAAACCAAAGACTTTTTTTGTGGCCTAATGCAAGTTATGGAATCGCCAAATGCATATTCCATGCCTTGTGATATACATATAGTTGTAGGTGCAAAGTGCAGTGTAAAGTCAAACAGCAACAACATAGAAAGTATACACATATGTTTTGGCATTGTCTTCTATCAATCATTGTAACTAGTACTCTTTTCTTGCTCAATAGTTGATTGTTATAGAATATGAACCCAAATATTCCATATGTGCATGTACACTTCAGAGACTCTTTCCCAGGTAAAAAGTTAATTATTATTCCCATGCGAAATACATTTGCAAATGCTGTGATATGATTTAAATGCTCTTGATTGTTCAATTCTTCCAGTTACATGCTACTGGCAAACTCTCTGGTCGAGTGGTTAGATGTCTGCAGTTAGTCCAGGGATTGACCACGGAAGCCCCAATTTGGGTCTGAATAGAATGTTTTTGCATGTTCTTGTCATTCTGACCATCTATCAATATTCTGACAGGTGCCTACCATGGCACACTTGTGCATTATTTAAAAAAACAACCCAATTAATATGCAAATTAGCATAAAATAGACCCTCAAAACAGTTCTACACCTCGTTGGATTTGATTGGACAAATTCCTTCAGAGAAAATAGATATATGGTATAACTTTTTCTGATAAATAGCAAGTGCTAATTTGCATAATACAGTGGAACACTGCTATAACGAATACCACGGGATCCACAGAAATTGTTTGTGATAGCAATCATTCGGTATAGCTAGTTTGAGCCGCCGGTATTGTTTAAATACTGTTTGTTTAAGTAGCTCCCTCTTTTTCCCTGCTTGAAGTAGGTTTATTTAATTCCCCTTTTTCACAGTTTTGATGAAAATTCCATCTTATGAAAAGTTTCATTACGGTAACCGCTGCTACATCAGAATCGAACCAGCCAACCGATCCAACTTTCACTGGGGAGGTTACACACTGAGTATACAGTGTTTATATGAAGGGCAAAACCTAATATTAAATGTACATAACCCTGACGCAAATTCCATCTTTGGTGGTTTCACATTCGGGTTTTAATTTAATAATTAAAAGGGGCCATATCGTAAGTCCGATACCTCGTAAGTCGGAAATTTCAGAATTATGAGGCATCAGATGTATGAGGCATCGGACTTATGTATATGAGCTATGAGGCGTCATAGCTCTGAGGCCTCCTAAGTCTGACACCTTGTAAATCCGACATCGGACAAATGAGGCATCGGACCTGCAAGGCGTCAGAGCTATGAGGCATTGGACCTATTGGACGTCGGACCTATGGGGTGTCAGACCTATGAGGCGTCAGACTTATGGACCTTTATTTGGTTGGGGGATGAGATTTTGTCGGACTTAAGAGGCATCAGACTTATGAGCGGACCCCAATTAAAACTGGCTAAATAATGTTTGATACATGTATAACTGGTAGAGTTTTTAATCTGTTGACTTTTTTGATCAATGAGGTTTGGTACCTTTTGTATACAAAAAACTGGGAGCCAAGGGTGATGTTTGATATACTAAATGTTCGGTAAAGCAGCGTATGCATAAAATACATACAGCATCAGTGTAGAAATGGCTTCCATAAATAAGTTAACCTTAAGAATATGGGTTTAAACACCTCGTTTGATACGATTAGACACATTCTTGCAGAGATAAGTTGGACGAAATCCTATAGAAAATTATATTTTACATTATGGTGGTAGCTAATTTGCATATTAATTGTTTAAAAAAAAACTGCCCATGGGCACCAATCGGAATGTTGATCTACACGGTCTAAATGACAAGAAAACACAAAAACAGTTTGAGCAGACCCTAATGCATGGTCCTCCTCCAAATAGGGGTTTGACACCCGGACTAAATACCAGCAGGTGGTTGTGGGGTCAAATCCTATCGAAGTTGTTTGCGATTTTTTTCTAACAATCATTCAGGACAACACAGAGTATTCAGTGTTTATAACAAAGACGTCGGTGAACTTGTCCATTTTCAACACAGTGTGTCAAATATTCATACAGTCCACACTGTTCTGTTGCTGTTGGCTATGGAAAGCCCTGCTGGATAGAAGGGACATATTTCTGTACACATACATTGTCTTTTTCAAAATGACATCATGCCAGAAGGAATAATTTCACATGCAGTTGAGTGTCATTACTATCTTGAAACCAAGTAAGCCTTTTAACAATAATGTGGTCAGAGACTCGACACTCTACATTTAAGAAGAGTGCATAACAAATGGATAGTTCAAGTTGCAGCTCAGTAGATACTACACCGGGTACATTAAAAAAAAAAAACAATGTAATGTATGCACAATTTTTGAGGTCTAGTAACTGGTTGCTAACACATGTTGAACCACAGACACCAATGGGCAAACTTTCTTAAACCACCTTCGATGATTGTTTACTTCTGAATGATACCATTCAAGGCAGAATTTTCAGTGTATTTTGTACCAGTCCTATCTTCACTTGGAACAAAGATTTTCTCATGAAATCAGAAGATATATTTCTGGGTATTTTTGAATGTTTCTATGTGCCTTAAATGCCAGTGTTTATTAAATTAAATGAAATCAGTCAAATATTCTACATCATCATGTGTTCCTTTGAGGTGGCCATATTAAGTTTTATCGATCAAAATATTCTTTTATCCCACACATAAAATCCAATATTATTATCAGGCTGACTTGATCAGCAAGAAATAAATTTCAGGACACTTTTCTTTATTTCTCAAATTCCCTTGAATATTCTTTGTGTATTTACAACCAAAGTAAATGTCGCGATTCTCGAAGCTGCCATTGTGGTTGTGGACAACAGAGAGCGTATACCCTGCTGCGTGCTCTTTCCAGGTGTGATGCTGCTGAGTGCTACACTCTGTTGACTGGTTGACAACTGTGATTTTCTGTGCTCTTGATTGTGTGGGAACCAGGGAAATTTATTGAAATGATCGGATGAGGACAATATCAAAAATAATATTGTCCTCATCCGGATACTTTTAGTAACATAATATTGCTGTCATTTGGGTACTTGTTACATAAGCATACGATATGCCAATTTATTTTTACCACTGGAATCCTGATATAAATAATTTTCCCTACATGTATATCATAGCAGATATTGCTCTTTGCACATGGCGCCATTTTAACATGTACAATGTAGTAGGATTACCACTAAAAAAAATGATATAATGGATGGCGAAATAAAGGAGAATGGAGAGGAGACTTCTGGCTTCCGACAGAGTTTATGAATGAGTGGATTATTCCGGAGTGTGCATGCGCATACGTACACGCTACCATAAAATAGTTACCATTACTATACCTCATACATATTCATGACTGAGAGCCAAACTTTCACTGGTCAATTCACCATCACGTGCCAGATGTTATTCTTGCCGTTTACCAAACGCGCACAAGGATTTACGCACAGGCTAAATACGCATGCGCAGTAGACTGTCACTACGCATGCGCTTTAAAACCAATCAAGGAACTGTCGCACGGGTGTAGTACGCACACGCGAACATCGTCGAAAAGAGAGATGCTTGGTGGCACGGTTCGCGTAAATTCATGAAATTATATAATTGCCGGACTGAACAAAATTTATGGGACATTAAAGACGTCTCCTGTTCAAGAGAAAGTTGTACACAAACAACTGTATTTACAACTGTAGTTGCTGTATTGCAAATGAATCGAACTAGTGAACTTAACGCAACAATATTGTTTTGGTGAGCTATACAAGTTTCTCCGAAAATTTTGTTTTAGGTGCATGATTAGACATAAAAAAATTGGCAACTGAATATGCATGAGGTATAGTAAAACAAATACAACATGGTTTATTTCGGGTGGACAGTCGATATTAGCTCCCCTCGGTATTGGAAGTTGACAAACTAGTTCCCTCGGCTTCGCCTCGGGAACTATTTTGTCAACTTCCAACACCTCGGGGAGCGAATATCGACTGTCCACCCTCAAACCATGTTATATTTGTATATTACTTCATCTCCCCTTTTTAGAGATGTAATTTACATTATTATGTGATATAAGTATGAAAGCTATGCATAATATTATCCCTCATAACTATAAATGTCCCGTGCTAGACATGACATGCACATTGTCTGAGTAAGCAGCCCTTCTTTTGAAGTAACACTTGGAACAATTTTGACACTCACTGTTTTTTTACACCCTGTTCAACCTTTTTTCCCCCTATACAATACTATAAGAAACCCTAAACACTTTATTGCTACATGTGCATGTGTCGCGCATGGCCTCATGTTTGACGATGACCTGTCTGCCTTTGAATATGACACCGCAGATTTTTTTTTGGGGGGGGTTTCATCTTTTTTTTTTGTCCCACGATTTGACTGTGGCAGTATGTACATGTACCTGTATGTTGCCTGTTTTTGAGTGGTATAAAAGGGTTGTAAATAGCGCCACCAATGTCAAAATAGTCCGTCCCTGTCCCTGTCCCCCCCCCCCAAAAAAAAAAAATTGCCAAAAATTTTGGGCAACATTTGTTTGAAAAAATTCAAACTTTAAGAAGTTTGAATTTTTTATATGAAAAAAATGAGTCATTGCAGGCGCGGTGGACCACTTTCTATCGGCTTGTTGCAAATCCAATTAACGCCTTGTGGTCCGTGTACACGATGAAGTTGTTTTGGAACAGGTAGGTGTAGAACCAGGTAATCCCAAATACGAGCGTGAGGATTTCTCACTCAATATTCAAGTAGTTTGCCTGCGCACTAGTTTGAGTGATGTTGGCTCAGCTGCACTGTCATGTTTGTTACCATGATGCTCAGTTCTGGCTTGGAATATTCGATCATCATCAGCAGTCTCCAAATCCAGCTATGAGCCATCCACGTCAACCGATCAGTCGAGATGAGCCACAGGGCAGGGGCTGACAGAGCATGGTCAGCCTCAAGCTGTCGCACCCATTATTTTTTTGCTCGCGACCCGAGCTGTCCCGACTTTTTAGCCTCTAATCTTGCGCATCTTTTGATAAAATGCGGACCACAGGCAGTGAAAAATTTTCGGCGCTATGCGCCATGAAAACTGAATTTCCCAATATACACACATGTAGTGTACACATAGCAGAATTACCTTTCGAGCATATGAATAATTAATTAGCAATAATTCCAAAACCCTGTGACCTATAGTCATGAATTTCTTGGATACATTCGTGTTAAGTTGTTCTATGCATGTACCGAGTTTCATAATTTTTCGTCACTCGATGGCTGAGATCATGGAGGGGGGGGGGAGGCAGAATCCATGTGAGATGGTCAAAATAGCCTGGCCCTTTTAGGGTAAAAGTCAGATTTTTCCATGTTTTCTTCTGCAAAACTTCTTCAAAGATAAAAATCAATGTTTTAACTATATTGCTCTGACCTCCGTCATCTTAACCCCGTCTTATTGAGCTGGTAATCCCAAAACAAAATCAAGGGAAAAGGGGAGAAAGGAACAAGCTGGTAAGCTCAATAGGTGTTTAACATAAGTTGACATAGCCTGTGTTACATGTGAATTTCAACTTCAGGAGTAAAAAATCAGCCAAAAACTTGTAGTATCGCATTTGAAAACAGCATGGTACAAACATTTTACAAAAACAAACAACTGTAAATGGACATATTAAGAATTAATTACATCAACATCTTGTTTTATTTGCTTCAACACTTACAGATTGACAATGGTGAAGTATTTCAGTACATACACAATTTCATAACAATTTCTAAATATTAAATTGCAACCATTATGTAGAACAACTTGTGACATTGGTCATGCAAATGACACACATCACTAACTTCTTCTTTTTTTCTTCTGTTTTGGATATAGAATTGTTTTTCGCAATGGAAAGACCAAAAGTTCAATCAACATTAACAGTACCACTATCTGACCACCATAGGCAGCAGAAGGAAAGTGGTAGGGTGCTTACTGCACACCCACATGTTTTGAAAATACGTACATGTAGAGCTCAGCTGCCCATCCAGAACAATTAAAACATACAAAAATGCTGAATTTAACAAACGATGTTGGGAGGAACACTTAAACATCAGAACATTACAACTTACTTCATGTGTGGTATTAATTTTGTAAATCTGGCCTTTGCAATATTAGATATTCTAGTGAATCTTGTGAATTAGTCAATCTCAGAATAATTTGTACACTTTTCCTATTTAAATTCTCTGCTCATTGTGTACATGATGTAAACATAAGTCTAAGAATTTCAAAGTACCACTTGTGATGAAATACTATAGTCTCTGTTTGTTTGGGTTTTTTTTTTCAATAAAAAAGAAAACATTTCTTGATCTAAAGAAAAGAATCTCAACTTAAAGCCGTATCGATATTGTGGGTAATTCATTCACCATTGATGAAATCACAATATCCTGGTAAACAATTGTAGTTTGAAAAGGGGTATGATGCTTTGATGACTTTTTGACACAACTGCAGACCACTGTTTAATACTGAGGTTATTCTCTTGTGTATGAAACAAGTTCAGGTGTATGGATTTTTCTTATGTGAGCAAATAGTTGTTTTCATGTGTACATAACATTACTTTTTGATACATTTATCTTCTGTTGATGCCATTTATCCATAGATACATCAATTTGTTTTTACCCCGAACAATTAAGAACATGTTTCAATCAATCAGAACAGATCTTTTTAACAACAAAGTTACATATATGTTGCAATACCTTTCACAGCAAATTTTCAATGGTGACTGCTTTTTGGGAAACTGTTTCATAGGAGGGGTGTGCCACAGAAGTTTGTAGTCCTTGTTCATTAAGCCCAACACAGTGGGTTTTTTTTTTTGGGGGGGGGGGGGGAGTTTCATGAATGTGCCAAAATCCAGTACTGTTGCTGTACTAACCAACTAATGACACATTCTAAAAATATAACCATAACTGGTGATTTCCCCTCCCATAACAGTGGCTTAACTGCGCAATTCTGAATTCATCCACTTGATTGCTTATAGTGTTGGGTTTTGGAGGATTTTATTAAGGTCATGGTACCTAATGTCAGTTGTGCTACTATGAGCCACACATCCCCTTTATCGTTCAGCATATGAGGTAATAATTTGAGAATTATCGTGATCATCAATTATCAATTTGAGAATTATCAGATGGCTAATTCAGTAACTAAAATTGTTATATCGTGTGCTTGGACACTGTAATTTCATTGGTCTAGGACGGCCACGTGTTTGGACAATAACAATGCACGTCACACACTAAGGGTGATATCGCACTGCGTTTATCACGCGCATTGCATACGCAAGTGGAACCTGACAGTGTGCTAGCTTCAAGCAATGAGAACTGCAATGTCAAATGCCTGGTCTCATGTCTGGCAGGACATCAAAATCTGCAGTTATCAAAGGTATTTATTTCTCAGACAGTAAGTTACAGCCATTTATCTTTTTGAGTTATTGGCACGATATATCAAAACAATTGTTGACTGCTGTGATATAGAATGTGCCGTTTTAATCCTCTTGGGGCACACAGTACCCTTTGCTTCACCTCAGGTGCCATGCGCCCCTCAGGTGTAAAAAGGTCATATCCCACATGACATCACAGCAGTCAACAATTGTTAAATGTATTCAATTTTACACCGGGAGAAAAAAAGTCCACACTCATTGGAGGGGTCATAATTGGCTTTTTCACAAAATTTGTGAAAAAGCCTTTCTTTTTGTTATAATTTTGTTTTCTTTTTTTCTCTCTCTTTTTGTATGTGGGTAGACTGGGATTTTCACAAAATTTGTGAAAAAGCCTTTCTTTTTGTTATAATTTTGTTTTCTTTTTTTCTCTCTCTTTTTGTATGTGGGTAGACTGGGATGTGCTATAGCACATTTGTGAAAAACATAAGGTGTCATCATGATGACGTCATCGTGCGATTTTATATGAATTTTTGAATTTTTCGATCGTTAAGCCATATCTCACGAACCCAACATGCAAAATTCAAAATTCTTTTTGTACTTGGTTTGTTTGGTAATAGGTACTTGCACAAAATTTTGAAAAATGTGTGACATCATCATGACGTCATCAAAAATGTGATTTTTCAAAACACGTATAATGAAAGATCCATTTATGATTTTTTCAATATTTATAATTTTATTCTGCTTCCAAAATTGCACACTTTCTTTCATCGGATTGACTTTAAATTTGGTTCACACCAAGACCACAATGACAAAATGTGCATAGAGAAAGGTTCTCAAGATGACGTCATCGCAGGGCATGTGACGTCATGTGATAAAATTATATTTTTGGAATTATTCTAAGCATTTTGAACAACCTTTAACTGTATCAAAAGCACTCTAAAAAGTGACTACAAAAGGACCAACATGACATAAACATGAGTAAAATGAGAAAATGCCCTATGTTCTGTTTTCAAACAGACATACATGTAGACCTCTAGTTTGAACCTGATTGTCCTATGATACCGGTATGTTAGCTATATTTTGATACTCCGTTTGCTACCAAAGACTGTAAATCATCAAACACTGACAATGGTTCATGAAAAATGGTACAGCGTGAAAAGTTGCAAATCTAAAGAGTACACGAGTGGAAATTGCTGTGTGACAATGTCACACTGCCTGAAATGAATGGCAGGGAATACGCATCGCAGTGCTTGCATGCATGCAAGCACGCGAATTGAATTACCCGCACTTTGTTCGAGCACTGTGCAGTCAATAGGGCCCAATTACGGGCATGTGTGGTTATGCTTAGCGTAATCTTATTAAATTTGCAACTATTCAAACTGCATCATTTTTCATATCTGTTGTCAATCTTTGAAGATTTACAGTACTTGGTAGCAAACAGGGTATCAAAATGAAGCTTACAAAATTCCCCAATAAATGATGTCATCATCAGACGATCACAAAAATTATGACCCCTCCGATGGGTGTGGACTTTCTTTGTTGGCGATGTTTAATAATATATTGTGAAATAAAGCCCCATTACAGGATATTTCATGACACATTTGAAGAAGCTTAATATGCAGTATTTTCGTATTAAAGAAAAATAGTGTCAGCACCAACAAGAAAATGGAGTGTTGTTTGCACTTACAGAACGTCAGTCATCATCTAAAATAGTTCTCCCCGTTTGATGTAGATATCTCCATATGCAATTGTTTGCCAAATCACAATCAAGTTTGAAGCAGCAAACTCTGTAATCAAAGAAATAAAACTCAACTAATTAATAAGTTGCAATAAGACATTAAAAAACAGCACTGTAATCACAACAGGCGCGGATCCAGAAGGGAAGGGGTCCAAACACTCCCCCCCCCCCCCAGCCGTCCGCTCTTACACCAACAAAAAAATAACACTTATAGTAATTAGAGCACTTGCGCTTCACAAATTTCAGCGGTGGTCAGTAATGTCACCAGATAATTAGTATTGTGACCAGTACGTGAACATTGACCTTAGTGTGGAAATAGTGTGTATCTGGTAGTTCAGAGATTTTGTCACAATGCATGCATTTTGACAAAATCCTTTATACTTGGCAAACTGTGCTGCTTCTCATGATTCAAGTTAGTTTCTTTTACAAGTTACACTGTCCTGTGTAGTTTATTATGCTATCTCCAACAGCTTTCACAGTTGTTGGCATATTTGCTCTGTCTTTACACTCAATCAGCCCCCCCCCCCCCCCCCGGCAATTAAAACACATTGCAAAAGTTGGGATCCTGAGCAGTATCCTAGCACTAATTATTCATAGATAGGACCAATCACAGCCAAGAGATTGGACCAATTGCAGCCAAGAGTTTTGACCAATTACAGCCAGGAGTTTTGACCAATCAGACGAAAGATTGAAGCACTAATAATAAGCAACAGTGGAACAATGCATGCACATGTACTGTGTGGGTCATTCTGTCACAGCTTTTTGAGCAAGCTGGATCAATTTGCCCACCACCACCCCAGCTCCTGCCTTCTCTTGCAGGTTTTATTTTAAAGTGGCATTTTAGCAGAATTCGAAGACAGCCATCTCCTAATACATACATAATTGAACTGTACCATTATTGTTATGGTTATTGTCACAAGTTAATATTGTTACGGATATTGATGTGTGTTATAACACACTGTGATGTGAACTTTGTGAAGCCCGGTTCATACTTGGCACGAAAGCGAAAGCGTACGTGAATTTCTGACGTCACGGCAAGTATTCGCGCTGCAAATTCGTTAAAGTTGAACATATTTCAAATCAGGCGAATTTCGCAGCGAATGTTGCATGACGTCAAATTCGCTTCGCATTCGCTTTCGCATGAAGTATGAACTAATTTGAAATAATTTGGTTCTCGCATGATTATGGGCCTGGGTGCCCATGCATTAGTGATTGGCCTGGGTGCCAAATGGTAATTGATGTATATTTGACCTGGGTGTCCATCGATTGTGTGGTTGATATGTTTGGGCCTGGTAGCCCTTTAGACCTGGGTGTCCATCGATTGTGTGGTTGATATGTTTGGGCCTGGTAGCCCATTGGACCTGCGTGTCCATCGATTGTGTGGTTGATATGTTTGGGCCTGGTAGCTCATTGGACCTGCGTGTCCATTGATTGTGTGGTTGATATGTTTGGGCCTGGTAGCCCATTGGACCTGGGTGTCCATTGATTGTGTTTTTGATATGTTTGAGCCTGGTAGCCCTTTAGACCTGGGTGTCCATCGATTGTGTGGTTGAT
Organism: Patiria miniata; assembly: GCF_015706575.1. Lineage (NCBI taxonomy): Eukaryota > Metazoa > Echinodermata > Asteroidea > Valvatida > Asterinidae > Patiria > Patiria miniata. The sequence continues at coordinate 71,712 of NW_024037048.1, forward strand.
ATGTTTGGGCCTGGTAGCCCATTGGACCTGGGTGTCCATCGATTGTGTGGTTGATATGTTTGGGCCTGGTAGCCATTGGACCTGGGTGTCCATTGATTGTGTGGTTGATATGTTTGGGCCTGGTAGCCATTGGACCTGGGTGTCCATTGATTGTGTGGTTGATATGTTTGGGCCTGGTAGCCCATTGGACCTGCGTGTCCATTGATTGTGTGGTTGATATGTTTGAGCCTGGTAGCTAGCCCATGGGACCTGGGTGTCCATTGATTGTGTGGTTGATATGTTTGGGCCTGGTAGCCCATTGGACCTGGGTATCCATTGATTGTGTGGTTGATATGTTTGGGCCTGGTAGCCCATTTGACCTGCGTGTCCATTGATTGTGTGGTTGATATGTTTGGGCCTGGTAGCCCATTGGACCTGGGTGTCCATTGATTGTGTGGTTGATATGTTTGGGCCTGGTAGCCATTGGACCTGGGTGTCCATTGATTGTGTGGTTGATATGTTTGGGCCTGGTAGCCATTGGACCTGGGTGTCCATTGATTGTGTGGTTGATATGTTTGGGCCTGGTAGCCATTGGACCTGGGTGTCCATTGATTGTGTGGTTGATATGTTTGGGCCTGGTAGCCATTGGACCTGGGTGTCCATTGATTGTGTGGTTGATATGTTTGGGCCTGGTAGCTAGCCCATTGGACCTGGGTGTCCATTGATTGTGTGGTTGATATGTTTGGGCCTGGTAGCTAGCCCATTGGACCTGGGTGTCCATTGATTGTGTGGTTGATATGTTTGGGCCTGGTAGCCCATTGGACCTGGGTGTCCATTGATTGTGTGGTTGATATGTTTGGGCCTGGTAGCCCATTGGACCTGGGTGTCCATCGATTGTGTGGTTGATATGTTTGGGCCTGGTAGCCCATTGGACTTGGATGTCCCTTGATTGTGTGGTTGATATGTTTGGGCCTGGTAGCCCATTGGACCTGGGTGTCCATCGATTGTGTGGTTGATATGTTTGGGCCTGGTAGCCCATTGGACTTGGATGTCCATTGATTGTGTGGTTGATATGTTTGGGCCTGGTAGCCCATTGGACCTGCGTGTCCATTGATTGTGTGGTTGATATGTTTGAGCCTGGTAGCTAGCCCATTGGACCTGGGTGTCCATTGATTGTGTGGTTGATATGTTTGGGCCTGGTAGCCCTTTAGACCTGGGTGTCCATCGATTGTGTGGTTGATATGTTTGGGCCTGGTAGCCCATTGGACCTGCGTGTCCATCGATTGTGTGGTTGATATGTTTGGGCCTGGTAGCTCATTGGACCTGCGTGTCCATTGATTGTGTGGTTGATATGTTTGGGCCTGGTAGCCCATTGGACCTGCGTGTCCATTGATTGTGTTTTTGATATGTTTGAGCCTGGTAGCCATTGGACCTGGGTGTCCATTGATTGTGTGGTTGATATGTTTGGGCCTGGTAGCCCATTGGACCTGGGTGTCCATCGATTGTGTGGTTGATATGTTTGGGCCTGGTAGCCATTGGACCTGGGTGTCCATTGATTGTGTGGTTGATATGTTTCGGCCTGGTAGCTAGCCCATTGGACCTGGGTGTCCATTGAATGTGTGGTTGATATGTTTGGGCCTGGTAGCTAGCCCATTGGACCTGGGTGTCCATTGATTGTGTGGTTGATATGTTTGGGCCTGGTAGCCCATTGGACCTGGGTGTCCATTGATTGTGTGGTTGATATGTTCGGGCCTGGTAGCCCATTGGACCTGGGTGTCCATTGATTGTGTGGTTGATATGTTCGGGCCTGGTAGCCCATTGGACCTGGGTGTCCATTGATTGTGTGGTTGATATGTTTGGGCCTGGTAGCCCATTGGACCTGGGTGTCCATTGATTGTGTGGTTGATATGTTTGGGCCTGGTAGCCCATTGGACCTGGGTGTCCATTGATTGTGTGGTTGATATGTTTGGGCCTGGTAGCCCATTGGACCTGGGTGTCCATCGATTGTGTGGTTGATATGTTTGGGCCTGGTAGCCCATTGGACTTGGATGTCCATTGATTGTGTGGTTGATTTGTTTGGGCCTGGTAGCCCATTGGACCTGCGTGTCCATTGATTGTGTGGTTGATATGTTTGAGCCTGGTAGCTAGCCCATTGGACCTGGGTGTCCATTGATTGTGTGGTTGATATGTTTGGGCCTGGTAGCCCATTGGACCTGGGTATCCATTGATTGTGTGGTTGATATGTTTGGGCCTGGTAGCTAGCCCATTGGACCTGGGTGTCCATTGATTGTGTGGTTGATATGTTTGGGCCTGGTAGCCCATTGGACTTGGATGTCCATTGATTGTGTGGTTGATATGTTTGGGCCTGGTAGCCCATTGGACCTGCGTGTCCCTTGATTGTGTGGTTGATATGTTTGAGCCTGGTAGCTAGCCCATGGAACCTGGGTGTCCATTGATTGTGTGGTTGATATGTTTGGGCCTGGTAGCCCATTGGACCTGGGTATCCATTGATTGTGTGGTTGATATGTTTGAGCCTGGTAGCCTATTGGACCTGGGTGTCCATTGATTGTGTGGTTGATATGTTTTGGCCTGGTAGCCATTGGACCTGGGTGTCCATTGATTGTGTGGTTGATATGTTTGGGCCTGGTAGCCCATTGGACCAGGGTGTCCATCGATTGTGTGGTTGATATGTTTGGGCCTGGTAGCCCATTGGATCTGCGTGTCCATTGATTGTGTGGTTGATATGTTTGGGCCTGGTAGCCCATAAGCATGTGTGGTATGTTGGACACTTAACCATTATTGCTTCGTCCTTCGGATGGGATGTTAAGCCGTAGGTCCCGTGTGTTGCATAAATGCACGTAAAAGAACCCAGAAACACTTATCGCTAAGAGAATTAAGGGGTTTGCCCCGGTGTTTCTGGCCTCCTGTATAAACTCCCACGTGGAGTATTTAGGAGAAGAAACAACCAAGAACCAAGTCATATGTTGGAATCATTACAACAAACGTGAGAAAAGAGCTATTTTCCTACATTTGTCAGAAAATGACCACTACTGACCACTAAGTGACCTTTGACCCAAATCTGCCTATATAGGGCTTGGACCAGGAAACTCCTAACCAAATTCGGTTAAAATCGACTGAACAGTGCGGCAGATGTAGCCTCTCTTTGATTTTCACCGAATGATCGCTAGTGACCAATTGGTGACCTTTGGCCAAATTCTGTGTACACTCCCAGTATTCTGTATTCAGTTGTATCCCTGGACCGAGCCCAGGGGTGTGAGTGACCTCTGACAAAAATAGCTGAAAACAGCTGAACAAGGTGTAAAAAAAGCTGAACTTTGGAAATCTCCTATACTTTTGTACACAGCAAGGGAGGGAAAATAGCTGAAATCCAAAACAAAAAAAGCTGAAATCAGCTATAAAGCTGAGATTTCACACCCCTGCGAGCCCCATTTATAGATAAGGGGCTTGGTCTGGGGATGCCACTGACCTAGTTTGGTTGTCACTGGATGAAGACTGGGCGAATTTGTAAATTTCAATAAAATAACCCCTAGTGACCACAAAGTGACCTTTGGCCTCGATCTGACCACACCCCATGGGTCATTGGTCAAACAAGCTTGGTTGAAATTGGCCAAAGTGTTTGGCAGTTGAACTATTTAAAGCTAACGGTGAGAAAGAAGGAGACGACAACCACGAAGAAGCTTTCAGTGCGCTTCGCACGGCTGATAAAATATAGGTTTTCCCGGCCAATTTCCAAATTTTTCTAATCATTTTCATTATCAGCCATTCAATTTCGGGTGAGATTTGCACCCGATTTGTCTTAGGGACTATAAAATGCGATAGATTGCTTCTTTTTGATTGTTGAATGACGATCTGCGTGATCTTTCAATATCAATCTAAATGGAATGGCGCTAAATTGAATGAAAACTTGGTGAAATTGGCAGGTAAAACCTATAATAAAAAAGATGACATTCTGCAGGGGTTATAATCTGTACCTGATGAGCCTGACCCCCTTCCTCCCCCCCCCCCCTGCAAAATTCCTGGATCCACTGTGGCACAAAAATGCCTTGTACCTGGATCACCATTGCAATTATCAATCCTTCAGGATCTGGCAATAAAAAGGAAATCAAATTTATTTGTAAAGTAGTATAGGTCTTCCCAGCCAATTTCACCAAGTTTTCATTCAATTTAGCACCTGGCACATTCAATTTAGATTGAAATTGAAATATCACGCAGATCGTCATTCGACAATCAAAAAGAATCATTCTATTTTACTATCAGAACATTCTATTGCCTTAAAGCTTCACTCGAGAACAGTTAAAGTTTAAAGGACTTATTTAAATTTGAAAACAAGTATAGAAAAGATCAACAGTGAAAGAGAAATTCCTTAGCCCTTTTCATTTCATTATTTCGTGTCGTCATCCCTCATATCAGTTGATTTGTTACATAATAAATTTTACAGACATAAAGATTTTGAAAAAAACAAATTGACCTCAGAAGAAAATAGGAAAAATATCCTTTAAAACATTTTACTATAATTTGAATGACCAATCGATGAAAATGACTGCCCATAACGAATAAGAAAAAAACGTGGTCATACTCATATGCCCAGCGACGTCCGCTAATTTGAATGCATTAGCCGTCAAAAGATGTCAAAAACTTAACATACAGAATGCTGCAAATTAAGTTTTGAATGCACCAAAACAAATATAATGCAGCAAAACGAAAATGAACATTAGGAACAAAATCTTGAGTGCCAAAAAATGAAATTCAATGCCCAAACAATGAAAAAGCTGTCTTTTATAAATGTGCAGGCACAGTTGTACAACAGGATAAAATCAAAGATCACAGACAAACAATGCAATTTCTAATTCTAATTGGCAATGAATAAAATCAATCATACAGTTATTTTAAAATAAAAAAAATTACATATGGCAGGCCTTTTTTGTTAATGAGTGTAGAGCAGGTGGGCAAGATGGCTTTACTGGATTGGTGATTTCAGTGGAATTTGATTGCCCAGCAATTCAACATGAAAATCACAGCAGTGTCATGAGTGCCAATGGGGGCCATACAGCCCCCCCCCCCCAAAAAACTTTTTTATTTTTTAAGCAACGTCACAATAAAGGCAGGCACTGCATACACCACCATCTTTTCCTAGAAAAAAAAATTTGGTCAAAGTGGTCAGAAATTGCCTCAGATTGCATCAAAGATAATCTAGAACTAAAAAAACATTTCCGGACCCTTAATCTTTTGTGGGGACCCACATTGTTTTGGGTCTCCCCCCCAAAAATTGTGTTATGGATCCGCCCTTGATTTTGAATTCAGTGGCTAATATTAAGAGCCCGCAAAAAGTTGACTGCAGAAACCAACGCAGCAATTAAAAATAACAGAGTTGCTGTTGAAACCCCTCAGCAGTCAAGTTGTCATCCGTAAAACCATTAACCTTTAACTCAACATGGTGACCTTTGACCCCAGAGCCAATCCCAACATGCCTGTACCAATGGGCAACCCCCTACCGAAGTTAGACACCAAATTTCATTTCTAACTCAAGCTGTCATCCGGTAACCATTTACATTTAACTCACCCCGGTGACCTTGACCTTTGACCTTTTGATCCCAAAATTAATCCCAACTTGTCTACTCCTAAAGGCAACCCCTACCGAAGTTACAATTCCAAACAACATTTCTAACTCAAGTTATCATCCGGAAACTAAGCTGCCCGGACATCCCTGCCAGATGGACTTCTGGGGTACCTCCATTGTTGTCCCATTGTTCCTATTTAAGATTTCGTTGCGAGGTACCCTTTTTTCTAAAGATTTTATTTGCGGGGTACCTCGAACAAAGGACGGGTACCCCACAAGTGTTCCGTGGTAAGGGCGGATGGACAGACAGACATATGCACAGACATACGGACAGACGCCGTAGGCAATGACAATACCCCTCAAGCCGCTCAGCTGAGGGGTAAAAAATGCAACGTAAATGCCATATCTTACCAACACAGATGCTGAACACCTTGCTTGCCCGAGCACATGAAGTAGATAATGGCACAAGATCTTTAAATGTTATCGTCTCATCTACGGCAGTGAGCTCAGCAATGTCTCTGTCAATGAAATATAAACATATTAAATGCATAGAAAGATATGTTTTAATATTATTTAAATAAAACACAAGCCCTGTATAATAAAGCCAGTTCGGTTTTCCAATATAGTCTGGTGCACAGCAAGATTCAACAATTTTTTCGGGATAACTGGTGCAGATAAATGCACGCAAGGCTACTGGGGGCGTGGTTACCAAATCTGCATTTTGTGCAATTTTTCGTGCAGTCAAAAAAAGAGATGGATCTTTTGTTGGCACAAACGTTTTGACACACACGACACCTAAAAACACTTCGCTGTCCAAAGGTATTTTGCAAAATGTTATACTTCAGAACACAGTGATCTCTTCAATTCTACTGGTACCCTACTATGCTTTTGCAGGCATACAATGAAATATTTGAGCTTGGGTGCTGGATCATCTTTTCACAGACATCACAACGTACATATACACGCCCGTATAGTTTATGGTGCTTTTTGTTGGATTTTACCGTGATTCCTAAACCAAAGGAAATGTCAACCCATCGCCCTCGGGTTGTTCCACGGCCCCAGCCACCGTCTCGAGGCCCCCAGATGAGCCTCCACCATCTATGGATGTATTAGCCATGGCTACTAGAGATTAGAGACAAGGAAGGACTTAGCGGTCTAGGTGAAGTGTCGTCATGCCCGAAACCAACGACTGACTGCCATGCCTCAGCACCGCTATTTGCTGATGGCCATTCAACAAATTCATCCAAAGATAAGCGATTCTCACGTTACCAAGCAGTGTATAGAGCATCAAGAAACAAGTGGTTTTCGACACCCAATAAGCCAACTTACAAGGGGTTGCTGGTCGACAATCTTACAAGTCGTCTTCAAAACGAGGAAGAGCGGGGAGGCAGTTTAATGCTTCAGACAACACATCCTCAAAAAACTAACTGTGTATGATTTTCCAGTCAGTTCCCCAGCATCTTTTGCAAATCTATTTCTGGCAAGTCATCTTCAATGCTTTAAGCACCATTGGTTACTTGTCACAAATGACACATGGCATACAACATCATCATCTTCAAGACCCATGGATCATTGACACCATTTTAGGCTACCGCTTGAAATTTTTGTCAGAGCCTTTTCAGAGTAAAGTCCCCATTACACAAGCCCAATCTTGCCATCCCACAACTACTTTTTATGTAGAGGTGCAGAACATGCTTGAGAAAGGAGCAATAACTGTTGAACAACCACTCCAAGGTCAGTTTCTGTCTTCCCTTTCACAGTACCCAAGAAAAATGGAGATCTCCGTCCCGTCATCAACCTCTGACAGTTGAACCAGTTCATTCCATACGAAAACTTCAAAATGGAGAACATCACAGCAGTCAAACATTTGATAATTTCAAATGACTGGTTAATGACCATCGATCTCAAGGATGCTTATTTTACAGTGCTGATTCATCAGTCTCACAGAAAATTCCTCTGCTTCTGATGACATTTACCAGTTTTCATGCATGCCCTTTGGCCTGTGCAGTGCACCAAGAACATCTACCAAACTCCTGAAACCAGTTGCATTGGCCATTCCAGGAAAAAGTGATAGGTTGCGTCTTTTATCTGGACGACGGTCAGGGGGTTCGTGCAGACTTCAGATCTAACTATTCAGACAGATTAGATTAGATTAGATTAGATTAGATTGAACTTTATTATCCCTTGCGAGGGAAATTAAAATGGCCTTGACAAAGAACGGGTTATAAAACATACAATCATTAATTAAAAATATGTAAAAAGGCGATATAGTTACCACAAACATATAAATTCAGTAATGTAAAAGACAAACTACTACATATAATCTAATTGCGACAGTAACATTTTGCCTCTAAAGGGGTTCTTTGACATTGAAAATGTCTCCCTAATGACCGATGTCTCCCATTGTGCGAACAAATTACGATAACGTGTCTCCTTAATGGTACCATTATTACCCTGGATTGGACATTTGGGAGACATCTCCATAGACTTGTGCACAAAATTGTTCAAACTTACATGTGCCCTAACCCAATATTCCCTTGTCCTTTTCCCACGAATTTTGGTATGTTTACTAATTAGACAAGTAACAAATATAAACTAATTGCGACGATAAAATTGTGCCTCTAAAGGGGGGCTGTGACATTAGGGAGACATGAAAATGTCTCCCTAATGACTGATGTCTCCCATCGTGCGAAAAAATTATGATAACTCTTCTCCTTATGATAATAATAATAAGAAGAAGAATAATAATAATATTAATAATAACGAACTGTCAATGTATACAGATTGGCAATTTCCTCAGCTAACATCTTTGTAGATGGAGCACCAGTTGGACTACATCACTTAGTTAAACGTTTCTTCAAGGGAATGTGGCAATTGTGTTGACTCATTTCAAGTCTTTATCTGACAGTCAAAGATTATTTATCAGACAATTAACTCACAAATTAACTGTGCTTATTGCACTAGTTACAGCACTATAGTCACTGTTTGTCACTCACAGCAATCGATATCAATCCTATGTCCTATTCAGATAACAATTTTCATTTTTGGTTGATATAACTTTTAAATGTGTGTCAATTAACAAACCCTTCCACCATATGGAAATTGCTCGTTTTCAAGCTACCAGAAACCTTTGCCCAGTGTGCACTTTGCAGGAATACCTAAACAGGACTTCTCATATAGAAGGAATGGGAACTCTAGCACGACTCAGCTTCTGCCATCACACTCCACACCATACCATCTGGTAATGTGACATCCACAGTCTGTAGATGGTTAAAAGCTGTACTCAAAGAAGCTGGCCCTAATACTTCATATTTCAAGGCCCACTCAACCAGGGATGCGTCTAACTCAGCAGCTGCAAGTGTAGGGGTAACAACTCAAGATGATATATCTAGATGACACTTCTTTCATATGAAAACTGGTTTTTCATATCTGCATCTCAAAACAATCTCCCAAAGCTCATCAATTACACCTTCCCAATCGATAATGAGTATGTGTACCCATCCATTTCAGTGAGAAATCTAGGAGAAACATTCGATCCATCCATGACCATGTCCTCTCATGTTACATCCCTCTGTCAGGCAATCAATTTCAATTTATGCAACATCTCCAGAATTCGTCGCTTCATTGACAAGGAAAGCTGTACTCATGCGAAACACGGGGGTGATATCAGCTTTGGACTTTGAGATCGCATCCTGTGAAGAGATTAGTCAAATCATCAGCTCTTTAGCCAATAAATCATGCAGTCTCGACGTTATTCCAACCTGGTTTCTAAAGGCTGACACTGATTCATTTCTTCCGATTATTACCCATATAGTCAACACATCGATTTCTACAGGTACCTTTCCAGATTCGCTGAAACATGCTATTGTCACTCCAATCCTCAAAAAGCCGTCGTTTGACATCAACGAACTTGCCAACTATCGTCCGGTGTCGAACTTATCTTTTCTTTCGAAGGTCATTGAAAAGGTTATCGCTTCTCGCATTACGACAAACATGGATGATCACAATCTATGGGAACCGCAACAATCTGCATATAGATCTGGACACAGCACTGAAACTGCACTGCTCTCAATCAAAAATGATATCATGCTGATGATTGGTGACACCAAAGGCGTGTTTCTTGTCCTTCTCAATTTAAGTGCCGCCTTTGACACTGTGGACCTACAGATCCTTCTACGGATGCTCAGTAATTCCATTGGCCTGACAGGAAAGGCACTATCTTGGTTCCGAAGTTATCTTAGGAACAGATCTTGTAGCGTGTGTATTGACGGCACGTTTTCCCACCAAAAAACACTGGACTATGGGGTACCACAAGGCTCGGTATTAGGTCCGTTGGCATTCACCATCTATATAAAGCCGATTGGAGACATCAATCGTGAACATGGTCTTAGTTTCCATATATATGCGGACGACATTCAAATCTACTGCAGCTTCAACCCCAAGGATCCGGAAATGATCAAATCTGCTCTTACTAGACTGTCAACCTGCATTCAAGACTTGAAAGTATGGATGACACAAAACATGCTCAAATTGAACGATTCAAAGACTGATTTTCTGGTAGGGGCCTCAACACACACACTTCGCAATTTACCTCCCATTACTCTGAAAATAGGGGACAATATCATCAAGCCATCGCAATCCGTCCGCAATCTTGGAGTTCATTTTGATTCAACAATGTCAATGTCAACTCACGTTCTCAACCTCAACCGCAATATCCACTTCCAATTTCGCAACATCTCACGAATTCGCCGGTTCCTGGATTTTGAAACTTGTCACCACGTAATCCGTGCATTATTAGTTCTGTCCCGTCTGGATTATGGTAACTCTCTACTATATGGTATCGCTGAGTCAGGTCTGGATAAACTTCAACGACTACAAAACCATGCTGCACGCCTTTTATTTACCACTGGCAGGCGTGAATCGGCTTCTCGACTACTTAACCAACTTCACTGGCTTCCCATCCGGCAAAGAATTGAATTCAAGATAGCCCTTCTCACCTTCAAATGTCTCCATCACACAGCTCCTCAGTACCTTAACCGTCTCATCCAGCTCAACGTATTTGGCCAACCTGGCCTTCGTTCCAGTAACGATGGTACACTATTGTCGATGCAGAGATCCAAGAACACCTCCACTGACCGTGCCTTCGTTATTGCCGGCCCTAAGCTCTGGAATACCATACCCTCAAGCATCAGATCACAGGAGACTATTTCATTACTCAGAAAACACTTAAAAGCTCACCTGTTTCCAATTTCATGTTAATATGTCTGTTTCATTATCTTGTGTTGCTTTAGCGCCATGATCTAGATGGAATGGCGCTTTATAAATCCTGTTATTATTATTATTATTATTTATTATAAGACTGCAGCGTCTACAGAACAGGGCTGCTCGTATCATTCATTTTCCAAGTTCCTCGCCGACATCCCTCTACTCCACTATTGCAATCTCTTCACTGGCTTCTGATCGAACTCCCATACCTCTCAAACAGCATTTCATTCTTGAACTAACCTTCACGACCCGGATTGTGCTCTGCCACAGACACAACCCGGCTCGTGGTGCCTAGGGGCCAAAGGATGGTTGTGGAAAGGTCTTTCTCTATCATATATAGAGGGAGGCCTCGTGTCATATTTTCTATGGAGAGCGTTCGCTCCGACCCCCCACCCTGCAAAAAGGAAGCTGGGAAGGGCTGACGAATCAACACTCCGATTGGATAGATTTTGCGTGACCTGTGACCGGCAAGGCGTCACGGCAACGACCCTGCAAGGTTTAAAACGGCCGTTACGACCGAGTCATTTGTACAAAGGTACATGCTTTGTACAAAGGTCATGATAAATTACCCAGAATGCCATCCCCACTTTCTTCACAAGATTCTGTGAAGCTCATCTGCCCTTCCCAGCGCCCTGTTTGCAGGGCGAGGGTACGATCGAATGGGGAGCGCTGATAAAATCCTACAATCGGGCACACTATTAACTAAAAGTGTACACATGCACCCTTCTCATTTAGGGGGAGACCGTTCCCATGTACGTCAAATTCTTACATTTTGCTAGTGCCTTAAATTTGCTTGCCCCCCCCCCCCCCCCATTATACAGTACCCAGTTAAGCTAGGAATATATGTTTGTGTATAACCAGAATCCCGATTTACCAAAGTGCCCCTCTCGGGGACATAAATGTGCCCTCTCAAAGCAAATGTGGCCCCTCGAGATGAAAACAAAACTGGCCCTAAATTTGGGAAATTTTTCTTCAGTAAAATGGTTTTCCCAAAATGGTATAGAGAGTTCTGATATGAACGAGGAATATGAAAACCAAGCCCCCAAACCCTTACAATGCGTAGTTTGCATAATGGGCAGTTTTGAAAAGCCACCGTTGATTTTACGAAGGCCAAGTGTCCGGTGAAATAACGTGTCGGCATTTCAGCATGGGTGTGCCCCCGACCCCCCCCCCCCCCAAACCAAAAAAAATGCTGGATATGCTGCTGCACTAACGGAACATGCCTTTTACCTAGCAAGTGCCCCTTTTTGGTGATCCCCCCCCCCCCCAGTTTAAAAACCATTCCGCCGCTGCTGTTATGCGATGAAAATTTAATAAAACTAGGTCTGTGAAGCCATAGGCAGACAGCAGCATAATTTTCAATACTCACCTGACAACTTTCTGGTGATGAATTTTGATGGGTTGATCTTCCTCTGATGAGCTATTCTCTGGGGATTTATGTTTCTCTGGTATGCCTTCCAATTGCAAAGTAGGTACCGGTATTTCCATCCCCGTCTTGTCAAGTGGTGTAGTTGTCTCTTCTTCTATGCTCTGTCCTGTCAGGTGCCGCTTTTGCCTAAGAGAAGCAATAATAACTAGAGTTTGAAGGGACAAACACACGGTGTTGGGCTACAGGTTTGGCTTTTTCGCATAGTTGATTGTTGATTGTTGTTGTTGATTGTTGGTTGTTGATGTTGATTGTTGACTGAATTTGACGGTGGTTGTTCATGTTGATGTCGATTGTTGATTGTTGATAGTTGATTATTGTTATTAACAATTATTGATGTTGATTGTTGAGGATTGTTGATGTTGATTGTTGATGTTGATGTTGATTTTTGTTGTTGATTGTTGATGTTGATTGTTGATGTTGATTGTTGATGTTGATTATTGATGTTGCATGGTTATTGATGTTGATTGTCATGATTATTGATGTTAAATGTTGATAGTTGATGTTGATTGTTGATGTTGATGTTGATGTTGATTGTTGATTGTTGATGTTGATTGTCGATGTTGATGTCAATGTTTAGGGCGAAAAAAAAAAAAAAAAAAAAAAAAGAGGCTAATTAAAAAGGGTCAGGTGAGGATCTGCACGTTTATGCTGCTGTAGTGTAAACATATCAGGAAAAATCATTACAAAAACCAATTAAATAGCTCATATTAAAAGTAAAGGTCGCACGCCATTGGCGCAATACAAAATATTGCTGGCCATACACTCTTTACCCCAAGCCCCATGTTTTTAGAAAAAAAGCGCCCAATTTTAAAAAAGCGCCCGATTGGGCAATTTCACCAGCCCATTTTTTGAGTCTCACATGACGTCATCAAATTTCAAAAATATGCTTCTGTTAAGAAGTAATGTAAAAGTGTACAAAATACTGGTAAATACTTAAAATACATTGGTCCATCAAACAGCCGTTACATGTGGCTCAATAGTTAACATAAAACAGTCGTAAAACCAGACACTCAAGAGGCCAGCATGGGAAATTCCCTTTTGTACGCAATCATAGCACACTGTTTTTTTGGATTTCCCTTTTGTACGCAATCATACCCCTTTGCTGTACACACAATGAGCGTGGCATTAAATGAGCGTTTCAAGGCGTAGGCGTGTTCAACTTCAAATTTCAAGGGGGCTGCAGGGCTTCTTCTAATTAACTTATTGTAACGATCCAAACCTTGGGAAGTTTTAGACCTATTATTAAAGTGCCATTTAAAGCACAAAACTTATATTATATCTCTGACGGTTGATTTTTTAGCAATTTTCAAAGGAAAAAAGGTCTTTTCATTGTAAGTTCTGGTCCGATGACATAATCAATTTTTTTTTGCATACCGGTCTTGTCTGTATTAAGGTCATCATGTATATTAATTTTGAAGCGATTACCGCAAATTTCGCCACAGACATCAATTGAAAATGTGTTTTGGACATTTTTTAACCTGCCGCTAGAGGGCGCTCGAACACTTCACCGATCATTTTTTTTTAAAGGTCAACCCACCAACAGAGCTAACATCGTTGAAAGCAAGTTCATATCTTTTTCCACTTTCAAATTATTAGGCACTTCCAGTTTGACCTGATTTGACACGCACAAGATAAATTGAAGGTCATGTCTAATCATGTCGATTCCCGCAAAATTCTGACGGTTGATTTTATATTGATTTTCAAAGATTAAATTTAATAATCTTTCAAGTGACGTCACGTGACCCATGATCACGTCATGATGACCAAATTACAAAAAAAATTCATCTTCAATGAGTTGTGCATTCATGTATTGACAATTGAAGTTCATATCATTTTTCATGTTGACAAACAGTTCTGGAGAAGAATTTGCTGAGAAAAACCAAAATAAAAAAGTGAACTTTTACAATAACAATAAGTGTTGGCCTGAGCCCAACACCTAATTATTGCATAATGTTTAACCTGACGTAAGCTGTCTAAAAAGCCAATCGACAACAAACATGCAAACTCTAAATCCCTGAATCCCCAACCTTCTCTAAACTATAATTCATTTTATTGCATACAGAACAAAATGCATTATTCTCAGTAACCACACAGATGGGCTACCGCCCAAAGGCCTGGGGTCCTTGATTTGCATATGATCTAGGTACTTGCATAATCGGCTGACCAACGGACAGCATCCGCTGACCAATGGACAGCAGGGGGGCATAGCTAAGATTCCTGGTGCAGGACTTTGGGCGGCAAGCCTTCACTTTGGTTCAGCTGACCACAGAGTCAACATTGTTTTTCAGACTCCTTGTGGATTATACACTGGTGGAAATAAAATTCGGAACGGTCACTTGCTTTTTCGGATTGAGGTGGTCAGTGTTTTATACACTGGTGGAAATAAAATTCGGAACGCGCGCGGACACTTGCTTTTTCGGATTGAGGTGGTCAGTGTACTCCTTGTGGATTATACACTAGAGGAAATTACATTCGGAACGGTCACTTGCTTTTTTGGCTTGAGGTTGAAAGTGGTCACGCGACCGGGGCCTGCATATACTGGGAAAGATGCCGTGGCCAAAACGACAAGTGCGTCGCTCGCCCCTTCTTGGATCAACGCACTCCGACAACGGAGGAATTCAGCGGGGCCGGGGAGGTCAGTCTGCTCGGGGTAGGAAATCCCGTGCGGCAATAAGAGCCACCCGAGGCCGGCCTGCCACGGCCGGTGTCAATGTACAGCCTCCCCATCCAGAGGTCGTACAGGCCAGTGTTTGGCCGGCGCAGCAACAGCCAGCTGGTCACCAGGGGGTCGGCCATCACTATCAAGGGAGCGCCATGGGTCCGAGTCAGTTTCAGCCGGGAGACGGATACATTCAAGAGAACGCTCTCCGGGCCGGGGTTCAACGGGTTTCCCCTGCACAGTCCGAAACCATTTTGGGGCAATCTGCCGTGCACGCGCAAGCTGGAGGGCCACAACAAGGGCAGCCGGAGACCGGAGTCGTCGGACAACAACCTCAGGCGTCTGCGAGCGGCAAGGCTGGTGAGTGAAGTACATGTTCCAGTGCTAATTCACCATCTTGCCATGCAAATACGGTACAATTATCTGGTAATAGTAGCACTAAGCAGAATCACCCAAATGTTAGTCAGGATACATGTATACTACAGATACCAACAGTACAGTGTCTGTTACAATGCCCATCATTGGTTCAGTCATGCCAGGTCCGTGTACCGATTTGGCGGCAATTGATAGGCCCACCCCGATACCTTCCCTGCAGTCCGTCCCGCTTCCTAACACAGAACTAGATGGGTTGTCTCTGTTGGTCAAACAGCAGGCTTTTATAATAATGCTATCGATATTACAATGCTGTTATGCATTTTTTACACAACACTCAGGTATTCAAAAACCAAATAAGAAATTGTATAGTCCTACATGAACATTTTAACTAAGATGAAATTTGAGTATACAGTGTATATATATGCCGGTGAAGGACAAACCTAATTTGATAAACATTTTAAATTCTGAAGATATACCCGTTTTGCAACATATATTATATTTTGTGACATGGGATGTCTTTATTTTAAGCATATCTTCCAGTGCATGCTCCAAAGAAACTTTAACCCTGTCTTGATTTGAAGTCAAAAATTTACAAGCATACATATTTGGGAGAAATTTAAAATCTGAAGGCGGCACTGGAGCTTGCGCAGCGACCACTTTCTTTTTTTGGTTTTCATCACCGCCCACCCCGATTTTCACGCCTGCCCTGAGACAAATTTCTCACAAATCCTCGGGTAACTCCATCCCCCCCCCCCCCATGAACCTATTTTTTTTTTTTAAGTGACGTTGCAAAAAAGGCAGGTACTGTGTACACCACTATCTTTTCCTTAAAAAAATAATGGTCAAAGTGGTCGAAACCCACGCCGTCATTTTTTTTTGACCCCCTTTTTTTGTCTTTTGGATCTGCCCTTAAATGTGGGGAGTAAATGAGGGATTTAGTTGAGAAGACATGCAGTTCAGAAATGCAAAAGATACAACATAATAAAGCTTTGTTGGGAAGTGTAAATACCTGGGAAGATTGGTGTTGGAAGAGTGGCTGGTTTTAAAGATGAAATCTCAAGAAATTAACTATATTTAAAGCAGCCCCCCCCCCCCAAGAAATAAACTGGAACCACATGAAAATAATCAATATGGGCTAGGGCATGTAGAACAGTCTGTAAATTTGGCCGTTGGTCTGTGAAATTATTTAAGCATTATTTGCGGGAAAATAATGTTGAAATATTTAATTTAATATTTAAGGGTGTCAGGTCAGACAGAAGATCTGCTACTGGTAACCTATAAACCAGTACAACCTGTTTCAGGGTCGGGTCGTCGGCGACTAAACTGTCAACCCCACCAGCTTCCATAGAGCCTGGTGAGGAGGGTGGCTGGACACCCTGGTGGAACTAAAAACAAAATCCACCTTCAAAGGCATCGGCTTAGGAGAGCTAATGATAGCCATCCAGCAAATCTCTCCATCAATATCACTCCTCGCTACTGAACATGTCAGCGTTAGGGCGGAAGAAACCTTGGTGTTCAACGGCCATCATGTTCTGGGTAGGAGGCGAATCATAGGATATTGATGATTATCGGCTGCTAACCAACTGCCTAACAAGCAGATCACTTCACCTATTAGGCCATGTAGGGCCAATCACCCACATGAGTCCTCGAGAATAAGATCATTCTCACCAATCTTGATTACGAAAGTCACAAATGGAAGAATGGAAAATCGTGAGGGTAGACGACGGATGTCTCGGACTAGTTCCGACAGGATGACGAGGCAGGGGGAAACCTACTGGACCACTGTTTCTGATAGAAGCCGCCGAAAGCCCTTCAATGTATCTACTAAAGCATTTAACATCTCAACGTACAATGTGCGTCCTCCACCAAGCAGGCAAATTCCATCAGCTTACTACAGGATGCGAGGAATTCAACATCGGCATAGTAGCTGTCCAAGAACACAGGTGGTTGACTACAGACCCTGTAGCTTACCACTGGAGTGACAATAACAACTGGCTCTTCCTATACTCTTCAGCAAGTGAAAGAAGACAAGGAGGAGTGGGCATGCTGCTTAGGAAAGACATAGCAAAACACTTGCAGCATGCTGAAAAAATCTCAGAAAGACTCATGATGGCACACTTTGAAGGCAACCCAAAAATGACAATCATATCTGCATTTGCACCTACTGAGGATGCCTCCCAAGAGTCAAAGGATGAATTCTATGACACACTACTTGACACAATCCAAACCATACCAGCACACAATGTGGTTCTGGTCGCAGGAGACTTCAATACTAGAAGTGGTCATGACAGCCATTTAACAAATCCTAGGATTGTTGGACAAGCTACTTTCCATGATACACCCAACATAAATGGAGCCCAATTGATTGAGCTGTGTGAGCAATGCAAACTTCGACCAGTGCAGTTTAATTCCCTCAGCCAAAAGGCAGGCAGTGGACATGGGCACATTCCAGCGGTAGCCGTGCCCAACTCAACCACATCCTTGTAAGAGGCAAATGGCTGAACTCAGTCCAAAACTGTCGTGCATACAACACAATGGAGCTGGACTCAGACCATAGGATTGTCACCGCAAAGTTCAAACTCTGAAACTAAAAAATACAAAATATGACTGGAATAAACTACAGCAACCTCAATTGAAAGAATCTTTCAACTTGACTTTGAAGAATCGCTTTGAGGTGCTGATGTCAGAGGAAGACAACCCCAATATTCAAACCACATATGGCTCCTTTGAGACAGCAGTGAATGATGCAGCTCTGAATACTCTGGGAAAAAAGAAATCCTCCTCCTTGCCATCATGTGTGAGCTCCCAGACTGGAGACCTGCGTCGGCGCCGCGATGCTGCAAAGGCCAAGTTCAGAACATCACGCAGTTCAGCTTCTAGAAAGATTTGGCGCGAATTGGCTGAAGATCTGACCAAATCCTATCAACAAGATGAGGCAAAACACCTAGAGAACCAAATGACGGAACTTAGCAACGCTGCCTTAAGAAACGACACCAAGAAAACATGGTCCCTGGTAAATGAATTGGCTGGAAAGAAAAATGCTACAAGAGTCAAGGTGAAAAAGAGAGATGGTTCCCAAGTTAACACCACATCAGAACTGCTTGAAGAATGGAGAAACTATTTCAGGGACCTTCTGAATGCAGATCTAAATACCACAACAGAACCGCCCCCTCCAGCACCTCTTGACTTACCAATAGACACAAGTCCAATCACTCTTGAGGAAGTACAAGAAGCAATCTGCACACTCAAGTGCGGAAAAGCAGCTGGATGTGACAGTGCAATCACAGCGGAAGTCTTAAAGAATGGAGGTGACTACATCCAAACCATTATCCACGATATCTGCAACCAGGTCTACACCGCCGGGGCAGCCCCTTCCCAGTGGAAGACTAACATCATTCTACCACTGCCAAAGAAAGCCGACTTATCACAGATGGGTAACTACAGAGGCATCAGCTTGATGTCAATTGCGGCCAAAGTATACAACAATATATTGCTGAATAGAATACGACCAGTAGTGGACCCACTGCTGAGGGAAAACCAAGCTGGCTTCAGAAAGGGCAGGAGCTGTTCTGAACAGATCCGCATTCTTCGCAGAATCATGGAAGGGGCAGGAGATCAACAGCTTCCACTATTTATTACATTCATCGACTTTCGCAAAGCATTTGATTCCATAGACCGTTCAATGATGTTTACCATTCTTCGTCACTATGGAATCCCACATGAAGACGTCCGAGCAATCAAGGTGCTGTATGACAACTCAAAGAGTGCAGTAAAGGTTGATGGTCTACTCACTCACACTTTTGAAATATCAACTGGAGTACTACAGGGGGATACACTTGCACCCTTTTTGTTTATAGTCATCATTGACTACATCATGAACAATGCTAGCGAGGGATTTGGTTTTGTCACCCATCCAAGAAGATCTTCTAGGGAACCTACCCGCAGACTTAATGATCTAGACTTTACAGATGATATTGCCTTACTGGAAAGTTTGCTGGACAAAGCCCAAGAACAGCTCAAATGTCATACTGATGCTGCAAAGACCGTGGGCCTCCATATAAACACAAGCAAGACAGAAGTTATGTCATTTGATCCTTCTTGCCCAGGAGATCTTATCCTGGATGGTGAAAAAATCAAGAAGGTAGATGACTTCAAGTACCTGGGTTCAATGATGGCATCAACAGAAAATGATGTACGCCGTAGAAGAGCATTATCCTGGGCAGCATTCTGGAAGCTTGAAAAAATCTGAAAATCGCAAACAATTCATCTTGACCTCAAGCTCAAGATCTTCCAAACTTCATGCCTCGCCATCCTGATGTATGCCTGTGAATCGTGGGTAGTGACCAAACGCCTCAAAGCTTACATCAATAGCTTTGCTACAAACTGTTACCGTATCATTTTGAAGATCAGGCGGAAAGACCAGATCAGCAATGAAGAAATCTATGAAATAACAGGACAACAGCCCCTCTCCATCACCATTTACCAGCGCAGCTTAAATGGCTTGGACATGCGCTGAGAAAACCAAAAGACGACCTGGTCAACCTCTACGCCCTCTACCAACCTGTCCACGGGAACCGTAGGAAAGGACGACCTTCCTTGATGTACCCACAGTACATTGCCAGATTACTCTCTAAAGATGTAGCTCTTACACCTAAGGAGATCCGTGAGGCCGCCTAAAATCGAGCCATTTGGAAAAACATTGCGACCGGCTGCTGTGCAGCCGACTAGTAGTAGGAGTAGTAGTAATATTTAATAATGTTGAAATATTTATTTATAGGGGGGGGCGACAGCCCCCCCCCCAGTCGCCCCCCACTGAGTTTTTTAGTTTCTAAAAAAAATTATCATTGATCTACATGACGCCCCCCAATGAAATGTTCCAGCCCCCCCAGCGCCCCCCCCACTGAAAAATTCCTAGCTACGCCACTGTGCGTAGCGCCCTCTGAAGTCAAAAAGTGTGGGCTGCACCATGTTGGAATTGTACGAATAAAGTTACGAATAAATGCAAACAAAATGCAGACGAAAATACATGGTTCTCAATTAAGAAGAAACGTACTGTATTTTAAACCAATCAAAAATTTTTTATAATCTTAAGCAATTTGCTCTAATAAATCAGCTGGAAAGGGGCCAGGAATCACCTTAGATTGAGCATTGAGCATCTAGAAATACCCAATTTTCCCGGGGCCCTTAACTTAAACGGGCCCCGGACCCCGAGCCGTATTCGCGTTCCGCGCTTGCAATAGTCGTCTGGGCAGATGCCCCAACGCATCTTTGCAATAGTTCACAAACTAAGTCAATACCATTCCTTTTCAAAAATAAAATGCAAGAAAATATGCAGACGAAAATACATGGTTATCAACTGAAGTACAGAAGAAACTTAACATTAGTTAAAGCAAGAGTATATTTTAAACCAGTGAAAAAAATCCTCATAATTTTGAAACATTTTGCTCAAAATAACGCAGAACTAGGGGAAAGGGGCCACGAATCCCCTCTAGAATCCAACATTTCCCGAGGCCCTTAAGCGGGCCCCGGATCCCACACCGTAAGACATTCGCACTCCGCACTCACATTAGTCCTCGGAGCAAAATTGCCCCAACACATCATTGGAACAGTTTACAAACTAAGTCAATATAATCCTTTTCAAAAACAAAATTCAAGAAAAAATGCAGACGCAAATACATGGTTTTCAACTTTGAAGTAGCGCAGTAACTTAAAATTTGCAAAAGCAAGAGTATAATTTTCACAAAATCCTTATAATCTTAAACATACTCATACAGTTTCCGTATTTTTTTGAGAGGGGAGAATGTTGCATTCACAGTCTATTTGCACAGTACCCTGTGCAGTCGAAAAGTGTGGGCTGTGCCATGTTGGAATTGTACAAATAAAGTGTTACCTCGAATCTGAATTGCTCTCTCTCAGTACTGGATTTATAACCCATTTATACACCTTAAACATAACATGACCAAAGTATAGCCATGGCTGAAAGCGATCCCAGTTGCTGCCAGTTGTCAACTGTTGAACTGAAACAGAAATTAGAGGAAGAATACTTGAGACTTGAGAGCAGGGAAATTGAAGGTCTGTCAAGAAATCTCAGCAGCTACTTTGTCCGAAGCTGCTTAGTGAGTGCAAGGCATGGAGGAATTGCTTCTGTGGCCAGGGGAGCCCAACAACCTTTTTCTCCGAGAGAAACAGCAGCGAAAGTCCGGACCAAGCCGGCAACCAGAGAAAGTCCGGACCAAGCCGGCAACCAGAGAAAACAGCCATTCGGACGTGAAATAACACCGGCATTTATTAAACATCCTACTGCAACCGGAAAGGCAGTGCCACTTGGAGACCAACCGGCCGCTCCAATGGGTGCAGTACCGGGTGGATAAAACCAGCTGCTCCGGTGGTTGCGGTACCGGTGAGAGAACAACCGGGCGCACCGGTGGTTGCAGTACCGGTTGGAGAACAACCGGCCACACTGTTGGTTGCAGTACTGGTTAGAGCACAACGGGCCACTCCAGCAGTTGCAGTACCGGTTGGAGAACAACTGGCCATCCCAGTGATTGTACCGCAAATGGGAAATGAACCAGCCTCGCCAAGAATTACATTACCGCCTGGAGATTCTAATGATGTGTCAAGCAGGCATGTTGTTGCTACGGCTGTACATGCTCCTAGACAGGCTGTTGTCGGCACCCCAGTTCAACCACCAGAAACTACCGGAAATTAAATGGCTCATATGAGTTAGGGGAAACATTCACCTTATCCCCTGTTGCACCAAGGTTGGCGCACAGCATTCAACACCAGAATATATCTACAACCGTAGCGTGCGAGCCAGAAACGGCACTGACAGCAGAAAACTCAAAGGAGTCCACGGGTGCTGATGGTCACCAAACTGACCAACTGAGGACACGAAGGAGAGACCTGTGATTAAACCGGACAGATATGATGGAATAAACCAGTAGACTTCGTACATCATGCACTTTTAGATGTGTGCCAGAATTAATGGCTGGGACAACAGCGGGAAATTGCAGTGCCTAGCAGTTCTGCTGACGGACACAGCACAACAAGTTCTGGGAAGCCTGCCAAAAGAAGCATCTACAGAGAAGAAGAAGAACTACAATAAATTAGTCCAGGCGTTGGAGGTACGGTTTGATCCAGTCAGTAGCAGTGTCACACACACAGCCCTGTTTGACCTCAGTTTCTCGTCCTGAGGTCAAGCATGCATGGCCCAAAAGCGTACGTGAGATTTTACGAGATTTATTCGAGACTACAGAAAAACACAAAAAAGTGCTTAGATACATGCACTGTTTGGCCAAGATGGCTATAAAATAAGTGAATAGTTGAAATCGTGTGCTTTATTTTGATAACAAAAATAACTGCTTTTGACAAATATAAAGTGTTGTTATGGCCTGTCAAACAAAATCATATTTTTTATCAACAAAATCAAGGGCCTATAGTTTTTAGGTGTACATTCGATTCTTAAAAAAGGCCGAAACAAATGGCAAGGCTTAGTAGATAGAGGAAAGTATACACTTCATTTTCATGTAAAAAACGTGTAGGAGACTTCTAATGTTTGGTCCAAATCGCCGGTTGAAAAATGAAGACATTTGCAAGATTTCATGATTTGCAATCACATGTATGCGTGTAAACGAATGTCAGTACGCCAACTAACAAAATGTATGTTGGCCTGAAAACATTGTGAATAGCACGTGCGACGCGCAATGAATGACTTATGAGTATTAAGCATGCCCATACTCGAGCTCGACCAATCAGTAGGCTTATGGGTCACAAGGTCACACCATGTTTGGGTTCCTCGCTCTATGCTTTACAATAGCGACAATCTTTTCACGTTGTGAAAAATGGAAGTTGTTGGGAACATTAGGTGTACATCGAATTCTTAAAATATTAACGAGATCACGTTCACAAGATTTTTTGTAGATGAAGGTTCACTCTTTCATTTGATTACCTGAACATTTGGGAGACTTTTGTAATCCTCGAAAAAACCCGGAAATTTCATGACCGAATTTTTAGTCGATTTGTCCGTGAAATAATATCGTCAAAATGCATTGAAATTCTTTCTTTCTTTTTTTGAGAAAAAAACCTTGATAGATTGAAGTAGGTCTTTAACTACCGTACCTAAAACAACTTTGTTTGTTTGGATCGGTTACGGTTTGCCATGAAAATTGCGAATTTTCTGAAGCCCTTTTTACGGCCATCGTTCGCTGGCCTCGCGTTGCTATCAGTTGTGTGGATGAGAAAATAGAGGAGCTACGCGTGACACGGCAACTGACTGATCCAACCGGAAGGAAGGAGCTGCATAGAGTGCAGTTAAGAAACCAGCACAAAAGTCATTGGAAAGCCTGGTGGAAATGGCCGAAGATATAAGGAGGCTAGTTGACAAGGTGTACGTTGATCTACCAACCGATAGCCGGGATCGCTTGGGAAAAGACCATTTCATAGAAATGACAGTGAATTAAGAACAAGGGTTATTCAAATGCAAACATCAACATTGGACGAAGCCGTGGCCGCTTCAGTTGAACTAGAGGCATTGCTAGGGGTGGAAAAGGAAAGCAGGCTGGCTAATCTGAAACAGGTACGCAACGTTCAAGTCACGCATACAATTGAGGACTTGGCAACAGAGACAAAACAAGGAAGACCCGAAATACAAAATCGGCTTAAGAAAATAGCTGAACAGTTGGAGGTAATGAAGAAACAGATCCAGACATGTGGGACTGGCTCGATGGGTTCCAATCAGAAAAATACATACGGACCCAAGTGTTATGAATGTCAGAAGTATGGCCACATAAAACGACAGTGCCCAAAACTAAAGAACACCGATGCGTCACGGACTGGAGAGATCACATTTGAAACTTTTTATAACTGTTGTTTTGTTATGAGAAAAGTTATCATGTTCATATAAATGTTCAGAAGTTTTGCTTAAGATTTTTGTAACCGTTTGAATTTCTGGTTAAGAAAAGAAACTTGTTAAGTTCAAAATTTTGAAAAGAAAAGCAGATGCGAGGACACATCCCTGTTAAAGCAGGGATAATGTAATGGAATTGAGCGTCGCACTGGAGCTAGCGCAGCGCCCGCAATGTTTGTGGTTATGTTACATTTTGGCGGGAAGCCGAGGAATGCTTTTGGGGCAGACACGTTTTGTGGGAAAGCTGTGAAAACTACGTTGGTACTGCAAATAACAGGGTGTAACCGGGATCTAGTTCATAATCCTTAAAGAACCCAACTATCTTGTTGACCCCAGACCGCTCGGTGAACATTACAATACTGTAGATTAGGCCCACATCTTTTCCACATGCTAGTGTAAGGTGAGGCTGGTTAAGCATTGCAGTAAGGTAACTTTGTTCAGGGATAAAGTCAATCTTCTCCTTGTCACTTGTGAACTTTGCTGAATGAAATTGTAACATTTCATTTGACCTGGACCCAATCATACTACCAGTACTATACACAGTACGTGTACATCACTGGAGGACAGTTACCTTGCCATACCAAACTAAACAAAAAGACAATGTTGGTTCTTTGCATTTGCACATATTTTGTTGTAAAGAACAAGAGGTTTGATCAAATATTAAGCAGATTAAAAACTTGTTTTACCTTCCTGTGGTGTGTTCTATTTGAAAGCTTGGTTGTGTACTGTCTCTTGATTCAGACAATTGGCTCAAATCTGGAAAAAAAAGAGTTTAAATTAAAACCGTTGACAATGAAACAAGTATCACTTGTACTCAATTTGTGTTCCAAAAACAGGCACACAGGAGTATTTCCTCACTTTCAAGTTCTTTTAAGAACTCTGTTCTGTGTCACACATTGAAGGTTCCCTAATAGTAGTTTGAAGCAGACAACATTTGAAGTGGACACAATTCACAGAGTCTGTAACTTCCCCAACAATGTATGGTACATCTGTAACATACGGTGCAAACTCCTTGATAGGATATACCACACAGGGATACCATATCAGCGAGTATAACAACAAACAAATTGAAACTTGGACTAACTTACTGAGAGCCTGCCTCTTCAACTTATCAACATTGATACAAAAAAATGGTTGAAAACAGATTGTGCAGCTGCTGTACCGGTACTGTTTCATGACATTTGCTACATCTCAAGGAAACTCTGCTTGGAGAACATGAGTGGCCAAATGTAGGGAAGGTGCACCCACAATGCCTGCCACCTGAAGGAGAGACATGGGTGGCTCATAAACAAAGTTTCCAAAATGGGAACTTATTTGTCTTGAATATTCCATGTTTTGGTTAGTTAGTGCTCTGCTTTCAGCCTGGAGGATCCCCTTCCTCGGGTGAGCCTTTAACTGAGAAAGTATAGGGTAGGAGAGGAGGTACAGGGTTGGAGGGGAACAAGATTAAGATGGAGCTTGCATGTATTGCATACTATCTTGGGCAGCCTATAAATTGAAAATGATGCTTCTACTAATACTTTTCACGTCGTATTTACAAAAAGATCTTCCCTGCAAGTGTTTAATGAGCAATACCATCAGAATGTGGACATGGCTGAAAAATAACAAAATTTACTAATCTTCAAATTTACAAGCACCATGACCCCATGTGTGGTATCAAATAGACCTTTCTCAGGGTATGCCATCTTGGAAATCAAAACGAGGCATTTAATACCAACAAACATGGCGGCATAAATAGTGTGTGCGATGAACGAGCAACTCTCACAAATTTACAGCAGATTAACACTTCTTATGAACAGGTGGATAGCTTGAATTCCCCGAAACATCAATCCACATTCCAGGTAGGTCATGTCTCATTGACCAAATGATTTCCATAAAATAGTGGCCGCATGAGGTCGCTGTTTGCGCTGTATTTTAATGCATGTATACTGTTATAACAATGCCTTGCACACTGCGTATTGTGTCATGAACTGCACATTCTGCATGTACATGCATCTATGAATAAATCATGTGCAACATGGCGGCCCGCATGGCGAACCCCAAGTGATGAGTCTGTACAATTCTTTATCAATTCTCATCAACCTAAACCCAGTATTATAAAATGGTGGCAGCAGTGGTCGACTCAGAATAGAATAGCCATTAATTTGCATTCCACTTTTTACATCAAAAAGTGACATTAACAATACAACTAATGTCCGAAGACATGAGTTTCACACACAGGAATCCACCAACATGACAGACACCGCGATCGATGGCCCAGTCCCGATCGTTGAGGGCGGTTTCCGCCACTCTGCTCGTCAGCCGTCTGGACACATGTGACCATATTGAAGACATTCGCAACTATACCGAGCATCTAGACCTCCCATCATCCTGACATCATCATCAAGCATCATGACATCCCTGCGGCGAAACAACCGGCAGTTTTGATATTGGTTCCACTGTCTACAAGACTGTAAAAATCCTAGCTAAACCAACTCCAGTGTCACAGAAGAGCTACAAAGAACTATGTGATATGCTGGTGTCTCACTATGGCCCGAAGCGTCTAGTTGTAGCAGAGCAGTTCAAATTTTACAAACGCGATCAACACACCGATGACTCCGTCGCTATGCAGTTGCACTACAAAACTTGGCCATGTCACATGTCCATCATGTTCTCAAAATACTCCAAGGAGCTGGGTTGAGGGTAAACAAGGACACTTGCAAAATTGCACAAGTACAGGTGAATTTCCTCGGCCATCGATCTTGGTAAGGAAGGAATTCATCCTGACCCTGCCAAAGTAGACACGATCCTGCAAATGTTGCCACCTACAACGAAGGAGGAATGTAAACGTCTGATAGGTATGGTCAACTGGCTTTCTCGCTTCATACCCCATTCAGACTCTGTAGCCGCATCGCTAAATGACCTGATGAAAGATGACACAGAGTGGACTTGGGGCCCAGCACAAAGCACTGCGTGGCAACAACTCAAGACTCTACTTACAACAGCCCAAAACGCTTGCATACTACGACCCACAATGGTCAGTGCCCGACGCCAGCATACAGTTACGACATTGGTGGTCACATCCTTAGGAAAACGAGTCCTGCATGGAGGCCAGTAGCATATTGCTCTCGAAGCCTGACACATGCAAAACAATGTTAGGCATGGATCAAAAAGGAGCTACTGGCTGCTGTCTGGTCATGCGAGCATTTCTACAACTATCTCCAGGGTCTACGAGTGATGCTCAACACATCAACCAGAAGGACTTGTGTGATGCCCCCTGCGTTACCAACTACTGATGAGACTGATGAAGTACAACTGCGATGCAGAGTACACCCTTGGCAGTGTTGTAATCGAGTCACCAACGTCGAGTCTGAGCTCGAGTCTTGAGTCACAAGCCTCGAGTCCGAGTCTTGAGTCACAAGCCTCGAGTCCGAGTCTCGAGTCACAAGCCTCGCGTCTGAGTCACGGGTTACTTGTTCTTTATAGTTGTTCACCAAACTAATCAATTTTAAAAATTATTTTTCAATCATCCATTCTGCCTTTAAAGTAAATCCCAGTGTATACAGTTTATCTTGTGCGTGTACATGCTGTTTAGACCCAAAATGTCAACCAGAAGGACTTGTGTGGTAGCGGGGTAGTATTTATTAAAGATTCTACCTCAGGGTGTGGTCGTCCCTGCCCCTTTAACGTGAGCCTCAAGTCCAACTGGCCCGGTTGGTAGCACCTGACATGGGTCCCTTCCCAGGGTTACGGGCAAAGATGGTGCAGCAACCAGGCGCGGTTCTAGAGCCAATATTTTTGGGGGGCTAGCACGGTGAATCCAGAATTTTTTTTCAGGGAAGCGTGCTGAAATGTTGACCGGTTATTTTTTCCAGACACTTAGGCCTCCGAAAATCAATAGGTGGTGGTGGTGGGGGGGGGGGGGGGGCTCATGCCATATTTTCAATGGGGAGCACCAATAAAATCCTAAAATCATTCACACTATAGCAAGGGCGGATCCAGAACACAATTTTTTTGTGGGGGGCCCAAAAAAAATTTGGTCCCCCCAAAAAGTGGGTCCAAAAAATTACGGCGTGGGGTTCGGGGCCCGCTGAAGGGCCCCGAACAATTTTTGGATTCTAGATGCTCTGTGGTGCGATCTGAGGCAATTTCTGACCACTTTAACCAATTGTTTTTTGAGGAAAAGATGGTGGTGTACTCATTGCCTGCCTTAATTGCGATGTCACATAAAAAAAAAGATAATTGGTTTCGTTTTTTTGGGGGGGGGGCCATGGCCCCCTTTGCCCCCCCCCCCCTCCTGGATCCGCCCTTGCACTATATTAACTAATGCACCCTTGTCACGGCTATTTCTTCTTTAGGGGGAGACCGTTCACATGTACATCACATGCAATCCTTCTTTTTGCTAAGGCAATTTTTTTTTTAAGGAATTTATTTTGGGGGGGCTAGACACAATTTTGGGGGGCTACAGCCCTCCCTAGCCCCCCCCCCCCCCCCCCCCCCCCCCCCCCCCCCCCCCCCCCCGTAGAACCGCGCCTGGCAGCAACGTCTTTGAAGTCATCACGGCAGTGGTTATTGTTTCTACTGTCATGGTGACTGGCTGGCAGCTCGGATGATTCAACTGTTATGAACAACGTCTGGCAGCATTTGGTCAAGTTAGCTGACTATTGCTGGCGGAGCTGGGTATTTTGGGATCCACTCCACTTTCATTGCCCCAAGTCTAGTGGTGAACAGCACTAGACTTTAGACTGGTATTGGATGATCTTCATGGTAGACAACAATGGCAGTCCCGGCTCTAAGTTGAGCTACTGTTCATCTCTCCTTGGGGAAGAAATGGTATTTATCATCTCGTCTGGCCTCTTAAATGAGCACCTCAGTCGGCATCGTCAGTATTGTTATTGGGACTCGTACGTTCTCTATCAGTGTTAGGAGCCGATTCTGCCAGAACCTTGGTCTTGGGGTTGGCTGCCCCCTGACCCAGTATTTACCATGCTACGAATGTAATAAATGAGACAACCAAAAACAATCCAGTTTCTCCGTGTGTGACCTCTCATGGAAGAGTAAATGACGCCGCTTCATTAAACCCAAATGGGAGTGAAGAGGTTGATCCATCCATGAGGAGAAACTACAAATCAACTAAAGTTGGTTTAATTAATGCGAACATCAGAGGCATAAGGAGTAACCTGGAAGAACTACGGCAGAAAGTAGCTAAACTGAAGCCTTGCATCACCACACTCCAAGAAACCTTCCTGTCAAGTACTTGTCCTGATGGCGAGTGTAGTATAACAGGCTACACACTTCATAGAAAAGACAGGTCTACCTTTGGAGGTGGTGTCGCCGCATACATCAAGGATAATCTCCCCTGTCGTCGTAGATCTGATCTTGAGTGCAAGTGCCATGAGATACTATGGCTTGAGTACCACGCACGGCATCAGCATATCTTTGTCTCTTCTGTGTACCGCCCCCCATCAGCTGATGATACCTTATATGAGTGTATCTACAATTCAATTACAAAAGTCCAAGAAAGTGAGGTGCAATCTTCCTTCATCATTACAGGGGATTTCAATGCGCACCACAAAGAATTCCTTCAAAGTTCATTACCTACTGATAGACATGGAGAGCAGCTTCTGGAGTTCTGTGTTACCAGCGGTCTAAGCCAAGTTGTACAAGGAGCCACCCATGATAGTGGGAATGTCCTTGATCTAATACTGACTGACTTACCTGAGAATATCATCACCAGGATTGATTGCCCTATTGGCAATTCTGACCACTCCTCTTTGTATGTAACATTCAACAATCTTGCTGTCTATAGACAAAAGCCGATCAAAAAAAACATCTGGATGTACAAGCATGCTGACTGGGATCTCTTCCGTGAGCAAATGTCCACTGCTGAATGGTCCAATTACCTGCACCTAGTCAGTATTGATGAATGCTGGTCACACTTTGAAAATGAAATCAAAGAAGCTATGGACCTCTGCATACCAAAACGTATCATTTCAACTAGAGCCGACACACGTACTTGGTTTGATAAGAGCTGTAAGGATGCCTTAAATGAGAAGGTTAATCTTTGGAATAAATGGCACAAATCCCACGATAGAAACACCTGGAATGAGTACAAACACGCAAGAAACCACTGCCAGTACACATACAGACGGGCTCAAAAGAGGTCTAGCGAGAAACTGAGAGCCTCGCTTGATGATGGGAATAAATCTTCCAAGCAGTGGTGGAGCACGCTGAAATCATCACTTAACTTAAATCATTCATCCAGTGTACCGACTCTCTTTGTGAACAATCGGCCAATAACTGATGATAAAGCTTAAGCTGAATTGCTTAATTAAACTTGTATAGGTAAACAGCTCAACCCAGTAAATGAAACGACTCCTAGCTTGCACTCTTCAACAAACGTTGAACTCAACAACATCACTTTCTCAACTAAGGTCATACTAAAGGAACTCTGTAACCTTGACACAAATAAGGCTAGCGGTCTGGACAACATCCCTCCAATTGTGCTCAAGTTTGGAGCTCCCGAACTAGCTGTTTCCCTGACTCGTTTGTTTTGCAAATCTCTTGACAGTGGCACTGTTCCATCAGCCTGGTAGTTTGCAAATGTAACGTCTGTTCCCAAAGCTGGCTCATCAAGTGACCCTAAAAACTATAGGCCGATAGCACTCCTTCCAGTTGTCTCCAAAGTCATGGAAAGAGTCTTAAATCATGCTCTTCTCACACACTGTTGTGCAAACAACCTATGACCCAATCTGCAGTTTGGCTTTCTCCCCAAAAGATCTACAAATGATGCTCTTCTTCTTATCACGCAACAAATTCTGAATAACCTCGATAAAGGGTATGAGTCTCGCCTCATCGCACTTGATTTGCCTGCAGCATTTGATCGGGTGTGGCACACAGGACTTCTTGCTAAATTAAAGAACTGTGGCATCACTGGCAACCTGCTCTGCTGGTTCAAGTCATACCTAAGCAACAGATTTCAGCAGGTAACAGTTGGAGGTCAAACTTCACGCAAATCACCCATTACGTCTGGAGTACCCCAGGGCAGTGTGCTGGGTCCTACTCTTTTCCTCATCTTCACCATTGACATCACTGAAAACCTTGAAAACACCATGTTTAGCTATGCAGATGACTGCACACTATTCTCCACAATCACATCTCCAGGGCAGAGAACACAATGTGCAGCATCACTTCAACGAGATCTGAACAAGCTAGCACCATGGGCAGAGAACTGGAAACTTAAGTTCAATGCATCTAAAACCCAGTCGATCATCATTTCACGATCAAGATCTACAGACCCACAGCATCCTCAACTAAATTTTCTTGGGCAGCCACTACACAACTTGGACTCAATCAAAATTTTGGGAGTGACATTGAATGCTAAACTCTCCTGAACTCAACATATTAGCAACCTGGCCCTAGCCTCTAGTAGAAAACTAGGGATGATGCGGAAAGCAAAATGGAATAACCTGGACAGCAAAACTACTGCTACCATCTACAAATCCTTCATTAGACCTAAATTGGAATATTGCAGTCCAATCTGGGGTACGGCAGCTAAATCAAAACTGGGGATCCTTGACAGACTTCAAAAGAAAGCCATAGCTTCCATTCCACCAACTCTTCATGCAGAACTAGGTATTCAGCCTCTAAGTCATCGTAGGCAAGTTGCTGGTCTAACAGTCTTCAGGAAAATGCAGTGCTCTCCTCTGCCTCATCCTCTTGACAGACTCAAACTACCTCCACTCACAGCACGCTGTTCTACCAGGCAGTCATCTGCATCCCATCAATATACAGTCGTCATTCCAAAATCACGTACCTCACAACATCTGAGGTCATTTACAGCATCCTATGCAAGGCTTTGGAACTCACTACCCGCTTCTGCTGTGTTAGCTCCATCTAGCCAATCTTTTAAATTAACTGTCCATAATTTGCTCTTTTAACATGCCCCCTGCTCATAATTTATTAACTTTAGCTGTGGTTTTTCTACTAGCTTCATGTTCTCTTGAGGAGGGCCTAAATTTAAAAAAAAAAAAAAAAAAATGTGTTTTCCTTTTAATTCCCATCCCTAAAAAAACCTCTTCCATCCCTTCCCTCCATGTTTTATCATCCAAACATTATTCCTCAATGATTCTTTCCCATCCCTACTTTATGTTTTTTCTTTTGATGAAATATGTGACTCGAGTCATGGGTCATCATGGTCGAATTCGAGTCCAAGTCATATTCCAATGTGACTCGAGTCGAGTCCGAGTCACGAAAAATGTGACTCAAGTCCGACTGGAGTCCGAGTCCTGGACTCGAGTCCTACAATACTGATCTGTCGAGAGCTCCTCTCCATCGCAACAACACGGCAGAGTCCAAGGAATATTTGGAAGACAGCCCATGTACACCTGATCACATCCCAGTGGCCCGCATCTGATGTGAAGCTGGTTGAAATAGCCGCAGAAACCAGCTATGACCTACGCCGAGTGCAGTACACCCCAGGTAAGAACCTATTTGTGGCCGACACACTCTCAAGAGCCCCTCTCCATCGCAACAACACGGCAGAGTCCAAGGAAGATTTGGAAGAGGAGATCGAAGCCCACCTGATCACATCCTAGTGGCCCGCATCTGATGTGAAGCTGGTTGAAATGACCGTACCCTGGGTGGAGTCATCTCTTTCGACAAAGAGTACCAGAAAGATGTTGACCCACAGTTTATACGGTTCTAGGATGACCTGGACAAGATCAGCCTAGTAGGTGGTATTCTCACATATGGGTGACCTCACTGTGATACCTCTGAGCCTGCGACAACAACTGTTGCACAACTACTTGTAGAGTGGAACCGGTCGAGTGCTGGAATCGGCTCTGATGGACCCAGGTACAAAATTCCCAGCTCCAATCCGAACGAGACACGGACATTCTAGATCTATTGAGCTTTAATAAGTTGCAAGAACATGAGTATTATTATTATCTAGCAGCCCACCACATGACATTGCCCTGTATCCAAAAATCACGATAAAGGTATATTTCAACAACATGCTAAAGTTCATGTATTATCATCAGAGGCCATTTCCACCAATCTTTTAACTAACCTGGTTGAAAAGTAAATGTCTACATACCATTTTCAAAACAGAAGAACCCAGTTATACAAGATGCAATGACAAAACCATAATAATGGTCATTAACATGTTGTCATAGTTTTCTCATATTATTCCTTTTGTTTGTGGGTTGCCTTTTTGGGAGACACCCTGTATTGTAGCTCTTTCATATTTTTGCAAAACTCCTTATATGATTCAACAAACAATTGTAACTGACTGCAAAGTTTCCACCTTAATATGGTATGTCAAATGCTTATTGTTCTATATGAGCAGTCTTTCTTTGGTGCAAAAAATATACTTGATAGCATTTCTCCACGCTCATAAGTCCCATGTTGGCATTATCCATAAAAAAATCATTGTGTTGATTGCCAATTGCACTTCGTCCTTGGTAAGACAATTTGTTGGTTAACTGAAGTAAAGGTAAGAACCTATTTGTGGCCGACACACTCTCAAGAGCCCCTCTCCATTGCAACAACATGGCAGAGTCCAAGGAAGATTTGGAAGACGAGATCAAGACGAAGACAATTTGTTGGTTAACTGAAGTAAAGGTACGAATGCTGAAATGACCACTTTTGAACTTGAATGAACTTGAGACTACGGGTACGTGTTTCTGGTTTCAGTAGTGCCCATAAACCTGTTTTAACTTTTTCCTCTTTTTTGGCCTGCAATATAGCTTTTGTTTATCAGTTTTTCATCTGACAACTTGGTCATGAGAATGTCATCAGTCAATGAAGCAACTTAGTCTTTTGCTTTATATTGCTGCTGAATATCCCCCAAATCTCTTTATCTGCAGTGCTCAACTCACCTTTGAAAATGAGGTGACTAAGTTCTGTTTCTGTGTCATGAGTCTCTGTATGTATGGCAGTATCAGGTAAATACACAACTGATTTGAGCCGTGCCCAGGCAGATTGGTGCTTGAAGGGCCAGGTTTTGAATAAGTGTTGTACGCTTTGTGTTAGTTGTTCTGACCAACAAGGGAATCTCCCTACATGTCAGGGGGTATGCCTAGAACGTCTGATTGCATTCTTTTCTCCTGTAGGCAAGTGAAACCTGGTCAGTAGTTGCTAGTGACATCTAACACCTTACCCGCAACAATAATGCCATAATCAGACTGCTTTGTTCAGCAAAGCTCTCGGACACAAAACCTATGGCTGAGCTAATGTGCCAACTTGGTCTGTCAGCTGTTGATGAGCTGTTTCATCAGGACGCCTTGATTGGTTTGGTCACCTCCAGCATATGAACAAGGACAGCTGGCCAAGGAAGATTTAGATTTTTGACTACCAGATCGCTGGCAACTATCCATGTTGGCATAATGGCAGGATCTGGACATGGCAGTCTTGCCAACTGAAGTGAAAATGCCAGTGGGTAAATGCTCTTGCAATTGTACCTTGCTATCTTTCTCAACGTTCTTTTTCCTCCCTTTTCTCTGACTGGAATTTGAACCTCTAACTTCAGATATTCAAACACAGCATATTGAGCTCTAGGTGCCTCCTATAGACTCTTTGGACATTTCTTTCAAGTATCCAATGCAGATAATCTCGGTGAAGGTGTTAGATGTGCTGACAAATACAACAAATCTCTTTTCTCCAGTACACTTTTGATAAATGCTTCAGTCATGATTATAACAAAGATCTGTGTGTATTATCAGTAAGTGAAAATAAAGTACTGAACACATGCATTGACCTGTGTACATGTACCTATGTCTGACAGAGTACGGGCATATGTCCGTTCTTAGCCAACTACATGTAGATTGCGTAAAAGCAAACACTAGCATTTATGCATAGGCCCTACAACCCATTGGGTCATCTTAAGGATCAGAATCAGTGTTGTACTGATGAGCGTGCAACTTGATGATTTGGCCTCTTTGTTTAATGTAAACCCCAGCAAATGCTGTGAAGTTTTTGAGCAAAAAACAAAAGCATTTACTATTGAGTAAAAGCATTAGGGAAAAGCAAATACCCAAATGATTATGAATAAATATTTCTTTCATTGTGAAACATTCACTGGCTGGCATAGTAGCAAATATTTCAAACGGTTGAATTCATTTCACAGACGAAAGGTTTCCAACAATATGCTCAAAAACAAAATATGAAATGAAGCTGCACATCAAGAAACTGTGGCTCGGCTAAATCATCCCAACTCCATACTGCAAAACAAGGTGAATGACTGCGGTAGATTCAATAGTAATGTCCATCAATGCAATGGTGCAATAGTGAAAAATCTTGGTCATATTGTTACATTTACACAGATACAATGTATGTGCCTACCTGAAAAGATCGGTGGAGTTTCTTCCATCCTAGACCCTGTAGCAGAATCCACTGATACATCTCTCGGTCGCTCTGGACTTCCCGGCATTATTTCTTGATTAGAACCTTGTACCTACAGTCAAAACAAAAATCACAATACAATGTGAAGAACTTGTGATCTATGAAAAAGGAGCATTTCTGGCAAAGTTATTTAAAAATGTAATAATATGGTACTTCAAACAAATGTGGAATGTGCTGGTTTGGGGTTCTTTAAACATGTTTCAACAAAAAGTGCACACAAATAGCTAG
The DNA here is from genome assembly GCF_015706575.1 of Patiria miniata. Taxonomy (NCBI): domain Eukaryota; kingdom Metazoa; phylum Echinodermata; class Asteroidea; order Valvatida; family Asterinidae; genus Patiria; species Patiria miniata. The sequence goes on from NW_024037048.1 coordinate 107,512, forward strand.
GGCACTAGCAGCTATGATTGCAGGAGCAGATTCAAGATTTTCCAAGGGGGGGGCGTGAAATGTAACGAACATGGGTGTCACGAGGGGGGCGGCACTTGCCCCCCCCCCAGGCAAGCCCCCCCCCCCCAAAAAAAAACTAGAACATTGGTGAAGCCGCCATGGCTCACTGTCAAAGGTGGGAAGGAAGGCTGACGGTAAGGTTGGGGATGGGCATGATGGGGATCAGGATTATGTTTAATGAGTGTGTGTGTTGAGAGAAGCAGTTGTTGTGTTGCTGTCATAAGTATTGTCAGTTTCGCTTTTTCCTTCTCAACAATATTCCTCATCAGTGCCATCTACTCCTCCTTGGTCGGTAGCCGTAGCTGCTTTGCGTTGGCTGTGTTGCGTAGGCGCTTGCTCACCGTATTAAGGTCATTGTCGAGGACAATTGGAAGTGTGGTACAAGGGCGTACTTGCGAACCTTCCATGCCTGCTTCTGTGCTAAAGTACTCCTCGATGAATTTCTGAGCAGGTACATCTCTAGGTAGCCGCAGGACATGGCTGAAGAGTTGCCAGCTTGCTTCAAGGGTCCTGATGCTGGAGTGGACCACACTTGCAGTGTGAGTGGACCACACTTGCAGCGACCATAGAGTGTTTTGTTGGAGATGCCATGTGGCCATCACATACCAATGATCTGTCGTAATTGGCTTCGGTGGAATGAGTCCAGTTGGTTGTTCTGTTTTTGAGTGAGGCACAGGTACCCATTTTGTAGTGAAATACAGGAAGCACGAACTTGTTATTAGAGGCACATACGGAGTTCCTCACTCACGTGGTAGCACCGTAGCCATAGTGTTTTTATCTTTTGGAATGCTACATTGGTTACCTGCTTACGATGGGCGACATCTTCCCCATCTTCCAACATTGAGCCGAATTTCTTTGTCATGCACCACTCCTTTCCCCACAGTCTACCTGACGCTTCATTGTAGTGTGCTCAGTCTTTGTGGGTTGATGATTAGAAACAATTGAAGCAGACTTCCTGGTGTGGTCTGCTCCACTGTGTTGAGAAATTCTCGCGAGTAGCTAACAAAGTCTATGTCATCAGCATATGCTACATCAAGAGGAAGACCACCGTCTCCAGTGCTTTGCGTCTGCAGTTGTCCATGAAGGTCACGAAGAGCTGCTTCTAGGTATACCACAAACAGTACTGAAGACAGGCTGTCTCCCTGAGGTGTGCCGATGGTGGTGTCAAAGGGTTCACAGGTGCCCTTCTGCAGGCGGGGCACTAGTGATGTTTCTGCTAAAAAAAAGTCGAATGATGCGTAATTCCGACTCATCGAGAAATGTATGAAGAACTTGCATTAACCGGTTTCTTCTGATGGTATTGAAGGCGCGACTCATATCAAGCCCAAGAAGCTCTGCACTCTGCTTACATTGTTGTGTCTTGGCGCACAGCAAGCGGTAGCCTAATACTGCGTCCGCTGTTCCACGACCTCGACGGAAGCTGATTTGTCCCGGGACCTATTGCTCTTGCTGGTTCATCTGCAGAGCCAACTTCAACTCCTCCAGTTCTACTCGCAGCTGCCCCACACCATCGGCCTCCATTGCAGCTCTTTAGGTTCTCCTCACCCCACCAGGCTACTACGCCATATTTGACAACCGAGAAAATGGTAACCAACAAGGATAGTGTGCTTAACGATGATAGCCTTGTAAATTAGGAGCTGTTATCGAGGTGGCTCTAACTGGAAACTACTGTATTGTGTGTGCTGTGTTGCTCCTTCAAATACTGAGTGGTGAATGATTCTCAATACAAAGACTATGCTTTACATATGTGGTTACCTTAAGGGTCAGATGAGGATGCTATATATGCAAGGGCTATGTATAAATGGCCTGTCATATATGCAAGATCACGTGTGCTATTTTGTAGTAAGAGGCACCATAGACTAGGTCACTTGTAAGGTCAAATAAAGCATGCTTACATTGCACCACAACCGTGTATAGTTGTCTAGCTCGAATAGCCCAACAAAACCTTCAAGTTATGCACTTGAAATATCACAAATGGTGATGAGGATGTTTCTGAGGAACCCAGCATTGATTCTTTTTTAAGTTGTCATCCGTTTGTAGTCATTTGTTGGAAGTACTGTTATGTATGTTATGTCTAGAAGTACTGTATACATCAAATGAACTATTCCATGAATGTGTGCGTCGTATGTCACGCTGTACTGTACCATCAAAGGCAGTGCACTAATCACCATGGCCACCTCGATAACAGCTCTTGATTTACCAGGCTATCACCGTTAAGCACACCATCGTTGTTGGTTACCATTTTCTCGGTTATCACATATGGCGTCGTAGACAGGATGTTGTGCTAAACACTGCATACCCAACCTGGTGAGGTGAGGAAAACCTAAAGAGCTGCAATGGAGGCCGATGGTGTGGGGCAGCTGCGAGTAGAACTGGAGGAGTTGAAGTTGGCTCTGCAGATGAACCAGCAAGAGCAACAGGTCCCAACCAGTAGCTCTTCTGCCACAACTCAAAACCGTGACCAACTCGGTCCGTAACCAAACAAAGTGCATCCGGGCGAAGGCTTGACTGCTTCGGGGGAAAACCAGAGAAGTCGACCGACCCATCTGTTTTGGAATGGGTCAGTGACATCAAGGGTCAACTGACAGCAAGGCAGCTAGATGGGAGCAACACCACAGCCGCCTTTATCATCAACCACCTGGCCGGTAGAGCAAGGCAGGAGATCTTTGGCAGAGGGCAAGACATCGAAGGAGGGCAGAAAGATATTTTTTGAATTCTGCTGAAGGTGTTTGGAGCAGGGGACACCCTACCACAGCTCCAGCAGAAATTCTTTTCCTACCGTCATGGACAAACCAAGGACCTACTGAGCTGCTTCCTGGAGCTGGTTGAGTTGTTTAACTCAATAGCCTGCCTGCAGCGATGTGTCCCTCAGCACCCGGCCCCCCCCCCCCCCAGCAACTGTTAACTAGGACGGCCTGCCAATGTGAGCCAACGACGGGCTACCAGGTTTTACAAGACAGCGGCTCAATAATTGAGAAGATAGTAGCAACTGCCTGGTTGCAGAGGTGAGTACAACTCGAGTACACACACACACGTACTCAGCCCGTACTCGACTATCAGTACTCAAAAAAAAATTTGGACTTGGTCCGTACTCGATTCTTCGTACCCGAAGAAGAATTGGTACTCCACCTTGGTACTCGGTACTCGACCCCAGTACTTGGGAGTACGCATCAAGTACATTCCTGTTAAATCGATTCCATTGCTCAACCTGGCACACAATGGCGCGCTTACAGTCTGTATTACGACTTAGTCCAGTTCCCGCCTCCCCAATGTTCCTTTTACAATGAGGATTCGTGAATCGGGAGCCAGCCAAGCTCAAGCTTCATATGTGACCTGTTCTGTCAAAATCAGACTTTTCTGGGCATAAGGTCGAAAATGATATTTTTACATATTGTTAACATATGTTCTTTTTCCTTTTAATAGGTGGTTTAATTTTTGATACCGGTCATTCCTGGGCAGAGTTATGCTATTTTGAAGTTCATTGTGTTGAAAAGTAGAAAACTGAGAAAATGGCCACGAACGTCACAGAACAGTTATTTCTTTAACTGATATACCTTATCAAAATCATCAAAAATAGTACATGTAAAGTTCAAATTAGGGTTTCAAACTTTTATAATGTATGTTCAGGATTACAAATATGCAAAAATTTGAAAATCGATAAAAATCACCCCCACAGCGTGTTTTGGCCCTATCTCAATTTCAACCTCTGCCCAGAAGCGTCTATTCGCCTTTTGCGGACGTGACAGGAACCACAGTTTTTGTGCATTGGTGCCGTGTGCAGAACACACAACGTGTACATGTACGTGTATGGATTATGTACGGTGCCACGTTTCACTATGCAAGTTTTCACGCAACGATCAACCAATAAGAAAACGACATTTAAGGTCAGCTAAGGCTGTTAATATAATGAGCACCACCCCAAAACCTCACATGGACGATTGAACCAAGGCGCTAGATTGGGTCCAACTGATTTGCATAGAAATGGTGGCCGCGTGAGGTCGCTGTTCGCGCTGTATTTTTAATGCACCGCATGCATAGCGCTAGCGAGGATATCGTTTACCGCGCTACGGCCGGGATGAACAACTAGCGCCTTGACCAAGGCTAACCCGGGGGAAGACATCCTCCGCATTTTTTTACGGACGTAAAGCGATTTTGGCGCCGCGGGAGACCGCTGTCTTGGATACTTTCAGGAGCAAACATCATTGCGGAGGCCGAGTAAATCTTGCTCTTATATATATAGATTTTTACATTGTTTACATTAATAAAAGTTGTTTAGTGTTAAACCAGTTGGTAAAAAAGAGTGGAATGCGTGCTGTGTTTGTTTTTATTTTATTTCATTTCATTTATTTATTTCTTTTTCAAATTTATTTTTGTACTTTTTTGGTATTGTACTCAAGCTTGGACTTGGACTTGGACTTAAGTACTCGGACTCGGCCAAGTACTCGTCCATGAAAGTACTTGGAACACTGGTGCCTTGGGCCTACAAAACACTGAATCTAGGCCTGCAAGCAATGTCTCTACTTGTTGTTGATTGTTCTGTGAAGCCGGCAGCCGGCAACAACGTCTATCAAGCAATGGTGGAGGAGCTTGATGTACACATGAAACATCTTCCAAAAGGTTTGATGATCGCCCCAACTCTTGTAAGAGTTGAAAAGAGTGGCAAAGTCTCCATCCAAGTGGCCAACTTCAATGAAGATGACATGTATATTCAACCCAGGACCCCTGTTGCAATACTTTCCTGTGCATCCCCCGAGTATTGCTTTTCCCAATCCCTTGCATCAGACTGTGAAGTCTCTGCACACCAGAATCCACAGCAGCATCAAGGTATCAGAAAGTTAATCTCTAGATATAGTGAAGTCTTCAGCAAGGATGAGGATGACATTGGCTACTGTAATAAAATAGAGCACCAAATCATCGCCACAGACGACATACCAGTCAAAGTAACTTACAGACGTATTCCCCCACACCTATCACACCATGCATGATTGCCTACGCACACTGCCCCCGGACCAGAAGCACAAATGGCCGTAAAACCTCCCAGAGTTGATCTATGCTTATAATGCCACACCCCACTCCTTAACAGGCTACTTCCCCTACTACCTCATTTTTGGACGGGAAGCAAGGTTACCGGTAGACTATCTTCTTGGGCACAGGAGAGAGGTAGACAACGATCCAGAGATTGACCAGTGGGTAGCAGATTATCAGACGCGAATGGAGCAAGCATTCGAAAGAGCTTAAGGCACAGCGGAAAAGAGGCCCCTCGAAGACAACAAGTCAATGACGACATAATGAGACATTGAGGCAGGAAGATCTCCACGTTGAGGCCAGGGTCTTCCTTCGCAATCATACAATCAGAAATAAGGGCAGAAATAGTGCTGCAGCCGAATGGCCATACCGCACTAAAAATAGTCGAACTTGATACGAAGTGAATAGCAATGAATACTACAACTTAACAATACACCTCTTGTTATTCTTTTATACTTTAACATTAAGACCCAGTCACCATATGCCTCTACTTTTCAATGAAATCAAGAAAAAACAAGATTTGTGTCCCCTAGAACGTTTTAATTGTCCATAGTGAGCGCTCTAATGGACAGGACACATTCCAATGATTCAGTCTAGATTCATTTTAGTTGTTAGCTCCTGCAGCTGACCTCCTTAAGAAGACCACAGCCAAGAAACACTTTATGGACTCCAGTCCTGTTCTATTTTATAATTGGTTATTTCACCAACAAGTTGCATGACACTTTGAACAGTGGCGGATCTAAGTTCATTTAAATACAGGAATACAAAGGGATAGATGGGGCACAGCCCCACTTGTTCCATTGTATTGCTGTATTTTAATGAAGCTGGATGCGCCACTGTTGAAAGTGCAACATGCATTGAAAATCATTAAATTATGGTGAGGACACTTACCTGTGAAGACAGAGACTCTGTTGCACTAGATGTTTCTTTGTCTCGTCTTACTGTTTGATAACTTACAATGCTTTTAGCTGACACATTTGGAACCGCTTTGCTTTTCCATAAAGCCATCAGTTTCTTGCTCATTGTCAAACCTTAATGATGAAGTATAAAGAGATAAATATTTGTTTCAAATTTGTTACAATTTGTTTCACTGAATAAACAACAATGAGAAACTGACTTACTTAATCATTAATATGATCCTATGCCAACTACCCATTGACTTATCTAGCCAAAGTTGGCAGTTTTTGAGTCAAACCAGTTTCACAAATGCCACGCCAAATAGTTGCAAATGCCATGCCAGCTGCCACACTGTTACAAATACAAATCTCAACTCTGTAATCTACTATTTATTAACCACTTCATTTGCATTATTATTAAAGTTATATACTCACTTCTCCTTCCAGGCAACTCTAACAATTGTTTTGCCGTCAGTAATGGCGCTACAGGAAGAATCTGTCCAGAAAAAAAAAAAATATGCCACTTGGTACATGCAGTATTGTAGTTGAGTCACCAACGACGAGTCCCAAGTCAAAGTCCTGGGTCACAACCTCGAGTCCGAGTGGTGAGTCACTTGTTCTTTCATCAAACAAATAATTTTTTTTCAAATTTTTTTTCAAACATCCATTCTGTCTTTCAAGTAAATACCAGTGTATATAGCTTACCTTGTGTGTGTACATGCTGTTTAGACCCAAAATTTGATGGCTGTTTCGGCAACCAGCCAAAACAGCCTTTGTTTTTGGCTTTTTCGCATAGTGTGGAAAAGCCTTTGTTTTTGTTTTTTTTTGTTTTTTGGGGGTTTTTTTTTGGCTCTTCCGCATAGTGCGGAAAAGCCTTTGTTTTTGTTCTCATTTTTTTTTGGGGGGGGGGGGCTTTCCGCAAAGTGCGGTAAAGCCTTTTTTTTTGTTAAGATTGTTCTTTCTTCTTCTTCTTCTTGTCGCCTAAATCCCATAGACTTTGTACACGATTTTTCTGCTCACCACTTTTGGCATAAATCTTTGTCATACATCATTCAAAGTTACCACAGGCAAGATTGACATCATGGTGACATCATTGACTAGTTTATTATAGATTTTCCATAGACTTTGTACACAGAAATTTAAAAAAAATTGCCGCTTTTCAAAGGGCATTTTCGACTCTTTGCCAGTAATTCATTTACACCACTCTTTGTCGAAGCGAAGACCCTAATTCAAACAACATTGTGTAATGATGATGTCATGATGACATCATCCGGTGTTTATTTATGGGCAATTAAATGGTGACACTTTTAATATTTAAAAATGCATAAGAAATCAACCGTACGCGTCCACAGCATTCTGTTGCCGGCAAGTGGTAGAGTAGGTTGAGGTCTTTATTTCATTCAGTGTGCGTGAAATCACATGACCCTTGCTTCCGGTCGAAAAAGGCCAAAACAGGAAGTGGCTTATTATTTAAAAGTGGTAATAGATATGAACTTGCTTTCAACGGTGTTAGTCTCTTGGCTGAGAGTATTCTTCAAATCATCTACCAATGACGTCATGTATTTTGAATAGATGTGTGCGGCGAAGTTTGTCGGAATCGCCTAAATATTGGTGTATATGATGACCTTGACCCACTTAAGACGTGTGCGAAGTTTTAGGCATATGGCGTCATCAAACTGGAAGTTCCGTTGAAAAGACCTTTCCTTTTTCAAAAATTGCTAACATATCAATCTGTACAGATATAATCTTGAATTGCCCATTAAATGATAGCGTAAACATTTGCCTCAACAGTGCCAAGTTCCCAGCTTGTCAAATTGTTCACACAGTTGACGCGACGTCGGCAAAAAATACCCTTGCATCAGTAAACTTGTCTCAGTGATTTTTTTTCTGCTTTAGGGGCCGGGGAAGGGCAGACAGACAGATGTCGTTCCTTTATTAGTATACATGTAGATACAAAATCAGAAGCCATGATGATGTCATGATGTGTCCCCGTGCATCATCTTAAAGGTGTACAGTCTGGAAGTCCTAAATCTATATATGTATAACAAAAACAACAACAGCACATAAAATAACAATGCATTCAAAACAGAAAACGTCACCACAATTAAAAAACATAATGCGGAAAAACAAATTTCAAAGCTGTTGCACAAAGTGTTTTTGTTTAACGAAATAACTGCACTAACTTATGTTATTGAAAACTCACACAATCATATTATTTATTCAAATGAGTACGTGCTCAGATGATTAGTCTCATTACACTCCAATCCCCCCCCAAAAGAAACAATCAGTTCAAAAAAATTTGAAGCCAAATTTGACTTATTTTTTGGTAAGTATTTTATTGAAGAACAGGCTTGGTTGACGACTTGTTGGTTGCTACATTGGAAAAGGCAAATATGTAACAATGGCAATTGACCAAAATACCAATAATTCAAATGTCTACATGATAGATGTCACCTTTTTTAGTACATGTACTATCAAAATGTTTGAGAATGAAAATATAGCTAATTTCTTAACACTTCAGAAATGGTGGAAAAGACAAATTTCATCTAAAAGTAAGATAAGTCCTCTTTATCCTTACCATATCTGATATCCTTTGTAATTGTTGAATCTTTTGGAAATGTAAAGGATTACTCACAGTATAAGTAAAGATTGTGTATATTTACTTACTTAACAGTCAGCCTGTCTCTACCAGCATGCATAATGCTCACAACACTCCAACCCACCCCCCCCCCCAAAAAAAATAGAAGTCAAATTAAACTTATTCTTTTGTAAAGTATTTTAATTTTGAACATGCTTGGCTGATGGCATGATTTTTTATGATTTTTTTAATATTTACAATTTCATTCCGCTTCCAAAATTTAACACTTCCTTTCAATGGATTGACTTCAATGCAAAAATGTGCATTGGCATGTGTTAGCAAGATGACGCCATCGTAAGGCATGTTAGGTCATCATAAACGTGCATTTTTAAAGTCTTATATTGAGAAAACTATCAGTCCGAATGGGTCAAAATTGCATATAAAGGTAGTGCTATACGTCTGATTTCATATGGATTTATTTCTTTTTGACGATAATATATCTCAGAGACGCTACATACGTGTAATATACTAAAAAATTCTTGTACCGTATTCTTTGAAACATTGGACATGCATCGTCTGGAATGTGTTATTGATAAAAAAAAAAAAGCATAATGCGAAAAAGCCCTATGTTCTGTTTTCAAACAGACATGGACATCTAGTTTCTTTCTTCTTTTTGTCGCCTAAACCCCATAGACTTTGTACACAATTTTTCTTCCCACCACTTTTGGCATTAGTCTTTGTCATACATCATTCAAAAGTACCACAGGCATAGTCCCTATAGCAAAGTTGTGTCCGTCAAAGAGTGACGTCATCATGACGTCATCATGGGTCACGTGACGTCATTTTAAATGTGCATATTATGAAGTCCATATCTACAGAACTGTAAGTTCCGATTGGGTTAAACTTGGTATGTAGGTAGACCAGGATGTGTTATAGATGAAAATTGAGGTGACGTCATGATGACATCATCATGGGTCACGTGACGTCATCCTAAAAGTGCATATTGTAAAGTCCTTTATCTACAGAACTGTAAGTCCGATTGGGTTGAAACTTGCTATGTAGGTAGACCGGGATGTGTTATAGATGAAAATTGAGGTGACGTCATGATGACGTCATCAAGGGTCACGTGACGTCATCCTAATTGTGCATATTGTAAAGTCCAATATCTAGAGAACTGTAAGTCTGATTGGGTTGAAACTTGGTATGCGAGTAGACCGGGATGTGTTATAGGTAAAAATTGAGCTGACGTCATCATGATGTCATCGTGTGATTTTATATGATATTTTTGGATTTTTTGGGTTGAAACTTGGTATGTAGGAAGACCGGGATGTGTTATAGATGAAAATTGAGGTGACGTCATGATGACGTCATCATGGGTCACGTGACGTCATCCTAATATAGTGCATATTGTAAAGTCCTATATCTACAGAACTGTAAGTCCGATTGGGTTGAATCTTGGTATGTGGGTAGACCGGGATGTGTTATAGATGAAAATTGAGGTGATGTCATCATGACGTCATCATGGGTCACGTGACGTCATCCTAAATGTGCATATTGTAAATTCCTTTATCTACAGAACTGTATGTCCGATTCCCGGAATCGGACATACAGTTGGGTTGAAACTTGCTATGTAGGTAGACCGGGATGTGTTATAGATGAAAATTGAGGTGACGTCATCAAGGGTCACGTGACGTCATCCTAATTGTGCATATTGTAAAGTCCTATATCTAGAGAACTGTAAGTCTGATTAGGTTAAAACTTGGTATGTGAGTAGACCGGGATGTGTTATACTATAGGTAAGAATTGAAGTGACGTGATCATGACGTCATCATGTGATTTTATATGATTTTTTTTTGGAATTATGGACCTTTAAGCCATATCTCACGAACGCAACATGCACAATTCAAAATTCTTTTCGTATTGAGTTTGTTAGGTAATAGGTATATGCACAACATTTTGAAAAATGTGTGACGTCATCATGACGTCATCAAAAATGCAATTTTTGAAAACACATACAAGGGAAGGTCCCATCATCATGAAACTTGGTGGATAGCCAGATAATGGTACCAGTACACCAGTATACTCGCATACCAAGTTTCAACCCAATCAGACTTACAGTTCTCTAGATATAGGACTTTACAATATGCACAATTAGGATGACGTCACGTGACCCTTGATGACGTCATCATGACGTCATCAAAAATGCAATTTTAGAAAACACATACAAGGGAAGGTCCCATCATCATGAAACATAGTGGATAGCTAGATAATGGTACCAGTATGCAAATTCCGAAAAGACGTCACCATGACGTCAACAGTTAATTTTTTTAATGATTTTTTCATACTTACAATATCATTGCGCTTCCAAAATTCAACACTTTCTTTCATCAGATTGACTTCAACCTTAGTACAAACCAAGACCAAAATGCAAAAATATGCATTGACAAGTGTAATCAAGATGGTGTCATAGTAGGGCATGTGACGTCATCAAATGCCAAATCTGAAGCTCAATAGAACTTTTTATGATATTTGAACCAAAAAATATAATTTACATGACTCCTCATTGGCAAAAAAGCATAAAGTCATGCAAAATAAAATAACCGGAAAAGCCCTATGATCTGTTTTCAAACAGACATAGATCTCTAGTTGTTAAGATTTTTTTTTTTTTCTTTTTTTCTTTCTTTTTCAGTCATTTTGCCCATTGCATTTGTACACTTTTTTTGTTTTTTTGTTACCGGCTTTTTGGGCACTAAAATTAATCCGATTTCCTTTATACTCGGCATACACTTAGATCAGCATCTGAAGTTGTGCCCTGAACATTGACGTCATCGTGACATCATCATGAGTCATGTGACGTCACATTATAGGTGCATATTTTAAAGGCCTATATCTCCACAACTAAAAGTCCGATTGGGTTGAAAGTTGGTGTGTACCTAAACCGGGAAGTGTTATAGATGAAAATTGAAGTGACGTCATGATGATGTCATCACGTGACCTGTGACATCATATTAAAAATGCATATTCTGAAGGCGTATATCTACAGAACTAAAGGTCCGATTGGGTTGAAATTTGGTATGTACCTAAATCGGGATATGTTAAAGATGAAATTTGAAGTGACGTCACGATGATGTCATCACGAGTCACGTGACGTCATATTTGTAGTGCATATTTTGAAGGCCTATACTTGAGAACTACAGGTCCAATTCCGTTGAAAGTTGGTATGTACCTAGACCGGGATGTGTTATAGATGAAAATTAAAGTGACATCACGATGACATCATCATGGGTCATGCGACGTCATGTTAAAGATTAATAGATTTAATATGTGAAAATCAATATAAAATCATCCTTGAGAGACCTGAACTTGATGCTTGCGGGAATTGATAGAATAATCCAGGGTCTTCATTTTTGATATTACGTGCAAAATCACGTAACCCTTCCTTCTAGTTGAAACCGGAAGTGCCTTGTAATTTAAAATTAGTAAAAGATGTGAACAGGCTTTCAATGATACATAACATGTATGTCATGACGTGTATGTTAGAGCGCCCTCTAGTGGCAGGTTGTTACAGATGATAATAGATGAAAATTGATATGACGTCATCATGACGTCATCACATGATATGTGACTTCATAATTCAAAGCCCTATGAGAATGTTATCACATATTTATATGCCACCATTTATTATACACAGAATTACACTTCCTTTCTGGATGGAACTTATACTTGAAACTTTACATGTCACATATGACACAAAAAAAGTTACCGAAACAGCCCTGTGTTTGTCCACAAACATAAGTCTAGTTTTCCTTTTAATTCCCATCCCTAAAAATCCTCCATGATCCCGGACACTTTTTAGCATGATACCGGGATTTAGTGCTTGTTGTGCAGGCGTGTGCGCGGCCCCTGGATGTGATTTTCCGCAGCACCATGTTTATGGAGTAAAAAAGAATGCTACATAATGAAAACTATTGGCCCCAAACGTGCAAAAGCTCTACGTGTGCAGTGTCAACATACAGCCATGCACGTATATAAACTGCACGTATACAGTTGACCTGCAATACATGTACATTACATGTACATGCACCATGCACATTCAACGCAGGATTTGGAAACTGGGGGGACTTGGATTGCTCTATTACATATATTAGGGGAGAACAAAGGCTCTCAATGTTTATCAGTGGTTAAACCAAACGAAAATGTTGTTTCGTCAGGAAAAAAAAGAACCTTCTTTAATAATTTTTATATTTAAGGACTCCATTATTTTATATTTTTTACTTTCTACTATGTACTACCGAACATTTAAAACTCCCATTGATCTCATGCTATTTGGTAACTGTTTATTGACAGCTTCGTACCCACTATTCAAGTGGAACTGTCCCAAGCTGAAAACGTGTAGCGCGGCTATATAAGGCTTTTCATGGGTAATTTTTGTAAGAAAAGTGCTTATTGGAAGAAAACTTTGAGAGAAAAATGATCCCTAGGTTTAGAACCAATCGCAATGAATTTTACATGAAAGAAAGAGGGACTCTTCCGTTTGAGCTATGTCAAGATAAAGATGATGGGTCATTATATAGCTGTCCGTTTGGGCCATTTTTCCATGCTTCTCCATAGACAAATCTGGCAGAGTGCAAAACTTTGAAGAAAAAATTATCCCTGGTTTTTCCGAAAATGTTTACGAAGCATACATAATCATAAAGCTTAAAATGTATTCTTTCATATTCCGATCACCCCAAATTAATACTGTGGGAGTCTCGTGTCGACGATGCCTTGGATATTGCTCTCTACTGACCCGACGAGCGGCTGTGGGGAAGGCCAGGGGAACAGGTCCGTTTTGGGGCAGTCTACCGCCAGGCGTGAAGGGAATTACCACACTCACTCGCGCTCTCACGCAAACCTCGCGAACATACTCGAGGAAGGGTTAACATCCAATGAATATATCAAAGTTTAGAACGGAATAAAGGACACAAAACAGCATTATGACATCATCATTTGAAAGGGCGCCCTCTAGTGATACATCAAATAGGGTTTCTTTTTTTTTAATTTAAAATAATAATCTGTAATGCGTGGTGGATTCACAGAGTCGAGATGACCTCCAACTTTGGTGATAACTTCGGCCACTCTTTTATTGCCCAACATGAACTGAGAACTATCTGGAAAAAATGACTATAGCGCCCTCTATGGTCTGATACTGTTACATCACCCCTTAAAAAAATGCTGATCTATAGATTAAAACTGCTCCTGAAAATGGAATAAAGGCGTCGGATTGGTAAAGATGGGGTAATGAGAGTTCTTTTGCTTTAACATGTTTTCTAGTGTTTATGTTATCTCAAATTCTTTTTGAAGAAGAAAAGTAAATAAAGGTAATTTTCTTGTGAGTGATTACTTCCAACAGCTAAAAAAAAAAAAAAATCAGCTGTTAACCTGAAAACAAAATGCTCTCTGGTGCTATATGAATCTGTCTCTGTAGTCTTTCCAAATACAATGGGGAAAAATCGGTTTTCCACTGAAAAGAAAATGTAGGAAATAATTAATAAAACAATCTTAGCATGACTGATGCATCTTAAAAAAAAAAAAATCTGATTTTACATGTGTTTAATGTAGCCGTCTGCAAAAAACTAACTTCTAACACTGTTCAATATCCATGAAAAAAAATAATAATAATAAGAGTAACAATTAAAAATGATGGTGATAAACCGACAATCATCACACAACTGTTCACAGATCAAGTCTCTTTAGTTATTTGACTTGTCGACCCGATCACGTGATAGTAGGAGTGTTCGGAGTGTCTTGCACTTCTGTATTATGAGACGGCGGTGTGTCATCTTTGAATGTGACGTGTTTCTAACCAGGTAAGTTCGCGACCATTGGGTGTCACTATGACATCATTCGAACGTGGTTATTAACAATGCTGTTTTATCTTAGCTGGTGTCCACAACCGAGTTCGTGGATCCTGGACACGAACTAGTTGACCTGGTTGAAGTGGCTTGAGGTCATGTGCTGATCTGTCAGGGAATGCCTTTAGTTGTGTTTGTCTGTCCTGTAGGCGTTGGTATGTCTGGTCCTTGTGTTCCGATGTATTCTTAATCACAACGGGAAGGTTGCTTCAAACCTTTCTACCGCAAATTTAAGCAGTTCTCCAGGGCTTGGAAGTTTGCTGTCCACGGGGGTTGTCCGAAGGCAAAGAAGAGCCTTGCTGATGTTTTGTCCACTGGCCCTTGCTTTGGTCATCGTACACTTGACAGTTTGTATCATTCTTTCGACGAACCCATTTGTGTGTGGGAAATGAGGCAATGATGTCACATGTGTAAATCCCCATTCCTCAGCAAATGCTTTGTATGCGGACCATTATCACTGATAACCCTCTCTGGCACACCTTGCTCGGAAAAGATAACTGCACTACTTGTGCAATTTGCAGGCATTCTGCGAACCAGAGGAAACATAGAGTAATATAGTAAGCTATCATGAGGTACTCATTTCCTTCAAAGTGGAACAGGTCAGTTCCAAGTATTTGCCACGGTCGCGTCGGCAGCTCGTGTGGAGCTTTGTCTCGGTTGCACCTTGATGACCCTCATGCAGCTTGTTCAGCGTGTAGGTATGCATGGCTGTAGGTATGAAAACACAACATCCTTTCATTAGGATGCCATCAGCTATTGTGCGCTCATCACGAAATGACCAATATGGTCGGAGGGGAGCTACAGTCATGTCATGAGACTGTTCCAAGTCTACGAAGACAATTACGTCGTCTGCGATTCTGATCACGCCTTCACACTGTTGGAGTAATTGATCCATCTGATGTTGAAAAATATCCTGACTAACTACCAGGCCAAATGGCATGCGCTTGTAACAATAGTGACTGAAGGGGCTATTGAATGAATTGTCAACAGCAAACTGTCCTCATCGAGATGGATGGACCAGTAACCGTGCTTTGCATCCATTTTGCTGAAGACTTTTGCACCGGCAAGTTTGTGCGTGATCTCTTCGAGACTTGGTGTCTTATGATGACATTGCATGAGTGCCTTGTTAAGGTCTTTAGGATCCAAACAAACGTGTAACTGTTCATTAGCTTTGCGCGAAATTGCGATGTAACTAACCCAATCGGTGGGCTCGGTCACACATCGGATAACACCCTGTGCTTCCATCCTGTCCAACTCGGACTTAAGTTCATCACGGAGATGAATGGAGCACTTATGTTGTGCATATTCGACAGGTTGTGCACCTTTGAGAAGCATGACGTAATATGCACCAGGAAAATCAAACTGTTCAGGGTATGTGGAGATTAGATTCTCAACTGAATGAATCGGTTGGTGCTGTGGCATGATGTTTCGGTCGGACTGAGCATGCAATTCAACCAAACAGTTCAGAGCAACAATGTTCAACTGAAGAGCCGGCCGTGTGAAGACCAATGATAGCCGGACCATCAGTCTCGCGTACATTAATAAACACTTGTTAAGCTGCGCGTGAAAGTTGACACAGGCGCTCAAGGCAACACCTTGCCCCTTTGCAGATAGACTCAATGCCAATGGTTTCCCAAAGCTACAGTTAGTATCCAACCAACGCACCATAATACGTACCTACAATGACACAAAAATCAACCAGTATTGGTCAACATCACAAACAGAGTACGAACAGAGTGGATGGAGCAAGGCGGAATTCTTCATCGTAGAGTCCGAAGGCCCAGCAATACTTGGACTGCCCACATCTAGACAGTTTAAGCTCATGACCGTTTGGGCTTGTGATGAACCAAGATGTGTTCCAGATGCACATGGACAATTTCTCGAGTCATGCCCAGGCATGATTAGCATCGCAGATGACATTGTGGTTTTCAGTGCAACAGAAGACGAGCACAATTACAATCTTCATCACCTATTGAAGCCAGCCTGCCAATATGGGTTGATGTTGAACAGTACTCTGAACATCAATTTTTTTGGCATGATCTACAACAAACATGGCATGCATCCGACCCTGACAAGGTTGCAGCCATCATACGGATGAGACCCCCTCAAGACAAGACAGCACTCCAAGAATTCCTTGGCATGGTGACCTACCTCAGTCCCTTCATTCCTCACCTGTCCCAACACACAGCTGACCTCAGAGGGCTACTGAAGAAAGACGTTGACTTTGTCTGGTCTCCTTCACACCAGATGGCGTTTGAGAAGGTCAAAGATCTTATCTGTACCGAGACAATCCTAACCAACTTCTACTCCTTGAAAGAAACCACAATACAAGTCAAGCAGAGGCATAGGGGCAGTCCTGACCCAAGATGCTACTTCCTGACACCTTGTCCCGCATCCCGGCACCAGATATCAACCACATCGACCTTGATCTACATGTGACTTTCGTCAGATTTACCCAACCCAGACTGAATACACTGCAACAACACACTGCCTCAGACACAACCCTCACCAAGCTGAAGAATGTCATCATAAGTGGATGGCCAGAACGACAACAAGAATTACCCAAAGTTCTCCATCACTATTGGCCTTCCAAGACGAGTTAGCTGTAGAAGATGGCTTGATCGTTAAAGGTGAATCCATCGTGATCCCTGCTACACAGCAGCACCATGTTCTGTCCCAGCTACATGAAGACCACCAAGGCAGTGAAAAGATGAAACTATGAGCTAAAGATTGCATCTACTGGGTTGGCATCACAAGCGACGTACATCGAATCATTGGTCAAAAACTGTCCAACTTGTCAGCATTTCCAAAGAGCACAATCGCGGGAAACCCTACTTCAACACACTTGTCCCTATCCGTCCATGGCAAGTCGTAGGCACAGACTTGTTCTCCTTCGAGGGTGAGAACTTCCTCATAATAGCTGACTACTATTCAAAGTTCCCATCTATCAGAAAGCTTAATGTACCAGCTCAGCAGTTATCAACGCCATCAAGCAAATATTCACTGAACATGGTATCCCAGAACGAGTCGTCAGTGACAACGCACGAAACTACGATTCTTCAGACTACAAAAACTTCTCTGAAACCTTAAGATTCGACAACATCACTTCCTCGCCCCGCTACCCTCGTTCCAATGGTTTCATCGATGGTGACATGCAGATGGTATTGCTCTGCATCTGTACAACCCCAGTTGATCACAAGATCCCTAGCCCGACACAATTCCTGTCCAACGGAAAACTTTGTGTTAACCTACCCTACCCATGTGAATCAGAAATATCATGAACTCTTGAGATGAAATCCAAGACCATTTCTATCAGCACCAACTGAGCCAGAAACAGTACCACGACAGACGTGCCATCAACCTCCCACATCTCAATACTGGCCAAGCAATCTCCATCCGGGATCTGATTGATGGACACCAGCCACTGTCAAGGAGAAATGTCATGAGTCCCATCATACATAGTAAACTCCCCTAACGGCAGTATTCTACGTCGCAACCATACACACATCCGTGACATAGAGCCAGCCAAGAAGACCGTGACTTTTAACCTTGACCCCCCAAGTCGTCAAGTACCACCATCATCCGACTCACCAACTGCAAGTTCATCAACGACAACACAGACAGCTACCCCCCAGGCGATCCAAAAGCTGCCCTACAAGACTCACCCTGGACGACTTGTGAGAAAGCCAAAAAGACTGTCATTGTGAACATTGATCTCCATCAGATTCTCCATCAAATTCTCCATCAGTGTTCTGGCAAACCATTTTCGGTGTAAAATCACATGATTTTAATTTACACTCTTATTACCAGCAGAAAACAAAAATATTCATCAAAAAGAACAAAAAGGAAAATCCGATTTGCCAGTACCAAGATTCAATTCAGTTTGATTTGAGAAAGCACATTTTTTTTTGTATATTCATTTATTTCCTAATTGGCTTAAAAGCTTTTCTTTTTGTTCTCATTTTTTTTCTTTTTTCTTCTTTTTATTCCCTGGCAAATCCCATAGACATTGTACACGTCTGTTCTGCCCCTCACTTTTGCCATTCATCTTTGTCATACATCATTCAAGTCAGCATAGGCTTAGTCCTTACAGCATAGAAGATGTGTCCCGAAAGAGTGACGTCATGGTGACATCATCATGGGTCATGTGACATCATCATTCATATGCACAGTGTTGTTGACTCGAGTTGCTGACTCGGACTCGAGTCGGACTCGAGTCGCTATTTTTCCGACTTGAGACTTGACTTGACTTGGAAAAAAAATGACTTGAGACTTGACTTGACTTGACAAAGAAAGACTCGTGACTTGACTTGACTTGACAAAATTGACATTAACAAAATAGTTTTGTCATAGTTCCAAACATTTTTTTGGTGCACCCACTAGTTTATTATCGGGTGATGACTGATTGAAACTTGACTGGAGAGAAGTCCGTAAATCCCACCGCGCACCGAGCTGAGCTCAGACTGACTACTCAACACGGAACCTGGCGCTTTGTGCCTGCCATGCGTGGTTTTGTGCATAGTCTGATCACCCTCCGTTAACATACATGTACATGTATCTTCAACATTGCTTCATATTGTTTAAATGCTGTGTACTTATAACATGTTGCAAAAGGTTTTAACGACTGGAACAATGACTATGATATAGTTTATGAGAGGCAAGAATTCACATCACAAAGCAAAAAATGCTTTAGAAATGGTTTGTTTAACTCCTTCAAAAAATCATTATTTTTTTCAAAAGAATTTAAAAACTGATAATGAATTCTCTAAAGACATTTTGCTCAACAAAAAATGTGTATGGAAAAAGTGCGAAAACCCATTAGCGCCACTGCAAGTATATATGTTACAGATTATGTAATTCGTTATTACGGATTATTAATTCGTTATAACGGATTATTAATTCCTTATCACGGATTATTTAAGTCGTTATTACGGATTATTAATTCGTTATTACGGATTATTAATTCGTTATTACGAATTATTAATTCGTTATAACGGATAACTAATTCGTTATTACGGATTATTAATTCGTTATTACGGATTATTAATTCGTTATTACGGATTATTAATTCGTTATTACGAATTATTAATTCGTTATAACGGATTACTAATTCGTTAATACGGATTATTAATTCGTTATTACGGATTATTTAATTCGTTATTACGGATTATTAATTCGTTATTACGGATTATTTAATTCGTTATTACGGATTATTTAATTCATTATTACGGATTATTAATTCGTTATTACGAATTAAGTCTGATGTTCTCACACGTGACCAGGGGCCTATGTATATAACGCCGCTAGGCGGCGCTATCTTTGCATACAAGGTTTGCACTCCTGTGCCATACTTGCCGAGTAATGACTCAGAACGTATGAGTAATTCGTAATAACGAATTAATAATCCGTAACAACAAATTAAATAATCCGTAATAACGAATTAAATAATCCGTAATAATGAATTAAATAATCCGTTATAACGAATTAATAATCCGTAATAACGAGTTAATAATCCGTAATAACGAATTAATAATCCATTATAATGAGTTTAATCCGTAATAACAAATTAAATAATCCGTTATAACAAATTAATAATCCGTAATAACGAGTTAATAATCCGTAATAACGAATTACATAATCCGTTATAATGAATTAGTAATCCGTGATAACGAATTAAATAATCTGTAATAACGAATTAATAATCCGTTATAACGAATTAATAATCCGTAATAACGAATTAATAATCCGTAATAACGAATTAAATAATCCGTTATAACGGATTAGTAATCCTAATAACGAATTAAATAATCCGTAATAACGAATTAATAATCCGTTATTACGAATTAGTAATCCGTAATAACGAATTAATAATCCGTAATAACGAATTAAATAATCCGCAACATATATACTTGCAGTGGCGCTAATGGGCTTTCGTAAAAAGAATGTTTTATAAGTATGAAAACTGTACTTAAATTCTCCTAACATAATGAACACTTCGGCACTTGCACATGTAAACTGGTTCCCGTACATCTTCCCGCCCTACACCGCATGTTAGCGACTATTCAGATGGGAACCATGCTACCGTTAGAGCAAACTAATGCCTCGAACACACCACATGTACATGTACGTTACCGCTCGGCTAGGCTTCGTGCGTCAACATGTCTGCCCCGACAAGTTCGCGTCCGAAGGTGGTGACCTTTGGTTTCAAAGATTTTGAAATGTCTTCAAAGAAGCGGAATATTTTGCAGAACGATGTCAATAAAGAATAATGGAGAAATGGTACATTGTGTCATTTGAATTCTGATATACGTAACTGTGTAATACATTTGAAATTGACTCGGGACTTGAGTTTTGACATGAAAATTTGGCAAGTTGGTGCTATAATTGAAAAAAAAAAATTGACTTGAAATTTGTAAAAATTTGACTTGAGACTTGACTTGATTTGGAAAAATTTGACTTGAGACTTGACTTGACTTGAAAAAATTTGACTTGTGACTTGGGAAAAAATGACTTGAGACGAGACTTGACTTGGGAAAAAATGACTTGGTTACTTGGTTACAACACTGCATAGGCATACTACAAAGTCCTATATCTACAGAACTGTTGGTCCGATTGGGTTAAAACTTGGTATGTAGGTAGACCGGGATGTGTTATAGATGAAAATTGAGGTGATGTCATGATGATGTCATCGTGTGATTTTATATTAATTTTTTGAAATTTTGGACCTTTAAGCCATATCTCACGAACGCAACAGGCAAAATTAAAAATTCTTTTGGTATTATGTTTGTTGGGTAATAGGTATATTCTAAAAGTAGTGAAAATTGTGTGACATCATTATGACGTCATCAAAAATGCGATTTTTTAAAACACATACAAGAGAATGTCTGATCGTCATGAATCTTGGTAGGTGGGTAGATAATAGCACTAGTACTCAAAATCTGAAATGATGTCACAACGACGTCATTGGTATATTTTTTATGATTCTTTAAATATTGACAATTTTATTCCGCTTACAAAATTTAAAACTTTCATTCGTCTGATTGGCTTCAAACTTGGTACAGACTAAAAACTACAATTAAATAATATGCACTGCCAAGTGACATCATGATTACGTCATCACAGGGCATGTGACACCATCTTAAATGTGCAAACTTTAAGATCCTATATCTAAAGAACTGTTGTCTACGAAAGCCCATTAGCGCCACTGCAAGTATATATGTTGCGGATTATTTAATTCGTTATTACGGATAATTAATTTGTTATTACGGACTACTAATTCGTTATAATGGATTATTAATTCGTTATTACGGATTTTTTAATTCGTTATTATGGATTACTAATTCGTTATAACGGATTATTTAATTCGTTATTATGGATTATTAATTCGTTATTACGGATTATTAATTCGTTATTACGGATTATTAATTCGTTATTACGGATTATTAATTCGTTATAAAGATTAATTAATTCTTTATTACGGATTATTAATTCGTTATTACGGATTATTAATTCGTTATTACGGATTACTAATTCGTTATTACGGATTATTAATTCGTTATTACGGATTATTTAATTCGTTATTACGGATTATTAATTCGTTATTACGGATTATTTAATTCGTTATTACGGATTATTAATTCGTTATTACGGATTATTTACTTTGTTATTACGGATTATTAATTCGTTATTACAAATTAAGTCTGATGTTCTCACACGTGGAGAGCACGTGACCAGGGGCCTATGTATATAGCGCCGCTAGGCGGCGCTATCTTTGCATACAATGTTTGCTTTACACCGGCACCAAATAAAACGCTCGCACTCCTCCATACTTGCCGAGTAATGACTCAGAACGTATGAGTAATTCGTAATAACGAATTAATAATCCGTAATAACGAATTAAATAATCCGTAATAACGAATTAATAATCCGTAATAACGAATTAGTAATCCGTTGTAACGAATTAATAATCCGTAATAACGAATTAAATAATCCGTAATAACGAATTAGTAATCCGTTGCAACGAATTAATAATCCGTAATAACGAATTAAATAATCCGTAATAACAAATTAATAATCTGTAATAACGAATTAAATAATCCGTAATAACGAATTAATAATCCGTAATAACGAATTACATAATGTGTAACATATATACTTGCTGTGGCGCTAATGGGCTTTCGTAGTTGTCCAATAGGGTTGAAACTCGGTATGTAGGTAGGCCGGGATGTGTTATGTAAAAATAGCCAGGGACATGTTATTGATTAAAAAAAAAAAGCAAAATGCGGAAAAGCTTTATGTTCTGTTGCAAACAGACATAGATCTCTCGTTTTTATTTCCTCCAGAAAGATCTAAAAGGTTTCTTTATCTAGTAACTCACAAAAACCAAAAAAGAAAAGGACTCTAAGCAAAACAGTCAGTAGATATTTTGTTTTAATCCAGTAATTTTGGAAAACTACTTTAATTTTTTGTTACAATAAGACAAATTCTTTTTCTTTTGCAAGAGTGGATGCAGACTGATCCATTATAATCATTTATTTAATCATCTTGTTTTTCTTTTTTAAAAAGAACTGTTTATGTCAAGTTTGGAAAGATTATTCCTAATATTTTTTTTTTTTTTAAAAGGGGAATGTCACATCTCCACCCATCACGTCACTTGCCCAACATGGCTGATTAAAGAAGTGAAAGTTAAGAAGTAGCTGTGCGTATTCCTAACTAATCTGCATACGACATGCCGTGCGAAAAACTTTTTTTTACTCCTTGCAGTATTTCACAAGCATAATTCCTTGAATTTTTTGTAAGTTTTCTTGGAGAGTAAGCAAGAATGGGTTTATGCTTGTCATCGCTGCAGCCAGCCACACTTTATTGCAAGCTAGCATAACTGTATTTTGCTGCGTTTCGTACATACACACATCGTGTACATGCACAATGTGCTGGTTCATACTTCTCGACAAATTCCCATTGCGCCCCCCCCCCCCCCCCCCCCGAAAAACCAATCCAACATTTGCCGCTTGCCAAGGAAGTATCTTTTTGAGTAATTAAACAGAAGAGGAATATAGATGACTTATTTTACTTTCTTTAACCATACGGCTGTATGAAATGTGAATACATGTTAATTGATAAAACACCCTCTAATGCTATGGCCAGGTGTCAGAAGAAAAAAATTTTCTGAAGAAATTTTTTTTACAAAACAAAGGCCATTTCAGAAAGTGTTCAAATACACCCTAACAAATGCTCTTACCTGTTCAGATGTGTAGCACAGTTTGTTGCTCGTAGCCATATTATTTCGAATGTACTGTTTAGACAACTGAGT
The DNA here is from genome assembly GCF_015706575.1 of Patiria miniata. Taxonomy (NCBI): domain Eukaryota; kingdom Metazoa; phylum Echinodermata; class Asteroidea; order Valvatida; family Asterinidae; genus Patiria; species Patiria miniata. Next base: position 131,275 of record NW_024037048.1, read on the forward strand.
AAAGTCATCTACTACTACAGAAAATAAACGACGACCTCTGGGCCTGTGTTCAATAGATGGCAGGGTTACAGCAGGTGATGTTGGCAAGGGCAATAGACGCAAGTTGGGTATCTGTGTGAAAGAAAATTTCCTTAGTAATTATAACAATAACAAGGTATTATTGGTCAGTATTGGAACACTTTGTGGGGAATATAATTATATAATATTGGATGGCTTTGAGGTGGATACAGAATTTACTGAATGAGTAATGACAATTGAGAGCTTTTTTATTCACAACTATAGACCAGTGCCTTTGAATGGATTCCAGAGAAAGTGCACGTTTGCAGCAATAGGGCCACAGATTTCCCAAGTGTCCTCTGGATAAGGGCGACATGCCTCATTGGGGTGACAATTTGGTGGCGCCCTATCGTTCAAACAACCCTCAGGACAAGGAATTTTTCTGGCGCAACCCATCCAAAATCGATTCCTTGTGGTCCAACTAGCATAAATACTGAATTTTGTGGAAAAAGGATTAGGTAACTTGGATTAGGTGACAGTTTAGGTGTGTACACAAGTCTACGGTGTGTCACCCTATTATAGCATTAGTTATTATTATTATTATAATTACTATTATTATTTATATCAGGCTTCCAGCGGTAAAAATAAATCAGCGTATTGTATGCTTTCATAAAAAGTTCCCGGATGACTACAATAATAAAGTACCCGGTTGACTGCAATAACATTATTATTGCAGTCATCTGGGCATTTTCACTGGTTCCTGCTTGATCAAGAGCATAGAAAGTCACAGTTGTCAACCACTCAACAGAGCCTAGCGCGCGAGTACCGTTGAACACAGAACACGCCGCTCGCATGCAGCGTGCATGCAGTGCACAGAAGGCCAGCTGTACGCGCACTGTTGTCAACAACTGCAGCTTCAAAACATTTGATGTAAACGAAAAAGATGTACGGTAATGAAGACAGTGTCTTGAATTGCGCTTCTTGCGGATCAAGTCAGCCTAATATAAATAATAATAATAATATTGGATTGCTTGTTTTCGGTGGATACAAGAATAAATTGCCGTCGCTATGACAATATTGCACGAGTCTTCGACTCGTGCAATATTGTCATAGCTCGTGCAATATTTTCTTATATCCACCTTAAAGCCATCCAATATTATATAATTATTATATTGCACCTTCATTTCTCATTTTCTGAAATGGCCTTTTTGTTATATTTTTCTTTTTTTTCTTTTCCAGACTTTCGTCCATAGCATTTATACGCGTTTTTATCGTGCCCGAAACTTTGGGCACTTAAATCAATCCAATTGCCTTTATACTTGGCACACACTTAGACCAGCACCAGTCACTGTGTGCCGAACATTGAGGTCATCATGACGTCATCACGAGTCATGTGATGTCACAATATAGGTGCGAGTCACGATGACGTCATCACATAGCATGTGACGTCATATTAAAAGTGCATATTTTGAAGGCCTATATCTCCAGAATTACAGGTCTGATTTGGTTGAAACCTGGTTTGTACCTAAACCGGGATGTGTTATAGATGAAAATTGAAGTGATGTCACGATGAGTCACATGATGTCACGGTAAAGATTAATAGATGTAATCTTTGATAATGCATAAACAAGAGGTGACGTCATCATGATGTCATCGTGTGATTGTATACATATTTTTAAATTTTTAGGCCATATCTCATGAAACACCATATCTCATGAACACAACATGCAAAATTCGCAATTCTTTTTGTATTAGGCTTATTAGGTAATAGATATATACACATAATTGTTTAGAATGTGTGTTGTCATGATGACGTCATCAAAAACGTGATTTTTGAAAACACTTAAAAGGGACAGTCCGATCGTCATTAAACTTGGTGGATAGCTAGATAATGGTACTAGTATGCAAAATCCGAAATGACGTCACTATGACGTCATCGGTTGATTTTTTTTAATGATTTTTTAATATTTACAATTTCATTCCGCTTCCAAAATTTCACACTTCCTTTCACTGGATTGACTTCAAACTTAGTACAAACCAAGACCACAATGCAAAAATGTGTATTGACAAGTGTTATCAAGATGACGTCATCGCAGGGCATGTGACGTCATAACATGCCAAATCCGAAGCCACGTCAACATGATAATTAATTATTTATATTTTATATCTATTAGCTATACTAGCTCAATATATTACTTTTTAAGGACTTTGAACCAACAAAAACTGCACATTTGCAAAAAAACATAAAGTCATACAAAAATGATAAGTGGAAAAGCCATTTATTTAGTTTTCAAATAGACATAGACCTCTAGTTTCTTCTTCCTTTTTGCTGCCGCAAAATCCCATAGACATTGTACAAGTCTTTTTCAGCATGCACTTTTACCATTCATCTTTGTCATACATCATTCAAATGCACCATAGGCATAGTCCTTATAGCATAGATGTCCCCCGAAGAGTGGCCTCATGGTGACTTCATCATGGGTCATGTGACGTCATGTTAAAGATTTCTAGATTTAATCTTTGAAATCAATATGAAATCAACCATAGGAGACCTGAGCTTGATTTTTGCTGGAATTGACTGAATAATATGGGATCTTTATTCTATCTCGCAAGAACCAAACCATGTGACCCTTCTTTCCAGTCCAAACCAGATGTGCCTTATAATTTAAAATTGGAAAAAGATGTGAACTTGCTTTCAACGATTTTAGTCTATGGCTAGGTTGTACTTCACAAAATCAAATTACCGGTGACATCATAACATATTAGAGCACCCTCTAGCAGCAGGTCAAAAAATGATAATAATTAGTTGATGTATGTGGTGAAATTTGCTGAAATTACTTTATAATTGATGCATATAATCAGCTTTAAGCTAAAAAAAAGTTAAGGGGGAGAAAGATTTATGACATCAAGTGACCGGAAGTTACAATAAAAAGACCTTTTAACATTGAAAATTGCTAAAAAATCAACCGTGACAGATAATTTTTTTAACCAGGGTTTCCTACGGAGATTTCACCTTATCTTTGCTTTTGGCCAGCAAACTTATGTGCTGAGTTGGAAGATGGGCGCCTCCAGAACCTGTAGTGATCAATATCCTGTTTATAAAAACTTTGTGGGAAACTTGCGTTTTTGTGACACTTTCACTCACAATGTGTTTCACTCACAATGAAAATTGAAGTGATATCATGATGACGATACCACATGACATGTGATGTCACCTTAAAGGAGCAGTTTTCTAAGGCCTATATCTACAGAACTAAATAATGGTGCTGTCGCGAGAGCTACAATCCCTGCCAAAATGGTTGGGACACTTCCTTAGCCTCTCACTGTCACCCACTCCCCTGCTCCTCTGGTCAATGTTGTTCTCTCCAGCTGATGGAGCACGCTCCGCATCATGAGAGAAAACATTGAGTGTGTGCTAGGGGGGTTGGGGGCCCATTGAGATTGTAGACAGGTTTTTCCCATTGCGGGAATTTCACTTTATAAATTTCATTTTTTTCTACCTTTTTAACTGCCCATCTCCGTTTTTTACTTGTGTGTGGACACTTTTAACATCTTCTAGGACCGGTACAGGGACGTATTTTTACATTTTCATACTGTTTTGGGATTTTTGTTACTTGTTTTTAACCTGTTGGAAATAGTGACTGTGGCGTATAGACAGTGTTGTTGACTCGAGTCGCTGACTCGGACTCGAGTTGGACTCGAGTCGCTATTTTTCAGACTTGAGACTTGACTTGACTTGGAAAAAAAATGACTTGAGACTTGGCTTGACTTGACTAAGAAAGACTCGTGACTTGACTTGACTTGACAAAATTGACATTAACAAAATAGTTTTGTCATAGTTTCAAAAAATCATTATGTTTTTCAAAAGAATTTAAAAACTGATAATGAATTCTCTAAAGACATTTTGCTCAACAATAAATGTGTATGGAAAAAGAATGTTTTATAAGTATGAAAACTGTACTTAAATTCTCCTAACATAATGAACACTTCGGCACTTGCACATGTAATCAGGTTCCCATACATCTGCCGCCCTACACTGCATATTAGCGACTATTCAGACGGGAACCATGCTACCGTTAGAGTAAACTAATGCTTCGAACACACATGTACATGTACATGTACGTACATACGTTACTGCGTGGCTAGGCTTCGTGCGTCAACGTAACATGTCTGCCCCGACAAGTTCACATCCGACTGACTCGGGACTTGAGTTTTGACATGAAAATTTGGCAAGTTGGTGGTATAATTGAAAAAAAAATTGACTTGAAACTTGTAAAAATTTGACTTAAGACTTGACTTGACTTGTAAAAATTTGACTTGAGACTTGACTCGACTTGAAAAATTTGACTTGTGACTTGACTTGACTTGGGAAAAAATTATTTCGGTTGTACATCTTGTTGATTGGATTGGGAAATGATTTCAACACAAACCCGGGCCCACCATCTCCTTCATCGACTCTGCTTGATGACCCACCTGTGCCATGTGCCATCTGTGTTGACGAAGTAGGCCATTATCCAGTCAAGGGCATATGGTTTGATGAATGTAAGAAATGGAACCATGCTTCTTGCATTAACATGGGCAATAAAACATACAACTTTCTTGCGAACTCAAGTATTTCATCGATTTTTGCTGAATGTGGACGGCCAAATTGAGTCCAACAACTCCAAATTTCGTCTAATTGACCCTGACCGGTCACTTAGTCATGAACAACCACTGGCATCATCATCACCCAAGAGCCTGAGTGGAGCTTCTACTACAAGATCAACAAATAAACCCAAACCCAACAAAAAGCCTAGTACTAGAGCAAAACAAACTGACAGTCCTTGTTGGAACTGGCGTTCCATATAGTGCGATTAGTGAGCATTAGCCGTCGACAGAGGGCGCGCCTCACACCTTTACTCCCATGCGCCATGTGAGTCGCTATCTTTGTCAGTTTGGACATGTTGAAAATAAAAGGGGTTTTTAAACGGAAAATTGTTGCTATACTTCGTTAAGTTGGCAGTAATATTTCTCAGAATTATATGATAAAGGGTTCAGATCTGGGAGATTCAAAGTTGCAGAATTAAACTGGGTATAATCTGTCCCTTTTATAGAAAGATTTATTGCTCTTCATGGGATTTGCATGTAGGATTGTTATATATACGAGTCTTGCAGTTTATCACCCATCATTCCACCAATATGCTGTTTAAATTCCCAAGTTGCAAATCTGGGCCATAAATTGTTATGTATCCTTTATTACTGATGACTGGTGTTTATAATGTATAACTTTTCAACTGATAAATAAGTGATGCTTGTATATTTACAGTATAAAAAAATCAACAGGGAAAAAGATAACAGGAAACAACGGGAAGGAAGCCGAGAATGAAACTCAACAAACACATATATCCCTCAACTTGTGGACACTCAACAGCTGTTCCATTTTCCAAAAAGTCATGCAGGCCAGTGCCTTGCGTCTTTTGAGGTGGGTCAATGCACTGGATGTTACCATGGACCCGAGATATTTGAAATCAGTCACATGTTTAATTGGACTATTGTGAACTTGAAGGCTCACAATGTAATTTATATGTACTCCGACCGTCTTGGCTGTACATTGATTATGTTTTCAGATCATCAATTCTTAATTATCAATTTGTCTTAATTAGTTTTAGTGAATTATCACACTTTACAATATCAATGTTACTTTCTAACTTTTGATGATCATTCCTGTATAACAATTAATTCTACTGCATGCACTACTCATCTGTTTCCTTGAATACACATACACCCAAAGTGTGCCTATGCAATGTGTGCATGTAGGCCTAGTCCCTATTGTTTTATACAGAGCAAATGACCTTCACTGTCTACACACAGCTGTTAGCCAAAAGTCACTTGTCATTGGCTGTTTCGGCACTTTGTTTTTTTTTTTTTTTTGGCTGTTTCGGCACTTTGCCGAAACAGCCTTTGTTTTCGTTAAGATTTTTATTTTTTTATTTTTTTTTTTGGCTTTTCTGCTGAACAGCGGAAAAGCCTTTGTTTCTGTTCTGATTTTTTTTTTGGCTTTTCCGCAAAAAAGCGGAAAAGCCTTTCTTTTTGTTCTCATTTTTTTTTGGCTTTTCCGCAAAAAAGCGGAAAAGCCTTTCTTTTTGTTCTCATTTTTGGCTTTTCCGCATAGTGCGGAAAAGCCTTTGTTTTTGTTCTCATTTTTTTTTTTTTTCCTTCTTCTTTTTGTCGCCAAAACCCCATAGACTTTGTGCACGTTTTTTCTCAGTGCCACTTTTGGCATTAATCTTTGTCAGACATCATTCAAAGTTTGCATAAGCATAGTCCCTATAGCAAAGATGTGTCCCGAAGATTGACGTCAAGGTGACGTCATCGACTATTTTATTATAGATTTTTGAATAGTAAATTTTTCCCATTGACTTTGTACACAGAAATTTAAAAAAAATTGTCGCTTTTCAAAGGACAGTTTCGACTCTTTGCCAGTACTTCATTTACACCACTCTTTGTCCAAGCAAAGACCCTAATTCAAACAACATTGTGTAATGATGACGTCATGATGACGTCATCCTGTGTTGATTGATAGGCAATTAAATTGTGACACTTTTAATATTTAAAAATGCATAAGAAATCAACCATACGCGTCCGCAGCATTCTGTTGCCGGCAAGTGGTAGAGTAGGTTGAGGTCTTTATTTCATTCAGTGTGCGTGAAATCACGTGACCCTTGCTTCCGGTCGAACAAGGCCAAAACCGGAAGTGGCTTATTATTTAAAAATGGTAATAGATATGAACTTGCTTTTAACGGTGTTAGTCTATTGGCCAATAGTATTCTTCAAATCATCTACCGATGACGTCATGCAATCTTCGAGCGCCCTCTAGCGACAGGTTGAAAATTTACAAAAATGTGTTTTGAATAGATGTCTGTGGCGAAGTTTGTCAGAATCGCCTAAATATTGGTGTATAGGATGACCTTGACCCCCTTAAGACGTGTGAGAAGTTTTAGGCGTATGACGTCATCAGACCGGAAGTTATAATGAAAAGACCCTTTTTCCTTTGAAAATTCCTGAAAAATCAACCATGGCAGTTTTTATATTTGTTTTTACTTTAATTGTCGATTTAAGGGTAGGTCTAAAACATTCCAAAGCTTCGAGGCAATAAGCAAACTCGGACATGCCCTGCGCACGCTTAAAACTTCAGGTGGACAATACCTCTGCTTTAAAACATGCACGTACGTCCACAATGTGTACATAGTATGTACATGCACGTACGTTGTACATAGGCACATACATCGTATGTCAGTCAGCCTGCAGCGCACGTGCTGCTGAGGTTAAATCCTGTCCACAGTGACCGTTTTAGCCGATTTTCGGCTAACTTTGACAGATTTTATGTTCATGCATGCGCATAGACTGGGACGTATTATAGCACTTTTGGCATTAATACATGTATCTACAGAAATGTAAGTCCCATTGGGTTGAAACTTGGTATGTTGCTATACCAGGATGTGTTATAGATTAGAAATGAGGTGACGTCATGATAACGTCATCCTGAGATTTTATATGAATATTTGATTTGTTGGACCTTTTAGCCATATCTCCGGAATGCAACATGCAAAATGCAAAATTCTTTTTTGCATTTGGTCTGTTAGGTAATGGGTATTCGCACAAAACTTGAAAAATGTGTGACGTCATTATGACGTCATCAAAATGCGATTTTTCAAAACTCATATAAGGAAAGGTCCAATTGTCATGAAACTTGGTGGGTAGGTAGATAATCGTACTAGTATGCAAAGTCCGAAGTGACGTCACGATGATTTCATCAAAAATTTAAAAAAAAATTCCATTTTCAAAGTGCATTTTCGACTCTTTGCCAGTAACTTATTTAGATCACTCTTTGTCCAAGCAAAAACCTTGTACACACGCACACACATCGTATTGCCGAGGTCAAATCCTGTCCACAGTGACCGTTTTAGCCGATTTCCGGCTAATTTTGACAGATTTTATGTTCATACATATTCAGGGCATATTATTGATTAAAAAAAATCGTAATGCGGAAAAGCCCTATGTTCTGTTGCAAACAGACATAGACCTCTAGTTTTTCTTTCTTCTTCTTCTTCTTTTTGTCGCCTAAATCCCATAGACTTTGTACACGTTTTTTCTCAGTGCCACTTTTGGTATTAATCTTCGTCTTACATCATTCAAATTAAGCATAGTCATAGTCCTTATAGCAGAGATGTGCCCCGAAGAGTGACGTCATGGTGACGTCATTGACTAATTTATTATAGATTTTTGAATATTTAATTTTTCCCATAGACTTTGTACACAAAAATTAAGAAAAAATTGTCGATTTTCAAAGGGCATTTTCGACTCTTTGCCAGTAATTCATTTACACCACTTTTTGTCCAAGCAAAGACCCTAATTCAAACAATATTGTGGAATGATGACGTCATGATGACGTCATCCTGTGTTTATTTATAGGCAATTAAATTGTGACACTTTTAATATTTAAAAATGCATAAGAAATCAACCGTACGCGTCCGCAGCATTCTGTTGCCGGTAAGTGGTAGAGTAGGTTGAGGTCTTCATTTCATTCAGTGTGCGTGCAATCACGTGACCCTTGCTTCCGGTCGAAAAAGGCCCAAACCGGAAGTGGCTTATTATTTGAAAGTGGTAATAGAAATGAACTTGCTTTTAACGGTGTTAGTCTCTTGGCCGATAGTATTCTTAAAATCATCTACCGATGACGTCATGCAATCTTCGAGCGCCCTCTAGCGACAGGTTGAAAATTAGCAAAAATGTATTTTGAATAGATGTCTGTGACGAAGTTTGTCGGAATCGCCTAAATATTGGTGTATATGAGGACCTCGACCCACTTAAGACGTGTGCAAAGTTTCAGGCGAATGACGTCATCAGACCGGAAGTTATAATAAAAAGACTCTTTCTCATTTGAAAATTCCTGAAAAATCAACCATGGCAGTTTTTATATTTGTTTTTACTTTAATTGTCGATTGAAGAGTAGGTCTAAAACATTTCAAAGTTTCGAGGCGATAAGCGAACTCGAACATACCCTGCGCACGCTTAAAACTTCACGTTGACAATACCTCTGCTTCAAAACATGCACAGGACAGGACGTCCACAATGCACGTACGTTGTACATAGGCACGTACATCGTATGTCAGTCAGCCTGCAGCGCACGTGTTGCTGAGGTCAAATCCTGTCCACAGTGACCGTTTTAGCCGATTTTCGGCTAACTTTGACAGATTTTATGTTCATGCATGCGCATAGACAGGGACGTATTATAGCACTCTTGGCATTAATCTTTTTCAGATATCATTGAAAGTTGCCATAAGCATAGTCCCTATAGCCAAGACGTGTCCCGAAGAGTGACGTCATGGTGACGTCATCAAGTGATTTATTATGGAATTATGAATAATTAATTTTTCTCATAGACTTTGTACACAGCTTTCTCCCCAAGTCTTTCCCTATACAACACTGATATATCTTACTGAGTAGTTCTGAACTTCGGCTGAGAATTACTATGAGAAGGAAAAAGAAATCGTATTTTTTTACGCCTTTCATTTGATTGAAAATATTCCCAAGAGTTAGAATAGCAAGTAATATTTTATAAAAATGTTTTAGTTTAAAGGAAAATCACGCATTTAAAGTTGCAGTTTTTCTGCTGTGGGATTTTTAACCTATTGACTTTGTACACGTTTTCAAACCACCAATTTCGTATTTTGGCGATCTGGAATCGTCATCAAAGTGACAGCCAAGAAAGATCCTCATACAAAAATTATGCCAAGACTATGACGTCACGATGACGTCATCACCTAATTCTTTATTGATTTTTGAAACTTTACCTACATATTGTGAACTCTTATATCTACAGAAATGTAAGTCCGATTGGGTTGAAACTTGGTATGTGGCTATTACCAGGATGTGTTATAGATTAAAAATGAGGTGACGTCATGATGACGTCATCCTGAGATTTTATATGAATATTTATTTGTTTGGACCTTTTAGCCATATCTCCCGAACGCAACATGCAAAATGCAAAATTCTTTTTTGGATTTGGTCTGTTATGTAATAGCTATTTGCACAAAACTTGAAAAAAATGTGTGACGTCATCATGACGTCATCAAAATGCGATTTTGCAAAACTCATTTAAGGAAAGGTCCAATTGTTATGAAACTTGGTGGGTAGGTAGTTGATCATACTAGTATGCAAAGTTCGAAGTGACGTCACGATGACGTCATCAACAAATTAAAAAATATTTGTCGATTTTCAAAGTGCGTTTACGACTCTTTGCCAGTAATTTATTTGATCACTCTTTGTCCAAGCAAAGACCTTGTGCACACGCACATACATCGTATTGCCGAGGTCAAATCCTGTCCACAGTGGCCGTTTTAGCCGATTTTCGGCTAACTTTGACAGATTTTATGTTCATGCATATTCAGGGCATATTATTGATTAAAAAAAATCATAATGCGGAAAAGCCCTATGTTCTGTTGCAAACAGACATAGACCTCTAGTTTTCTTTCTTCTTTTTGTCGCCTAAATCCCATAGACTTTGTACACGTTTTTTCTACAAGCCACTTTTGGCATTAATCTTTGTAAGACATTATTCAAAGCTGGCATAAGCATAGTCCCTATAGCAAAGATGTGTCCCGAAGATTGACGTCATGGTGACGTCATCGACTAATTTATTATAGATTTTTGAATATTTAATTTTTCCCATAGACTTTGTACACAGAAATTTTAAAAAAATTGTCGCTTTTCAAAGGGCATTTTCGACTCTTTGCCAGTTATTCATTTACACCACTCTTTGTCCAAGCAAAGACCCTAATTCAAACAACATTGTGTAATGATGACGTCATGATGACGTCATCCTGTGTTGATTGATAGGCAATTAAATTGTGACACCTGTAATATTTAAAAATGCATAAGAAATCAACCGTACGCGTCCGCAGCATTCTGTTGCCAGCAAGTGGTAGAGTAGGTTGGGGTCTTTATTTCATTCAGTGTGCGTGCAATTACGTGACCCTTGCTTCCGGTCGAAAAAGGCCAAAACCGGAAGTGGCTTATTATTTAAAAGTGGTTATAGATATGAACTTGCTTTCAACGGTGTTAGTCTCTTGGCTGATAGTTTTCTTTAAATCATCTACCTCTGACGTCATGCAATCTTCGAGCGCCCTCTAGCGACAGGTTGAATATTTTCAAAAATGTATTTTGAATAGATGTCTGTGGCAAAGTTTGTCGGAATCGCCTAAATATTGGTGTATATGATGACCTTGACCCACTTACGACGTGTGCGAAGTTTTAGGCGTATGACGTCATCAGACCTGAAGTTCCGTTGAAAAGACCTTTCCTTTTTCAAAAATTGCTAACAAATCAATCCGTACAGATATAATCTTGAATTGCCCATGAAATGATAGTGTAAACATTTGCCTCAACAGTGCCAAGTTTCCAGCTTGTCAAATTGTTCACACAGTTGACGCGGCGTCAGCAAAAAATACCCTTGCGCAAGTTGCGGCAGAGAGCTTTAAAACATGCACAGGACTTCCACATGTATAGCACGTACACGTGGCTTTGAAACGTCGTACAATGTACATTACGTCCCTTCATTCTCGCCAAAAGAGGGCAGTACATAACTTTAACGGTAGTACGAGCACACAGGCATTGACTTTGTGCACGTCTTTTCTGGCCTCCACTTTTGGCATTAATCTTTGTCATACATTATTGAAAGTCAGCATACGCATAGTCCCTATAGCAAAGATGTGTCTCGAAGAGTGACGTCATGGTGACGTCATCAAGTAATTTATTATGAATTTATGAATAATAAATTTTTCCCATAGACTTTGTACACAGCTTTCTCCACAAGTCTTTTTCTGTACAACACTGATATATCTTACTGAGTAGTTCTGAACTTAGGCCGAGAATTACTATGAGAAGGAAAGAGAAATCGTATTTTTTACGCTCTTCCATTTGATTGAAAATATTCCCAAGAGTCAGAATATCAAGTAATATTTTATAAAAATGTTTCAGTTTAAATGCAAATCACGTATTTAAAGGTGCAGTCTTTCTGCAGTGGGATTTTTGCCCATTGACTTTGTACACGTTTTCAAGCCACCATTTTTATAACCTGGCGATCTGGAATCGTCATCAAAGTTACAGCCAAGGAAGACCCTCATACAAAAATTAATTATGCCAAGACTATGACGTCATGATGACATCATCACCTAATTTTTTTGAAAATTAATTTTTTTCCCATGGGTTTTGTACACGATTTTACAACACTGTGAAACTAGAGCTGAAGCTGCTGAATCAAAAATTTGATTCAAACATTGCACATGCAAAGTCACGGACGTGTTATTGATGAAAACAATCATAATGCGGAAAAGCCCTATGTTCTGTTGCAAACAGACATAGATCTCTAGTTTTTGGCTTTTTCGCAATTCTTGCGAAAAAGCCTTTCTTTTTGTTCTGATTTTTGGCTTTTCCGCAAAGTTGCGGAAAAGCCTTTGTTTTTGTTCTCATTTTTTTTTTTTTTTTTGGCTTCTTCTTTTTGTCGCCTAAATCCCATAGACTTTGTGCACGTTTTTTCTCAACGCCACTTTTGGCATTAATCTTTGTCATACATCATTCAAAGTTAGCATAGTCATAGTCCCTATAGCAAAGATGTCCCGAAGATTGACGTCATGGTGACGTCATCGACTAATTTATTATAGATTTTTGAATATTTAATTTTTCCCATAGACTTTGTACACAGAAATTTAAAAAAAATTGTCGATTTGCAAAGGGCATTTTTGACTCTTTGCCAGTAATTCATTTACACCAATCTTTGTCTAAGCAAAGACCCTAATTTAAACAACATTGTGTAATGATGACGTCATGATGACGTCATCAGTTGTGTATTTATAGGCAATTAAATTGTGACACTTTTAATATTCAGAAATGCATAAGAAATCAACCGTACGCGTCCGCAGCATTTTGTTGCCGGCAAATGGTAGAATAGGTTGAGGTCTTTATTTCATTCAGTGTGCGTGAAATCACGTGACCCTTGCTTCCGGTCGAAAAAGGCCCAAACCGGAAGTGGCTTATCATTTAAAAGTGGTAATAGATATAAACTTGCTTTTAACGGTGTTAGTCTCTTGGCCAATAGTATTCTTCAAATCATCTACTGATGACGTCATGCAATCTTCGAGCGCCCTCTAGCGACGGGTTGAAAACTATCAAAAATGTATTTTGAATAGATGTCTGTGGCGAAATTTGTCGTAGTCGCCTAAATATTGGTGTATATGATGACCTTGACCCACTTAAGACGTGTGCGAAGTTTTAGGCAAATGACGTCATCAGACCGGAAGTTACAATAAAAAGACTCTTTTTTATTTGAAAATTCCTGAAAAATCAACCATGGCAGTTTTTATATTTGTTTTTACTTTAATTGTCGATTGAAGGGTAGGTCTAAAACATTTCAAAGTTTCGAGGCGATAAGCAAACTCGAACATACCCTGCGCACGCTTAAAACTTCACGTTGACAATACCTCTGCTTCAAAACATGCTCAGGACAGGACGTCCACAATGTACATGTTCATGCACGTACGTTGTACATAGGCACATACATCGTATGACAGTCAGCCTGCAGCGCACGTGTTGCCGAGGTCAAATCCTGTCCACATTGACCGTTTTAGCCGATTTTCGGCTAACTTTAACAGATTTTATGTTCATGCATGCGCATAGACAGAGACGTATTAAGCCCGGTTCATACTTCACGCGAAAGCGAAAGCGAAGCGAAATTCGTGACGTCAACAATACATTCGAGGTGCGTCCACCATTGTTGACGACACAAATTTCGCTTCGCACATGCTTTCGCGTGAAGTATGAACCGGGCTTAATAGCACTTTTGGCATTAATCTTTGTCAGATATCATTGAAAGTTGGCATAAGCATAGTCCCTATAGCCAAGATGTGTCCCAAGGAGTGTCGTTATGGTGACGTCATCAAGTGATTTATTATGGATTTATGAATAATTAATTTTTCTTATAGACTTTATACACAGCTTTCTCCACGAGTCTTTCCCTATACAACACTGATATATCTTACTGAGTAGTTCTGAACTTTGGCCGAGAATTACTATGAGAAGGAAAAAGAAATCGTATTTTTTTTTACGTTTGCCATTTGATTGAAAATATTCCCAAGAGTCAGAATATCAAGTAATATTCTATAAAAATGTTTCAGTTTAAAGGCAAATCACGTATTTAAAGGTGCAGTTTTTCTGCTGTGGGATTTTTTAACCTATTGACTTTTGTACACGTTTTCAAGCCACCATTTTTATAACTTGGCGATCTGGAATCGTCATCAAAGTAACAGCCAAGGAAGACCCTCATACAAAAATTATGCCAAGACCATGACGTCACGATGACGTCATCACCTATTTTTTGTATGATTTTTGAAAATTTACGTACATATTGTGAAGTCTTATATCTACAGAAATGTAAGTCCGATTGGGTTGAAACTTGATATGTGGCTATACCAGTATGTGTTATAGATTAAAAATGAGGTAACGTCATGATGACGTCATCCTGAGATTTTATATGAATATTATTTTTTTTTTATCTTTTAGCCATATCTCCCGAACGCAACATGCAAAATGCAAAATTCTTTTTTGGATTTGGTCTGTTATGTAATAGCTATTCGCACAAAACTTGAAAAATGTGTGACGTCATCATGACGTCATCAAAATGCGATTTTTCAAAATTCATATAAGGAAAGGTCCAATTGTCATAAAACTTGGTGGGTAGGTAGTTAATCCTACTAGTATGCAAAGTTCGAAGTGACGTCAGGATGACGTCATCAAAAATTTAAAAATAATTGTCGATTTTCAAAGTGCGTTTCGACTCTTTGTCAGTTATTTATTTAGATCACTCTTTGTCCAAGCAAAGACCTTGTACACACGCACATACATCGTATTGCCGAGGTCAAATCCTGTCCACATTGACCGTTTTAGCCGATTTTTTGGCTAACGTTGACAGAGTTTATGTTCATGCATATTCAGGGCATATTATTGATTAAAAAAAATCATAATGCGGAAAAGCCCTATGTTCTGTTGCAAACAGACATAGACCTCTAGTTTTTCTTTCTTCCTCTTCCTCTTCTTCTTCTTCCACTTCTTTTTTGCACAAAATCCCATAGACTTTGTACACGTTTTTTCTACACGCCACTTTTGGCCTTAAAACAATTCCGATTTTCTTCAAACCTGGCACATACTTAGAACATCACCTGCAGATGTGTGCCGAATCATTACGTCATGCTGACGTCATCACGCGATTTATTATGGAATTTAGAATATTTAATTTTTCCCATAGACTTTGTACACAGAAATTCAAAAAAAAATGTCGATTTTCAAAGGGCATTTTCGACTCTTTGCCAGTAATTCATTTACACCACTCTTTGTCCAAGCAAAGACCCTAATTCAAACAACATTGTGTAATGATGACGTCATGATGACGTCATCCGGTGTTTATTTATAGGCAATTAAATTTTGACACTTTTAATATTTAAAAATGCATAAGAAATCAACCGTACGCGTCCGCAGCATTCTGTTGCCAGCAAGTGGTAGAGTAGGTTGAGGTCTTTATTTCATTCAGTGTGCGTGCAATCACGTGACCCTTGCTTCCGGTCGAAAAAGGCCCAAACCGGAAGTGGCTTATTATTTGAAAGTGGTAATAGAAATGAACTTGCTTTCAACGGTGTTAGTCTCTTGGCCGATAGTATTCTTCAAATCATCTACCGATGACGTCATGCAATCTTCGAGCGCCCTCTCGCGACAGGTTAAAAATTAGCAAAAATGTATTTTGAATAGATGTCTGTGGCGAAGTTTGTCGGAATCGCCTAAATATTGGTGTATATGATGACCTTGACCCACTTAAGACGTGTGCGAAGTTTTAGGTGAATGACGTCATCAGACCGGAAGTTATAATAAAAAGACCCTTTTTCATTTGAAAATTCCTGAAAAATCAACCATGGCGGTTTTTATATTTGTTTTTACTTTAATTGTTGATTGGAGAGTAGGTCTAAAACATTTCAAAGTTTCAAGCGAACTTGAACATACCCTGCGCACGCTTAAAACTTCACGTTGACAATACCTCTGCTTCAAAACATGCACAGGACAGGACGTCCACAATGTACATGTACTTGCACGTACGTTGTACATAGGCACATACATCGTATGTCAGTCAGCCTGCAGCGCACGTGTTGCTGAGGTCAAATCCTGTCCACAGTGACCGTTTTAGCCGATTTTCGGCTAACTTTGACAGATTTTATGTTCATGCATGCATATAGACAGGGACGTACTATAACACTTTTGGCATTAATCTTTGTCAGATATCATTGAAAGTTGCCATAAGCATAGTCCCTATAGCCAAGATGTGTCCCAAGGAGTGTCGTCATGGTGACGTCATCAAGTGATTTATTATGGATTTATGAATAATTAATTTTTCTCATAGACTTTGTACACAGCTTTCTCCACAAGTCTTTCCCTATACAACACTGATATATCTTACTGAGTAGTTCTGAACTTCGGCTGAGAATTACTATGAGAAGGAAAAAGAAATCGTCTTTCTTTACGCCTGTCATTTGATTGGAAATATTCCCAAGAGTTAGAATAGCAAGTAATATTTTATAAAAATGTTTCAGTTTAAAGGAAAATCACGCATTTAAAGGTGCAGGTTTTCTGCTGTGGGATTTTTAACCTATTGACTTTGTACACGTTTTCAAGCCACCATTTTCATAACTTGGCGATCTGGAATCGTCATCAAAGTTACAGCCAAGGAAGACCCTCATACAAAAATTATGCCAAGACTATGACATCATGATGACGTCATCATCAAGTGATTTATTATGGATTCATGAATAATTAATTTTTCTCATAGACTTTGTACACAGCTTTCTCCACAAGTCTTTTCCTATACAACACTGATATATCTTACTGAGTAGTTCTGAACTTCGGCCGAGAATTACTATGAGAAGGAAAAAGAAATCGTATTTTTTTACGTTTGCCATTTGATTGAAAATATTCCCAAGAGTCAGAATATCAAGTAATATTTTATAAAAATGTTTCAGTTTAAAGGCAAATCACGTATTTCAAGGTGCAGTTTCTCTGCTGTGGGATTTTTAACCCATTGACTTTGTATACGTTTTCAAGCCACCATTTTTATAACTTGGCGATCTGGAATCGTCATCAAAGTTACAGCCAAGGAAGACCCTCATACAAAAATTATGCCAAGACTATGACGTCACGATGACGTCATCACCTAATTTTTTTATTGATTTTTGAATATTTACGTACATATTGTGAAGTCTTAGGCCTATATCTACAGAAATGTTAGTCCGATTGGGTTGAAACTTGGTATGTGGCTATACCAGGATGTGTTATAGATTAAAAATGAGGTGACGTCATAATGACGTCATCCTGAGATTTTATATGAATATTTATTTTTTTGGACCTTTAAGCCATATCTCCCGAACGCAACATGCAAAATGCAAAATTCTTTTTTGCATTTGGTCTGTCATGTAATAGCTATTCGCACAAAACTTGCAAAAAGGTGTGACGTCATCATGACGTCATCAAAATGCGATTTTTCAAAACTCATATAAGGAAAGGTCCAATTGTCGTGGAACTTGGTGGGTAGGTAATCATACTTTTATGCAAAGTTCGAAGTGACGTCACGATGACGTCATCAAAAATTTAAAAATAATTGTCGATTTTCATAGTGCGTTTTCGACTCTTTGCCAGTTATTTATTTAGATCACTCTTTGTCCAAGCAAAGACCTTGTACACACGCATATACATCGTATTGCCGAGGTCAAATCCTGTCCACAGTGACCGTTTTAGCCGATTTTTCGGCTAACTTTGACAGATTTTATGTTCATGCATATTCAGCGCATATTATTGATTAAAAAAAATCATAATGCGGAAAAGCCCTGTGTTCTGTTTCGACAGACATACAGTTCTAGTTCTTTCTTCTTTTTGTCGCCTAAACCCCATAGACTTTGTGCACGTTTTTTCTACACGCCACTTTTGGCAATAATCTTTGTCAGACATCATTCAAAGTTAGCATAAGCATAGTCCCTCTAGCAAAGATGTGTCCCGAAGGTTGACGTCATGGTGACATCATCGACTAATTTATTATAGATTTTTGAATATATAATTTTTCCCATAGACTTTGTACACAGAAAATAAGAAAAAAACGTCAATTTTCAAAGGGCATTTTCAACTCTTTGCCAGTAATTTATTTACACCACTATTTGTCCAAGCAAAGACCCTAATTCACACAACAAAGTGTAGTGATGATGTCATGATGACGTCATCAGGTGTTTATTTATAGGCAATTAAATTGTGACACTTTTAATATTTAAAAATGCATAAGAAATCAACCGTCTCGTCCGCAGCATTCTGTTTCCGGCAAGTGGTAGAGTAGGTTGAGGTCTTGATTTCATTATGTGTGCGTGAAATCACGTGACGCTTGCTTCCGGTCGAAAAAGGCCAAAACCGGAAGTGGCTTATTATTTGAAAATGGTAATAGATATGAATTTGCTTTTAATGGTGTTAGTCTCTTGGCTAAAAGTATTCTTCAAATCATCTACCAATGACGTCATGCAATCTTCGAGCGCCCTCTAGCGACAGGTTGAAAATTTGCAAAAATGTATTTTGAATAGATGTCTGTGGCGAAGTTTGTCGGAATCGCCTAAATATTGGTGTATATGATGACCTTGACCCACTTAAGACGTGTGCGAAGTTTTAGGCGAATGACGTCATCAGACCGGAAGATTTAAGGGTAGGTCTAAAACATTTCAAAGCTTCGAGGCAATAAGCGAACTCGGACATGCCCTGCGCATGCTTAAAACCTCAGGTTGACAATACCTCTGCTCTAAAACTTGCACAGAAAGTCTATATGTACATGTACATACACGTACGTTACGCACATACATCGTATGTCAGTCAGCCTGCAGAGCACGTGTTGCCGAGGTCAAATCCTGTCCACATCACAGTGACCGTTTTAGCCGATTTTCGTTTAACTTTGACAGATTTTATGTTCATGCATGCGCATAGTCAGGGATGTATAATAAATAATCATCATGCCGAAAAGCCCTGTGTTACGTATTTAAAGGTGCAGTTTTTCTGCAGTGGGATTTTCCACAAGTCTTTTCCTATACAACACTGATATCTTACTGAGTAGTTCTGAACTTCAGCCGGGAATTACTATGAGAAGGAAAGAGAAATCGTATTTTTTTTCGCGCTGTCATTCGATTGAACATATTCCTAAGGGTCAGAATATCAAGTAATATGTCATAAAACTGTTTCAGTTCAAAGGCAAATTAAAAATTTAAAGGTGCAATTTTTCTGCAGTGGGATTTTTTTTTAGCCCGTTAACTTTGTACACGTGTTAGCCCATTGACTTTGTACACGTTTTCAAGCCACCATTTCTATAACTTGGCGATCTGGAATCGTCATCAATGTTACAGCCAAGGAAGACCCTTATACAAAAATTATGCCAAGACCATGACGTCATGATGACGTCATCACCTAATTTTTTTTATTGATTTTTGAAAATTTACGTGCATATTATGAAGTCCTATATCTACAGAACTGTAAGTCTGATTGGGTTGAAACTTGGTATGTGGCTAGACCGGAATGTGTTATAGGTAAAAAAAAATAAGGTGACGCCATGATGACGTCATCCGGAGATTTTATATGAATATTTTAAGTTTTTGACCTTTTAGCCATATCTCATGAACGTAACATGCAAAATTCAAAATTCTTTGTGTATTTGGTCTGTTAGGTAAAAGGTATTTGCACAAAATTTTGAAAAAAATATCTGACATCATTATGACGTCATAAAAATGCGATTTTCCAAAATACATATAAGGAAAGGTCTGACTGTCATGAAACTTAGTGGGTAGGTAAATAATGGTACTAGTATACAAAGTTTAAGGTGACATCACGATGACGTCATCATTTGGTTTGATAATTTTTAGCTATTTATAATTTTATTCTGCTTCCACAAATTGCACACTTTCTTTCATTCGATTGACATTAAACTTGGTTCAAACCAAAATCACAATGACAAAATGTGCATTGAGAAGGGTCTTAAAGATGACGTCATTGCAGGACAAGTGACATCATTTCATAAAATTATACTTTAGGAATTATTCTAAGCGTTTTGAACAACCTTTAACTGCATGAAGCGCTCTGAAAAGTGACTGCAAAAGGACAAACGAAACAAATATTTGTAAAATGCGAAAAAGCCCTGTGTTCTGTTTGCAAACAGACATACAGCTCTAGTTTTTTTTCTTTTTCAGTCATTTTGCCCATAGCATTTGTACATGTTTTTTTGTTACCGGCACTTTGGGCACTAAAATCAATCCGATTGACTTTATACTTGGCACACACTTAGACCAGCATCTGAAGTTGTGTGCCGAACATTGACATCATCGTGACGTCATCATGAGTTACGTGACGTCACATTATAAGCGATTTTTCTATTGTGACCGTTTTCTAGCAGAATTCGGCTAGATCTGACAGATTTAGCTATATCTCCAGAACAAGCTGGTTTACCCGATCATAGATCGGGTAGGGCGTAGTGTTGGGGATGAAAATGTGGGGAGTTAAATGTAAATGGGGGATATAGTTTGGGAGACATGCAGTTAAAGAATAGCAATTTCTGTGGTGTGATCTGAGGCAATTTCTGATCACTAAAACCAATTTGAGCAAAAGATCATCTGTGAAAGTTTTGAGTTTTGAGTAATTGAATCAGCTACATGTAGGCCTATTCTGAGCAATAGAATCTTTATTGTAGGCTACAATATTTTTATTCGGGGAAGAAAAAGTGGGGGGGGGGAGACCAAACAATGTCCCCCCCTCAAAATGTGTGTGTGTGGGTGTTCCTGCATGGCATTACGCCTGAGGACAGACAACAAAAGGAGCACAAAGGGGCCATTGATCCTCGAAGGAAGGTGCCTATTGTCCTCGAACGCAGGTTTGTGTGCTTAGTCTATGGGAGAGTGTTATATTACAGGGACAAAGGAAAACACAAAGCCAATCCTCGGAAGCATAGCAAAAAACGACTGGGTGTGTGTGTGTGTGGGGGGGGGGGGGTTCCCCCTGTCCCCCATCGATTTACGCACATGATAATTATGTACCATATGGCAACTGTCTGTAAATGTTGCCGTTGGTCTGTTGAATTGGCTTTTTGTGAGGCACTCGCATTTGGAAAACGTAGTGAAAAGGTTACTTTAGTACACAGGCGAAGGCTGGTTGTACAGTTTGACAATAAATCATAATGCAATAAAACGTGAAGGTGTCATTTAAAATGAAAATGTTGAGTGTTACCAACAAATTACAAACGGTCTGAATCATGGAGGAAAGTCATAATTAAGTTTCAGTATTGGACTCTTCAACAAACGTAAGCTTGAACTTCTTACAATTTGCAAGACCGTCTGCGATTCAACTTTTATTCAAGTTGGTTCAACCATCTATATTATCTATATATAAGAGAGAGTTTAACTCGGCCTCCCAGACGATGTTAGTTGCTTCTGAAAGGATCCGAGACCGCGGCTTCACGTCCGTGGAAAAATGTGGGTGTCTTCCGCCGGGTCGGACACTTTTTCGTCAATTTTTTTGTGACTTCGTTTAAGATAGCGATATTTGAAGCAATGCATCGATCCTTCGTTGACCCCAAACAGGCCCCCGAAATTATAACGCGACACTGAATTATACGTGGCGGGCAGCGAACCCTAGGTGGTGGAAGCATGGAGCTGTAAACACATTATGGAAGCAACAGCACTCTATCACGCGACGTCACATGCTTCAGCTTCAAATAGCGAGCACCGTAGACCCAACCTCGTTTGCAGGGTGTGGAGCAGGCTGCCGTACGCGTTGCCATCGACAGTTTTGCATAGCCCGGAAATACTATGCAGTGTAGAATTTCGATTGGTCAGACCGCGCAAGGCATACTAATGCTAGTCCTTTTGAGTATTTGTTGCACTCGGCGCAGGGGCAGCAAGCAAAGCACAGGAAACAATAGGGACACTTGGTGGCCACGCACCATGGAGAAAAAATATTTTGCCAAGGTCACCCCATACTACCATTTGGTGAACACTTCTGCAGAACGGCTGAGTAGAACACGTAAACGAAACCCCTACGTTGACCTCGCTGACCTCGCACAGTCTAGACTAAAGAATAGCAATTTCTGTGGTGTGATCTGAGGCAATTTCTGATCACTAAAACCAATTTGAGCAAAAGATCATCTGTGAAAGTTTTGAGTTTTGAGTAATTGAATCAGCTACATGTATTCTGAGCAATAGAATCATTATTGTAGGCAACAATATTTTTATTCGGGGAAGAAAAAGTGTGTGTGTTGGGGAGGGGGGAGACCAAACAATGTCCCCCCTCAAAATGTGTGTGTGTGTGGGGGGGGGGGTCCCCTGTCCCCCGTCGATTTACGCACATAATAATTATGTACCATGGCAACTGTCTGTAAATGTTGCCGTTGGTCTGTTGAATTGGCTTTTTGTGAGGCAGTCGCATTTGGAAAACGTAGTGAAAAGGTTGCTGTAGTACACAGGCGAAGGCTGGTTGTACAGTTTGACAATAAATCACAATGCAATAAAACGTGAAGGTGTCATTTAAAATGAAAATGTTGAGTGTTACCAACAAATTACAAATGGTCTGAATCATGGAGGAAGGTCATAATTAAGTTTCAGTATTGGGCTCTTCAACAAACGTAAACTTGAACTTCTTACAATTTGCGAGACCGTCTGCGATTTCAACTTTTATTCAAGTTGGTTGAACCATCTATATATAAGAGCAAGTTTAACTCGGCCTCCGAGAAATGTTTGCTTCTGAAAGGATCCGAGACCACGGCTTCACGTCCGTGGAAAAATGTGGGTGTCTTCCGCCGGGTCGGACACTTTTTCGTCGATTTTTTTGTGACTTCGTTTAAGAAAGCGATATTTGAAGCAATGCATCGATCCTTCGTTGACCCCAAACAGGCCCCCGAAATTATAACGCGACACTGAATTATACGTGGCGGGCAGCGAACTCTTGGCCTTGGTGGTGGAAGCATGGAGCTGTAAACACATTATGGAAGCAACAGCACTCTATCACGCGACGTCACATGCTTCAGCTTCAAATAGCGAGCACCGTAGACCCAACCTCGTTTGCAGGGTGTGGAGCAGGCTGCCGTACGCGTTGCCATCGACAGTTTTGCATAGCCCGGAAATACTATGCAGTGTAGAATTTCGATTGGTCAGACCGCGCAAGGCATACTAATGCGTAGTCCTTTTGAGTATTCGTTGCACTCGGCGCGGGGCAGCAAGCAAAGCACAGGAAACAATAGGGACACTTGTGGCCACGCACCATGGAGAAAAATATTTTGCCAAGGTCACCCCATACTACCATTTGGTGAACACTTCTGCAGAACGGCTGAGTAGAACACGTAAACGAAACCCCTACGTTGACCTCGCTGACCTCGCACAGTCTAGACTAAAGAATAGCAATTTCTGTGGTGTGATCTGAGGCAATTTCTGATCACTAAAACCAATTTGAGCAAAAGATCATCTGTGAAAGTTTTGAGTTTTGAGTAATTGAATCAGCTACATGTATTCTGAGCAATAGAATCATTATTGTAGGCACAATATTTTTATTCGGGGAAGAAAAAGTGTGTGTGTTGGGGGGGGGGGGAGACCAACAATGTCCCCCCTCAAAATGTGTGTGTGTGTGGGGGGGGGGGGGGGTCCCTGTCCCCCATCGATTTACGCACATAATAATTATGTACCATGGCAACTGTCTGTAAATGTTGCCGTTGGTCTGTTAAATTGGCTTTTGTGAGGCAGTCGCATTTGGAAACATAGTGAAAAGGTTGCTGTAGTACACAGGCGAAGGCTGGTTGTACAGTTTGACAATAAATCACAATGCAATAAAACGTGAAGGTGTCATTTAAAATGAAAATGTTGAGTGTTACCAAAAATTACAAACGGTCTGAATCATGGAGGAAGGTCATAATTAAGTTTCAGTATTGGGCTCTTCAACAAACGTAAACTTGAACTTCTTACAATTTGCGAGACCGTCTGCGATTTCAACTTTTATTCAAGTTGGTTGAACCATCTATATATAAGAGCAAGTTTTACTCGGCCTCCGAGAAATGTTTGCTTCTGAAAGGATCCGAGACCGCGGCTTCACGTCCGTGGAAAAATGTGGGTGTCTTCCGCCGGGTCGGACACTTTTCGTCGATTTTTTTTGACTTCGTTTAAGAAAGCGATATTTGAAGCAATGCATCGATCCTTCGTTGACCCCAAACAGGCCCCCGAAATTATAACGCGACACTGAATTATACGTGGTGGGCAGCGAACTCACAACGCTCAGCCTTGGTGGTGGAAGCATGGAGCTGTAAACACATTATGGAAGCAACAGCACTCTATCACGCGACGTCACATGCTTGCGCTTCAAATAGCGAGCACCGTAGACCCAACCTCGTTTGCATGGTGTGGAGCAGGCTGCAGTACGCGTTGCCAGTGACGGTTTTACGCATAGCCGGGAAGTACCACGCAGTGTAGACTTTCGATTGGTTCGAAGCCCGCCTCATCAGGGAGGCTAGGCTGAAACGACAGCAACGAAAATCTCGTCAGCTAAATGCTTTCCCACGACTCCATCCAACACCCACCCCCAGATCTCCACCCCAGATCTAGTGTGTCCACATAGTGACCGCAGCTTCCTGGCTAGAATTGGACTTATTAGCCACAAGCTGATTTACCCGATCATAGATCGGGTATATAGGGCGTAGTGTTTGGATGAAAATGTGGGCAGTTAAATGTAAATGGTGGATCATTGAGGAGACATGCAGTTATAGAAAAGCAATTTTTGTGGTGTGATCTGAGGCAATTTCTGACCACTGAAACCAATTTGAGCAAAGATCATCTTTTAACATCATTTTAGAGCTTGGGGTAATTGAATCAGCTACACGGTATTCAGAGCAATCGAATCATTATAGTAGGCTACAATTTTATTCGGGGAAGAAAAGTGGGGAGGGGGGGGACCAAACAATGTCCCCGCTTAAAATGGGGGGGGGGGGTCCCCCTGTGCCCCACGATTTACGCACATGATAATTATGTACCCTGATAATTGTCTGTAAAT
>NW_024037048.1:156935-265059 GCF_015706575.1 Patiria miniata
ACAAAATGTGGCTTAGTAGTGAGCCCCTGCAAACTGACCTCCCCCAACGGTGGATTAAAGGGGTGGGGCAACGGTGCCATGTCTCCCCCTTCCCCCCCCCCCCCCCTCTTTGTTTTTAGTTACGTCGCTCAAAAAGGCAGCTATTGCGTACACCGGGCTGCTCTAAAAACGTGTAATTAATGAAATGCATGTATAAACAAATCCATTTTTCTATGGACAGATTGGACATGATCGGGAATGTGGATCATTGCCCCGGGGAGGGAGGATCGTGGGGGGGGGGGGGGGGGGAGGCGGGTTCATGTTCCCCCCCCCCCCCCCCGAAAAAAATTATCACAGTGTGTATATATAGGCCTATTCTTTTAGCAAATGTACATTGTACCTAGATGTGCTATGTAAGTTTTCCCTAAATGGAATTCCCATGACATATTTCCACCCATTTGCACATACTAGATCACAAGTGCGCATATATACTGTTGATAGTCCCAACCCCGCCCCCTGCCCCTCCCCCCCCCCCCCATCCAACCTTTAACCACCTTTTCCTTCGACACCCCATAAATCACCATCACTGCATTTTACAAGCATGTCTGTAAATGGATACTATGGTTAACTTTATGAAAATGACCTAGAAATCCTTTTTTTTTACAGATTTTGCATTTACAAAATGCTGATTCTGCATTTTTTGTGTGACTAAAATCAGTTGATTTTTATTTGTGGGGCAAGGTTTTTGCCAGACCCATTCCTGCTATGATAGTGGAAGGTTTTAAACATTGCCAGGACGTCATTTTTGAATATTATCACTCGGTAAAATCTGGACTTTTATAATAATATTCCTCCCATTCCATGCTGATCCACTCAATATTTGTATGTATTCTACATTACAATGCAGTACAGTTCTTGCAGGTGTAGCCAGGCCTGTCATCAGCTGGCAGGCATTATTAAGTTTTTTTTCAATAAGGTATTGAAAGAAAATTCATTGTTTATGCCTGTTTCGCATCCAAGCTGGTAGAAAAAAGGAAGAAAAACATGTTAGCCTCCAATTTGCACAAGAAAACGCATTACAAATAGTGCTGACTCAGCATGACTCAGCACTTTTAAAATGATGGCTCCCACGGCCGTCAAGGGCCAGATCTGCGATGCTCCAATATCCACATTTGTTGATATGATATTGGTCTATCTCTGTACCAAATTTGGCACTGTTATAAAATGCACGATAGGTTTGCTATGCCACCCATTTATACAGTCGTTTTGAGTGATTTAGGGGTAGGGAAGCAAAAATGGCCATGGCGAGCCCAATTTTCAAGACAGAAAGCTTATCTACCACTTAAATTAAAGCTTGTGGTTCGGGTAGTTTTTAAATTATAAAGAAAGTGTGTATCTTTGGAATAAGTGTGAGTATCAAATGCATTTCTGTCCCCAAACAGGGCAAAGTCACAGGATTTGGGGGATGTCCTCTGGGAACACGAATACAGATAAATTTGGGACCAACCACATGTTTTCTTGTTTTCCCATCCTATCAGGATTGTAGAAAATGCAAACAGGTCACGACGGGACCATTTTTGAGAGAGCAGAGGCCCAAAATATGATTTTAGCCATTTCTCAAAAATTATCTCCCAAAATATCAGTTTTTTGGAGCTGGAAGGCAAAAGTACCGGCTGTGCAACTTACGAGCAACATTTTCGGATGTCCCAAGGTACCCTACAACAGAAAATAATATTAAGATTAATCATAAAATTTTGCGATTAAATGGCTCTACCCTAGGGACTACTACAAAGAGGTCTCAACCCAAGATGTTGTCCCACCAACTCAACAGAAGGGTGGGTTTCGGCTCAAGTGAGTTTATAAATGTGCCTCTGATGAATAGTCCATGAGGGGATCCCTTATTTGTGTATCCTTCTGTGACTCAATTGCAGCCCACTCCCAACACCATTTCTAGGTCTGCATCGTGACTTTGGGTGTGTCCCTTTGTGGTTCATTTGAAACTTTATTATAATAAAAATCTGTATCCTCTTTGAGTGTTTCCTTTTTGCTATTTCCATACTTTGGGCATGATCCCTGGCTGCATGGCATATACCGGTTGATGGCTTTCGAGAAGATCGCGAACGATGGTCTGTGCAATAATAATAGGGGTGTGCAATAAAAATAGAAATATCCCTTTAAAAGTTGTTATTTGTACGCTTTCTTTTTGTTCTAGTCATAATTTAAGCACTTGTTCCATACCAAATGTGCATATTAGTCTAGTATTGAAAGGCAAATTCTAGAAAATAGACTGTATTTGCTTCGTTCTGTCGTGCAGTGAGTCCTGTACGCTGACACGTGGTCAATGCACTTACCATGTATTATACAACCTTCAATGACGCCCCTATAATTCCTGCTTAAAAACGATCTTTTTTGTTTATTTCCAAAAAAAGATCATCGAAGGTCTAATCTTTACTCTGTAGACGTTTAAAGGAAATTCCTCAGTTCAATATGACAATTTTTTGACCAAATTTATGAACATGACGAAAGTGAAAATGGTTCATCTCAAACGGTATTTTCGATGTGTGGCATGATGACTGTGTGTGGGTGAGTGCACGGCCGTTGGGTGCTTGCAATGTACATGTAGTTCAGACAGCGTTGTGTACAATTACAATGGGTTTGCTTGCCAGTGATGTGTGCGCACTGCTGTCTTGGAAAGAAATGAGACACGTTCCTTCGCTGTGGGCGCCCAACCGGCATGGACCGTTCCGCCCTCCCCCCCCCCCCCCCCCCCGACTCATGGCCAGTGTTCCATAATTTCATGAATCCATCAAATAGAATGAAGCTATATAGTGAGATGGTTAATTTCTCTCTCATTTTTAAGACCAGTGAGAAAAATTCACCCTACATGTGCTTTGACTTAATGATACTGAATAACTGCACAGAGTTGACAGAAGACCCCCATTGCCCAGATAAGTAGGTTCAACTCTAATTTGTTGGCAACTGTGTATGCATGTAGGGTGTTATGTAAAAATTGAAGTGACGTCATGATGGCATCATCAAGTGCAGGAGCGGATCCAGGAGGGGGGGGGGGGGTAAAAAAAAACAGCTGTCAATTTTTTTGTGTCCATAGAAATTCATTAAAAAAATCCAAACACCCCCCCTCCCCCAAAAAATGTTTACTTGTAATAATATCCGCCTTTGTACAAAATACGGACTGAGCAAGTGTATCTGTACACTATTGTGAGATATAGTGTTAATAAAGTTCAGATTTGAACAGCGCCCCCATTGAAAGTATGGTACGAGCCCCGCCCCCCTCCCTATTGATGTTCAGAGGTCAAGTGTCCGGAGAAAAAACCTGTCTACATTTCAGATTTTTTTGTTGATGAAACTCCACCCCTGAGTGTTATGTGACATCCTAGCTTTGTATCTAAAAACAAGTTTTATGTGGTGAAAACTGAACGCATTGGAGCACGTGATAACAGGCACTGGCTGTTTTTAACACAGGCACGGTTGATGAGTTAAAACGTCAAGATTGCCTTGACTCAACTCCGGGTGACGTCTAAACACTCTAATCCCTCGTGTCTTTTGTACCCACACAAAGTCTGTGAGGGACAATTTTCGTACAAATATTGCTGAAATTACGCTTGCGAATCAGTATTTTGTAGTGTTTGGCTGTAAATATAAGTTGGCTGGAAAGTTTTGCCTTTTGCAAAAACCGACTTTTTTGGCAAACTAATCTGGCGCAAACAGAGGCATATCCAGAAGGGGGGGGGCACAGAAGGGGCACTGTGTGCGTGTACAAACACTGCCTTATGGGGTACCGGAACAATGGGAGGTACCCCACAAGGAATGCCCACTGACTTGCGGGGTACCGTTTTGGTACCCCACAAGTTTTTCAAGAAATAGATATATGGATTTTATTCAAAAACTAGGAATTTCCAAGTTGGGTTGATCCGTCGCAAATGGAAGAGTTTTAGAAAAGGGATATTAAGTCCGAATTTCAGTCCAGGAAATTAATTCTGGTTAAAATAAGAGCATTTTGACATTAGTGTGCGACATTGCAAAATTGTAGTACACGAGAACAAAGGAAGTACCCCACTTCTATGCGTGTACAAACACTGCCTTGTGGGGTACCGGAACAATGGGAGGTACCCCACAAGGAATGCCCACCGACTTGCGGGGTACCGTTTTGGTACCCAAATAGATATACGGATTTTACTCAAAAACTAGAAATTTCCAAGGTGGGTTGATCCGTCGCAGATGGAAGAGTTTTAGAAAAGGGATATTAAGTCTGAATTTCAGCCCAGGAAATTAACTATGGTTAAAATAAGGGCATTTTGACATATTAAAGTGTGCGACGTTGCAAAATTTTAGTACACAAGAACAAAGGAAGCACCCCACTTCTATGCCTATGTAAGCGTGAGTTTGTGTTACATACCCTATGTGGACTTGTGAACAAAAGAGGTCCACATAATGCAGGTTGTGTTAACCTTATGTGGACTAAGCCGTGTCCACATAACGTTTTGCCCTTTCTGGAAAACAGGTTTAGAGGCATTTTTGGGTTAGGTTTATCCGTAGCAGAATGAAGAGAAACACTATAGGGAATCATAGAAAAAAAATTGGGTTAAAAGAGTTTTCACAGTTTAAGTAAAGTTATTTTTTGTACCGAGTTTTCTTAACTACACGAAAACAAAGCAATGTCCACACTAGGTATGTAATGTAAGTCTGGGTGTGTGTGTGTGTGTAAGGGTGAGTATGTAAACACCGGCAATCGTGGACGTAGGACAACAGAATTGGGGCGCAAACAATACGTCCACGATTGACCGAACGTCCACGATCTCAAATCATGTACAAAACCAATGAGAGCTGTCGCTAAAAAGTTAGAGTACAAACAAAGGAAAGAGGATTAGGGACATTGGGGCGTCCACGATTGCCGGCATTTACACACGTGGGTGGGTGGGTGTGTCCGGATAAATCTTGTCAGCGCGATAACTTGAGAAATACTTAACATATGAACTTCAAATTTGGTTTGTGTATTCTTGGTAATCCTAAGAAGCCTATTGCATTTGGGGCCGAAATGTCGAGGGTCAAGGTCACAGTGGCTAAAACAATAGAAATTTTGTCAGCGTGATTACTTAAGAAATACTTTACATGTGAACTTCAAATTTGGTTTGTGGATTGTCCTTGGCAATCCTAAGAAGCCTATTGCATTTGGGGCCGAAAGGTCAAGGGTTAATGTCACAGTGGCTAAAGCAAAAGAAATTTTGTCAGCGCGATAACTTGAGAAATACTTTACATGTGAACTTCAAATTTGGTTTGTGGATTGTTCTTGGTAATCTGAAGAAGCCTATTGCATTGGGAGTTGAAAGGTCAAGGGTCAAGGTCACAGTGGCTAAAACAATAGAAATCTTGTATTTATTCTGAGATCATAGGGATTAATTCATATAAAACCTACAGAAAACACTAATGCTGTCAATGAACGTTCCATGTGACCAAGGTACACATGTACATATGTAAGTTGATGTTAAAAGAGTGGTGTTATGTCATGGGAACTGTTACGGTTGCGGGGCATTTGTGTTTGTAAACACACCTGACTTGTTTTTTTTAAGAATTGACATAAATTTATACAAGTTTATACCCAGAAAATGCAACCCTAAAACATTTGTCAAGGTCACTTTTGCTAAAACAATAGAAATCTTCCATTCTGGTTAGGGACACTGAGAAGTATCCATACTAACTGACTGTATAAAAACTGCCAGCATGCTAGGGGGGTCGCACAAGTATCACTTGCAGTATTTTTAAATTCTTGTAAAACCATGTTACAAACCAAATCAACAAAACTATTAAAACATTGTATATATGTTTGATTTTGTCTGCTTTCATTTGTGTGTCTTTGAACAGTGGAAAAACCATCAGTTGTCGGAAAGACTAAAAGGAATGTTGGCCATCTTGAAAATACAAAGCCCTCCTTCCTTTTTTTTGAAAAACCCAGATGCTAAACATGTTTTTTTTTTTGTGTTTTGTTTTTGAGTGGTCGGGCACAACCCGACCACTCTTTGGATTTGTTGCGATTAATCTTTGAGTGGTCGGGCACAACCCGACCACTGTCTAGAATTGTTCCGATTAATCTTTCTTTCTTTCTTTTTTTTTCTTCTTTTTTCCGGACAATACTTCTTCGCGGGTTTACTCCTAAACCGTTCAAGATATAAACTTGTAACTTCGAACACATATCGACCCTGATCCCGAGTAGTGCATATTGTCATGATGACGTCATCAGGTATCAAATTACAAGCAATTTAGTGTTTCTAATTTTTAATCATTACAAATCGATATAAAATCAACCGTGAGAGACCGGAACTTGTTTTTAACGGCAGTCAATAGAATAATACTGGGTCTTCAATTTACTTCATGGGTGTCAAATCATATGACCCTTACTTCCGGTCGAAACCGGTCGAACCCAGAAGTGCCTTGTAATTTAAAAATGGTAAAAGATATGAACGTGCTTTCAATGATGTTAGTCTTTGGCAAGAAAGTACTTTTTGAAACTGAAACCGATGACATCATGAAATATTAGAGCGCCCTCTAGCGGCAGGTTGGAAAATGTCCAAAATGCATTTTGAATAGATGTCTGTGGCGAAGTTTGCTGTAATCTTTTGAAAATTGGTATATATGATGACCTTCATGCAAACAACACATGTCTGAAGTTTGAAGCCGATGACGTCATCAGACCGGAAGTTACAACGAAAAGACTTTTTATTCTTCAAAAATCACTAAAAAATCAATCGTGAGAGACATAATCTTAAATTGTCCATTAAATGATAGATTAAACATTGGCGTCAATTGTGCCAGGTGCATGGCTTGTCAAATTGTTCACACACGTGACCCGCCGCTGACAAAAATACCCTAACGGTAGTCCGTCGCTCAAAAATTCAATGAAAGCGTAGAGCTGGGTGTGCGTGAGTACACTGCATGTACAGGACATTGTACATGTACATGTACATGCATTCAGTGCAGATCCATTATTTCAACATCGTCATGCTTGTTGGAATGGGGCCAAACACGTGGCGCGTAGTCTTGTGCTCAAGACGGTTGCCCTTCTATAACAAATCCCATAGACTTTGTGCACGATTTTTCTCGTCAGCATTTGAGTCATAAAGCACACTCATTATGACATTGAAACTTAACATAGTCAAAGAACATATAGCAAAGGTCGTTGGCGAAGATGGACGCAATGATGATGTCATCATGTGATTTATTATGAAATTTTGAATATTTATTTAAGCCCATTGACTTTGTACACAGTTTTTCCACTTTGTGCCCTTCTTTTTCAAGGGACCTTTTTGGCCACTTTTCAATGGGGCATCTTCATCAAAGTAACACCAAGCAAAGACGGAATGCTAAGATTGTGCCAGAACAATGATGGCATGATGACGTCATCAGGTGTCATGTGACAAGCAATTAAACTTTGATATTTTGTTATCTTTAAAAATCTTTATAAAATCAATAATGAGATCTGTCGTCTTGTTGTTTGCGGCAAGTGATAGAGTAAATTAAGGTCTTTATTTTTTAACGTGTACGTAAAATCACATGACCCTTGCTTCTGGTCGAAACCGGAAGTGACTTATTAATGGCTTATTATTTAAAATTGGTAATAGTTATGAACTTGCTTTCAACGGTGTTAGTCTCTGGCCAGACAATA
Source organism: Patiria miniata (assembly GCF_015706575.1). Classification (NCBI taxonomy): domain Eukaryota; kingdom Metazoa; phylum Echinodermata; class Asteroidea; order Valvatida; family Asterinidae; genus Patiria; species Patiria miniata. The sequence continues at coordinate 164,593 of NW_024037048.1, forward strand.
TTCTTCAAAACTTGTACCGGTGACGTCATGAAATTCTCGACCGCCCTCTAGCGGCAGGTTTAAGAATGTCCAAAATGCATTTTGAATAGATGTCTGTAGCGAAGTGTTTTGTAATCACCTGAAAAGTAGTATATATAATGACCTTCATGCAAACAACACATGTGTGAAGTTTGAAGTTGATGACGTCATCAGACCGGAAGTTACAACAAAAAGACCTTCTATTCTTCAAAAATAAATCAATCCTGAGAGATATAATCGTGAATTGCTCATTGAATGATAGCTTAAACATTGGCGTCAATTGTGCCAGGTTCGTGGCTTGTCTAATTGTTCACACACGTGACCCGCCGCCGACAAAAATACCCTTATAGTAGTCCGTCGCTCAAAAATTCAATGAAAGCATAGCGCGTCGCCGCCCTGCCACGGCACAGGGCGCGCGCGCCCGCTGAACGTAGCCTGGCTTTTCGTTTGCTTTTCGCGGGCGTACATGTACATGTCCAGTTATTAGTACGTAGACTCTGAGAAAGTCTGAGGAGAAGTGCTGTTGTCACGCGTGTACGACTAAAATAGATCGCTGCGCGCGTCTTCGTCTTGAAAAAAAGGCAAGACAGAAAAGTGCGCATGCGCAGTTAATGTGTCATAACCGGGGTTAAGCTTGTACACTGCATGCACACTGTGATTCGGAAAGTAGAATGTGTGCACTTACGCTGTTCGTGGTGCGGCATGGAAAGGCATCCTCGTACGAACTCTGAGCTGAGATTTGGCGAATATAAATGTTTGTTTCTGTTTATAAATTTACCTTCGGATAGTAAATATTATTTTGGGTTTTTTTCACGCAAATGGTATTGGGAGTTCATGCTGAAAACAGCTTACCATTTAAAATGGCTCCAGTTATGATCGGACACATGAATACATGCAAATCAAAGAACATGCATCCTCTCCGAATAACATAAGTATTCACTGCCCATATTCACTTTTTCTACGTTTAAAAAAAATAAACACATACTGACATTGATCACTACCTAAAAGAAACATTTTTAAACAAAATGATTAATTTTATCAGACAGTTTAAATTTCGTTATCCTTTGTACATGTTTTTACATAAAAAAATATTCATAACTTAACTGGAAAGTGTTTCATAAAATAGTTGTCTACCCGACCACTCTGCGTTTGTAACAACAAACGCGAAGCTCTAGTTCTTTCTTTCTTTCTTTTTATTTCTGCATAGCACGTTTCCGCGGGTTTTCTCCTAAACGGTATATGATATGAACTTGTAACTTTTAACATATATTGACCCTCATTCCGAGTGGTGCATGTTACACTGAGGTCATTATGACGTCATCGGGTGTCAAATTACAAGCGATTTTCGTTGAAAAAATGACGATCTCCTTTCATCTATAACTCTTCAACAAACTGATCAATTATGCTCCAACCTTGTAAGCAGATAGACCATAAATTGATAAACATTTTTTGTCCTGTACGTGAACTTGCTTGACCTTTACTTTAGCTGTTTTTATTAGATACACTTAATTTCCATATTTCCATGCGTTATTTTTACTTAATGATAAACAAGTGTCCTCCCTTCCCTTTTTTGACTGATGACGCCATCAAACCGGAAATAACTTGTACGTGTACCCAACTGTTTACTGAAATTTATCATACCTTAAAAGACGCATTCTTTTTGTACAAAATAATTGGTACTGGAAATGTTGAAGTTCTTGGTCCATTTTTTTCTGACATAAACATATTCATAACTTGACTGCACAATGTCTAATGAAATGGTTGTCTACCCGACCACTCTGCGTTTGTAACAACAAACGCGAACCTCTAGTTTGTTTTTGCTTTTTTGTTTTTTTGCTTGGCCTAACATACATCATTTTTACTTCAGTTAGTTATTCCCCCTTTGTCTTGGTAATATTGTTTAATGAACTGTTTTCATCCAACTTGTAAACAAATGATTTTGTTAAGCAAGCGTGTTTGTGTAAATAGGCTGTCCAACTTGTTTGTTTAGCAAAATGGACTATAAACAAGCTCATGTATCATGGACTTGTATTTTGTTTAATTTTGTATTGTTTTGACATTTTGTGTTATATTATTTTAAAGGTGAGAAGATAACTGAAGTTCAGTGTGAAAGTCCAACATTCACAGTAGCATGGCATCCCAAGAGGCATCTGCTGGCATTTGCGTGCGATGATAAAGATAAGTACAACAGAGACAGAGATGCTGGAACCATCAAATTGTTTGGACTTGCCAATGATTCGTCCTAGTGCTCCTTCCATGCTGAAACTTTTTTACTTGGATAATATGCCAGTGAGATGTCATTTGGATAATTGTATTTTTGTCCAAATAACTGAGTTTTGGGCTAAAACGCCTTGAATATTGGGTACGTTTATGCTAAAAAGAAAACCCAGGGCAAAGCACTCAGAATGTAAAATGATGCAAAGAAGTGTAAGGCTAAAAAAGGCTCCGGTTTCTGGTCTGCGCGCCTGTGCGCCATAGCCATGCGCGTCGGTAAAATTAAAAAAAGTTTTTTTACAATGTAAGATGTCTTAAAACTGCCAAACTCACTGGTGTGACTGAAATCCAGCTGCTGCAGTTTTAATGCATTTTTAGATGGGGTTACGATCGAGTATAAGTTTTATGTGGCCTCTCTGGGCTCCCATATATTTTGCATTAGATTCAGTCAGGCGTCATTTGCAGACAGTGTTGTACGTTTGTAATTGTGCTTCCGGAAGCAAGACTGAGGAAGCGAAGGTCGTGTATTTTGAACCTGTAAACGCTTTTTAATAAGAGCTATATATATTAGGGAGCAGACTAATGACAAGCCTGGCAGCACATGCACGGTGTCAATGTCGGTCTGAAGTTACTGTTTTCTCTGATTTTTGTCTTGACTATCTAAATTATCCGAAGAATCGTCGTGTTGGTCGAGATCGTAAGTGGGTGCAGAATTCTCAAGCCTTATGGTCTTACTGAGGTCACCTCAAACTTCACCCTGAAGGATATTTTTGAGAGTTTTAAGGGGATCGAAGCGTCATCTGCAACATCATTGAAGAAAAAGAATAGGAAAAAAAAACAAGCTGCGTCACGCCACACCTCTTTTGGGGCAAGCTCGATACCAAAAACCAAAGACTTTTTTTGTGGCCTAATGCAAGTTATGGAATCGCCAAATGCATATTCCATGCCTTGTGATATACATATAGTTGTAGGTGCAAAGTGCAGTGTAAAGTCAAACAGCAACAACATAGAAAGTATACACATATGTTTTGGCATTGTCTTCTATCAATCATTGTAACTAGTACTCTTTTCTTGCTCAATAGTTGATTGTTATAGAATATGAACCCAAATATTCCATATGTGCATGTACACTTCAGAGACTCTTTCCCAGGTAAAAAGTTAATTATTATTCCCATGCGAAATACATTTGCAAATGCTGTGATATGATTTAAATGCTCTTGATTGTTCAATTCTTCCAGTTACATGCTACTGGCAAACTCTCTGGTCGAGTGGTTAGATGTCTGCAGTTAGTCCAGGGATTGACCACGGAAGCCCCAATTTGGGTCTGAATAGAATGTTTTTGCATGTTCTTGTCATTCTGACCATCTATCAATATTCTGACAGGTGCCTACCATGGCACACTTGTGCATTATTTAAAAAAACAACCCAATTAATATGCAAATTAGCATAAAATAGACCCTCAAAACAGTTCTACACCTCGTTGGATTTGATTGGACAAATTCCTTCAGAGAAAATAGATATATGGTATAACTTTTTCTGATAAATAGCAAGTGCTAATTTGCATAATACAGTGGAACACTGCTATAACGAATACCACGGGATCCACAGAAATTGTTTGTGATAGCAATCATTCGGTATAGCTAGTTTGAGCCGCCGGTATTGTTTAAATACTGTTTGTTTAAGTAGCTCCCTCTTTTTCCCTGCTTGAAGTAGGTTTATTTAATTCCCCTTTTTCACAGTTTTGATGAAAATTCCATCTTATGAAAAGTTTCATTACGGTAACCGCTGCTACATCAGAATCGAACCAGCCAACCGATCCAACTTTCACTGGGGAGGTTACACACTGAGTATACAGTGTTTATATGAAGGGCAAAACCTAATATTAAATGTACATAACCCTGACGCAAATTCCATCTTTGGTGGTTTCACATTCGGGTTTTAATTTAATAATTAAAAGGGGCCATATCGTAAGTCCGATACCTCGTAAGTCGGAAATTTCAGAATTATGAGGCATCAGATGTATGAGGCATCGGACTTATGTATATGAGCTATGAGGCGTCATAGCTCTGAGGCCTCCTAAGTCTGACACCTTGTAAATCCGACATCGGACAAATGAGGCATCGGACCTGCAAGGCGTCAGAGCTATGAGGCATTGGACCTATTGGACGTCGGACCTATGGGGTGTCAGACCTATGAGGCGTCAGACTTATGGACCTTTATTTGGTTGGGGGATGAGATTTTGTCGGACTTAAGAGGCATCAGACTTATGAGCGGACCCCAATTAAAACTGGCTAAATAATGTTTGATACATGTATAACTGGTAGAGTTTTTAATCTGTTGACTTTTTTGATCAATGAGGTTTGGTACCTTTTGTATACAAAAAACTGGGAGCCAAGGGTGATGTTTGATATACTAAATGTTCGGTAAAGCAGCGTATGCATAAAATACATACAGCATCAGTGTAGAAATGGCTTCCATAAATAAGTTAACCTTAAGAATATGGGTTTAAACACCTCGTTTGATACGATTAGACACATTCTTGCAGAGATAAGTTGGACGAAATCCTATAGAAAATTATATTTTACATTATGGTGGTAGCTAATTTGCATATTAATTGTTTAAAAAAAAACTGCCCATGGGCACCAATCGGAATGTTGATCTACACGGTCTAAATGACAAGAAAACACAAAAACAGTTTGAGCAGACCCTAATGCATGGTCCTCCTCCAAATAGGGGTTTGACACCCGGACTAAATACCAGCAGGTGGTTGTGGGGTCAAATCCTATCGAAGTTGTTTGCGATTTTTTTCTAACAATCATTCAGGACAACACAGAGTATTCAGTGTTTATAACAAAGACGTCGGTGAACTTGTCCATTTTCAACACAGTGTGTCAAATATTCATACAGTCCACACTGTTCTGTTGCTGTTGGCTATGGAAAGCCCTGCTGGATAGAAGGGACATATTTCTGTACACATACATTGTCTTTTTCAAAATGACATCATGCCAGAAGGAATAATTTCACATGCAGTTGAGTGTCATTACTATCTTGAAACCAAGTAAGCCTTTTAACAATAATGTGGTCAGAGACTCGACACTCTACATTTAAGAAGAGTGCATAACAAATGGATAGTTCAAGTTGCAGCTCAGTAGATACTACACCGGGTACATTAAAAAAAAAAAACAATGTAATGTATGCACAATTTTTGAGGTCTAGTAACTGGTTGCTAACACATGTTGAACCACAGACACCAATGGGCAAACTTTCTTAAACCACCTTCGATGATTGTTTACTTCTGAATGATACCATTCAAGGCAGAATTTTCAGTGTATTTTGTACCAGTCCTATCTTCACTTGGAACAAAGATTTTCTCATGAAATCAGAAGATATATTTCTGGGTATTTTTGAATGTTTCTATGTGCCTTAAATGCCAGTGTTTATTAAATTAAATGAAATCAGTCAAATATTCTACATCATCATGTGTTCCTTTGAGGTGGCCATATTAAGTTTTATCGATCAAAATATTCTTTTATCCCACACATAAAATCCAATATTATTATCAGGCTGACTTGATCAGCAAGAAATAAATTTCAGGACACTTTTCTTTATTTCTCAAATTCCCTTGAATATTCTTTGTGTATTTACAACCAAAGTAAATGTCGCGATTCTCGAAGCTGCCATTGTGGTTGTGGACAACAGAGAGCGTATACCCTGCTGCGTGCTCTTTCCAGGTGTGATGCTGCTGAGTGCTACACTCTGTTGACTGGTTGACAACTGTGATTTTCTGTGCTCTTGATTGTGTGGGAACCAGGGAAATTTATTGAAATGATCGGATGAGGACAATATCAAAAATAATATTGTCCTCATCCGGATACTTTTAGTAACATAATATTGCTGTCATTTGGGTACTTGTTACATAAGCATACGATATGCCAATTTATTTTTACCACTGGAATCCTGATATAAATAATTTTCCCTACATGTATATCATAGCAGATATTGCTCTTTGCACATGGCGCCATTTTAACATGTACAATGTAGTAGGATTACCACTAAAAAAAATGATATAATGGATGGCGAAATAAAGGAGAATGGAGAGGAGACTTCTGGCTTCCGACAGAGTTTATGAATGAGTGGATTATTCCGGAGTGTGCATGCGCATACGTACACGCTACCATAAAATAGTTACCATTACTATACCTCATACATATTCATGACTGAGAGCCAAACTTTCACTGGTCAATTCACCATCACGTGCCAGATGTTATTCTTGCCGTTTACCAAACGCGCACAAGGATTTACGCACAGGCTAAATACGCATGCGCAGTAGACTGTCACTACGCATGCGCTTTAAAACCAATCAAGGAACTGTCGCACGGGTGTAGTACGCACACGCGAACATCGTCGAAAAGAGAGATGCTTGGTGGCACGGTTCGCGTAAATTCATGAAATTATATAATTGCCGGACTGAACAAAATTTATGGGACATTAAAGACGTCTCCTGTTCAAGAGAAAGTTGTACACAAACAACTGTATTTACAACTGTAGTTGCTGTATTGCAAATGAATCGAACTAGTGAACTTAACGCAACAATATTGTTTTGGTGAGCTATACAAGTTTCTCCGAAAATTTTGTTTTAGGTGCATGATTAGACATAAAAAAATTGGCAACTGAATATGCATGAGGTATAGTAAAACAAATACAACATGGTTTATTTCGGGTGGACAGTCGATATTAGCTCCCCTCGGTATTGGAAGTTGACAAACTAGTTCCCTCGGCTTCGCCTCGGGAACTATTTTGTCAACTTCCAACACCTCGGGGAGCGAATATCGACTGTCCACCCTCAAACCATGTTATATTTGTATATTACTTCATCTCCCCTTTTTAGAGATGTAATTTACATTATTATGTGATATAAGTATGAAAGCTATGCATAATATTATCCCTCATAACTATAAATGTCCCGTGCTAGACATGACATGCACATTGTCTGAGTAAGCAGCCCTTCTTTTGAAGTAACACTTGGAACAATTTTGACACTCACTGTTTTTTTACACCCTGTTCAACCTTTTTTCCCCCTATACAATACTATAAGAAACCCTAAACACTTTATTGCTACATGTGCATGTGTCGCGCATGGCCTCATGTTTGACGATGACCTGTCTGCCTTTGAATATGACACCGCAGATTTTTTTTGGGGGGGGTTTCATCTTTTTTTTTTGTCCCACGATTTGACTGTGGCAGTATGTACATGTACCTGTATGTTGCCTGTTTTTGAGTGGTATAAAAGGGTTGTAAATAGCGCCACCAATGTCAAAATAGTCCGTCCCTGTCCCTGTCCCCCCCCCAAAAAAAAAAAAAATTGCCAAAAATTTTGGGCAACATTTGTTTGAAAAAATTCAAACTTTAAGAAGTTTGAATTTTTTATATGAAAAAAATGAGTCATTGCAGGCGCGGTGGACCACTTTCTATCGGCTTGTTGCAAATCCAATTAACGCCTTGTGGTCCGTGTACACGATGAAGTTGTTTTGGAACAGGTAGGTGTAGAACCAGGTAATCCCAAATACGAGCGTGAGGATTTCTCACTCAATATTCAAGTAGTTTGCCTGCGCACTAGTTTGAGTGATGTTGGCTCAGCTGCACTGTCATGTTTGTTACCATGATGCTCAGTTCTGGCTTGGAATATTCGATCATCATCAGCAGTCTCCAAATCCAGCTATGAGCCATCCACGTCAACCGATCAGTCGAGATGAGCCACAGGGCAGGGGCTGACAGAGCATGGTCAGCCTCAAGCTGTCGCACCCATTATTTTTTTGCTCGCGACCCGAGCTGTCCCGACTTTTTAGCCTCTAATCTTGCGCATCTTTTGATAAAATGCGGACCACAGGCAGTGAAAAATTTTCGGCGCTATGCGCCATGAAAACTGAATTTCCCAATATACACACATGTAGTGTACACATAGCAGAATTACCTTTCGAGCATATGAATAATTAATTAGCAATAATTCCAAAACCCTGTGACCTATAGTCATGAAATTTCTTGGATACATTCGTGTTAAGTTGTTCTATGCATGTACCGAGTTTCATAATTTTTTCGTCACTCGATGGCTGAGATCATGGAGGGGGGGGGGGGAGGCAGAATCCATGTGAGATGGTCAAAATAGCCTGGCCCTTTTAGGGTAAAAGTCAGATTTTTCCATGTTTTCTTCTGCAAAACTTCTTCAAAGATAAAAATCAATGTTTTAACTATATTGCTCTGACCTCCGTCATCTTAACCCCGTCTTATTGAGCTGGTAATCCCAAAACAAAATCAAGGGAAAAGGGGAGAAAGGAACAAGCTGGTAAGCTCAATAGGTGTTTAACATAAGTTGACATAGCCTGTGTTACATGTGAATTTCAACTTCAGGAGTAAAAAATCAGCCAAAAACTTGTAGTATCGCATTTGAAAACAGCATGGTACAAACATTTTACAAAAACAAACAACTGTAAATGGACATATTAAGAATTAATTACATCAACATCTTGTTTTATTTGCTTCAACACTTACAGATTGACAATGGTGAAGTATTTCAGTACATACACAATTTCATAACAATTTCTAAATATTAAATTGCAACCATTATGTAGAACAACCTGTGACATTGGTCATGCAAATGACACACATCACTAACTTCTTCTTTTTTTCTTCTGTTTTGGATATAGAATTGTTTTTCGCAATGGAAAGACCAAAAGTTCAATCAACATTAACAGTACCACTATCTGACCACCATAGGCAGCAGAAGGAAAGTGGTAGGGTGCTTACTGCACACCCACATGTTTTGAAAATACGTACATGTAGAGCTCAGCTGCCCATCCAGAACAATTAAAACATACAAAAATGCTGAATTTAACAAACGATGTTGGGAGGAACACTTAAACATCAGAACATTACAACTTACTTCATGTGTGGTATTAATTTTGTAAATCTGGCCTTTGCAATATTAGATATTCTAGTGAATCTTGTGAATTAGTCAATCTCAGAATAATTTGTACACTTTTCCTATTTAAATTCTCTGCTCATTGTGTACATGATGTAAACATAAGTCTAAGAATTTCAAAGTACCACTTGTGATGAAATACTATAGTCTCTGTTTGTTTGGGTTTTTTTTTTCAATAAAAAAGAAAACATTTCTTGATCTAAAGAAAAGAATCTCAACTTAAAGCCGTATCGATATTGTGGGTAATTCATTCACCATTGATGAAATCACAATATCCTGGTAAACAATTGTAGTTTGAAAAGGGGTATGATGCTTTGATGACTTTTTGACACAACTGCAGACCACTGTTTAATACTGAGGTTATTCTCTTGTGTATGAAACAAGTTCAGGTGTATGGATTTTTCTTATGTGAGCAAATAGTTGTTTTCATGTGTACATAACATTACTTTTTGATACATTTATCTTCTGTTGATGCCATTTATCCATAGATACATCAATTTGTTTTTACCCCGAACAATTAAGAACATGTTTCAATCAATCAGAACAGATCTTTTTAACAACAAAGTTACATATATGTTGCAATACCTTTCACAGCAAATTTTCAATGGTGACTGCTTTTTGGGAAACTGTTTCATAGGAGGGGTGTGCCACAGAAGTTTGTAGTCCTTGTTCATTAAGCCCAACACAGTGGGGTTTTTTTTTTGGGGGGGGGGGGGAGTTTCATGAATGTGCCAAAATCCAGTACTGTTGCTGTACTAACCAACTAATGACACATTCTAAAAATATAACCATAACTGGTGATTTCCCCTCCCATAACAGTGGCTTAACTGCGCAATTCTGAATTCATCCACTTGATTGCTTATAGTGTTGGGTTTTGGAGGATTTTATTAAGGTCATGGTACCTAATGTCAGTTGTGCTACTATGAGCCACACATCCCCTTTATCGTTCAGCATATGAGGTAATAATTTGAGAATTATCGTGATCATCAATTATCAATTTGAGAATTATCAGATGGCTAATTCAGTAACTAAAATTGTTATATCGTGTGCTTGGACACTGTAATTTCATTGGTCTAGGACGGCCACGTGTTTGGACAATAACAATGCACGTCACACACTAAGGGTGATATCGCACTGCGTTTATCACGCGCATTGCATACGCAAGTGGAACCTGACAGTGTGCTAGCTTCAAGCAATGAGAACTGCAATGTCAAATGCCTGGTCTCATGTCTGGCAGGACATCAAAATCTGCAGTTATCAAAGGTATTTATTTCTCAGACAGTAAGTTACAGCCATTTATCTTTTTGAGTTATTGGCACGATATATCAAAACAATTGTTGACTGCTGTGATATAGAATGTGCCGTTTTAATCCTCTTGGGGCACACAGTACCCTTTGCTTCACCTCAGGTGCCATGCGCCCCTCAGGTGTAAAAAGGTCATATCCCACATGACATCACAGCAGTCAACAATTGTTAAATGTATTCAATTTTACACCGGGAGAAAAAAAGTCCACACTCATTGGAGGGGTCATAATTGGCTTTTTCACAAAATTTGTGAAAAAGCCTTTCTTTTTGTTATAATTTTGTTTTCTTTTTTTCTCTCTCTTTTTGTATGTGGGTAGACTGGGATTTTCACAAAATTTGTGAAAAAGCCTTTCTTTTTGTTATAATTTTGTTTTCTTTTTTTCTCTCTCTTTTTGTATGTGGGTAGACTGGGATGTGCTATAGCACATTTGTGAAAAACATAAGGTGTCATCATGATGACGTCATCGTGCGATTTTATATGAATTTTTGAATTTTTCGATCGTTAAGCCATATCTCACGAACCCAACATGCAAAATTCAAAATTCTTTTTGTACTTGGTTTGTTTGGTAATAAGTACTTGCACAAAATTTTGAAAAATGTGTGACATCATCATGACGTCATCAAAAATGTGATTTTTCAAAACACGTATAATGAAAGATCCATTTATGATTTTTTCAATATTTATAATTTTATTCTGCTTCCAAAATTGCACACTTTCTTTCATCGGATTGACTTTAAATTTGGTTCACACCAAGACCACAATGACAAAATGTGCATAGAGAAAGGTTCTCAAGATGACGTCATCGCAGGGCATGTGACGTCATGTGATAAAATTATATTTTTGGAATTATTCTAAGCATTTTGAACAACCTTTAACTGTATCAAAAGCACTCTAAAAAGTGACTACAAAAGGACCAACATGACATAAACATGAGTAAAATGAGAAAATGCCCTATGTTCTGTTTTCAAACAGACATACATGTAGACCTCTAGTTTGAACCTGATTGTCCTATGATACCGGTATGTTAGCTATATTTTGATACTCCGTTTGCTACCAAAGACTGTAAATCATCAAACACTGACAATGGTTCATGAAAAATGGTACAGCGTGAAAAGTTGCAAATCTAAAGAGTACACGAGTGGAAATTGCTGTGTGACAATGTCACACTGCCTGAAATGAATGGCAGGGAATACGCATCGCAGTGCTTGCATGCATGCAAGCACGCGAATTGAATTACCCACACTTTGTTCGAGCACTGTGCAGTCAATAGGGCCCAATTACGGGCATGTGTGGTTATGCTTAGCGTAATCTTATTAAATTTGCAACTATTCAAACTGCATCATTTTTCATATCTGTTGTCAATCTTTGAAGATTTACAGTACTTGGTAGCAAACAGGGTATCAAAATGAAGCTTACAAAATTCCCCAATAAATGATGTCATCATCAGACGATCACAAAAATTATGACCCCTCCGATGGGTGTGGACTTTCTTTGTTGGCGATGTTTAATAATATATTGTGAAATAAAGCCCCATTACAGGATATTTCATGACACATTTGAAGAAGCTTAATTATGCAGTATTTTCGTATTAAAGAAAAATAGTGTCAGCACCAACAAGAAAATGGAGTGTTGTTTGCACTTACAGAACGTCAGTCATCATCTAAAATAGTTCTCCCCGTTTGATGTAGATATCTCCATATGCAATTGTTTGCCAAATCACAATCAAGTTTGAAGCAGCAAACTCTGTAATCAAAGAAATAAAACTCAACTAATTAATAAGTTGCAATAAGACATTAAAAAACAGCACTGTAATCACAACAGGCGCGGATCCAGAAGGGAAGGGGTCCAAACACTCCCCCCCCCCCAGCCGTCCGCTCTTACACCAACAAAAAAATAACACTTATAGTAATTAGAGCACTTGCGCTTCACAAATTTCAGCGGTGGTCAGTAATGTCACCAGATAATTAGTATTGTGACCAGTACGTGAACATTGACCTTAGTGTGGAAATAGTGTGTATCTGGTAGTTCAGAGATTTTGTCACAATGCATGCATTTTGACAAAATCCTTTATACTTGGCAAACTGTGCTGCTTCTCATGATTCAAGTTAGTTTCTTTTACAAGTTACACTGTCCTGTGTAGTTTATTATGCTATCTCCAACAGCTTTCACAGTTGTTGGCATATTTGCTCTGTCTTTACACTCAATCAGCCCCCCCCCCCCCCCCCCCGGCAATTAAAACACATTGCAAAAGTTGGGATCCTGAGCAGTATCCTAGCACTAATTATTCATAGATAGGACCAATCACAGCCAAGAGATTGGACCAATTGCAGCCAAGAGTTTTGACCAATTACAGCCAGGAGTTTTGACCAATCAGACGAAAGATTGAAGCACTAATAATAAGCAACAGTGGAACAATGCATGCACATGTACTGTGTGGGTCATTCTGTCACAGCTTTTTGAGCAAGCTGGATCAATTTGCCCACCACCACCCCAGCTCCTGCCTTCTCTTGCAGGTTTTATTTTAAAGTGGCATTTTAGCAGAATTCGAAGACAGCCATCTCCTAATACATACATAATTGAACTGTACCATTATTGTTATGGTTATTGTCACAAGTTGATATTGTTACGGATATTGATGTGTGTTATAACACACTGTGATGTGAACTTTGTGAAGCCCGGTTCATACTTGGCACGAAAGCGAAAGCGTACGTGAATTTCTGACGTCACGGCAAGTATTCGCGCTGCAAATTCGTTAAAGTTGAACATATTTCAAATCAGGCGAATTTCGCAGCGAATGTTGCATGACGTCAAATTCGCTTCGCATTCGCTTTCGCATGAAGTATGAACTAATTTGAAATAATTTGGTTCTCGCATGATTATGGGCCTGGGTGCCCATGCATTAGTGATTGGCCTGGGTGCCAAATGGTAATTGATGTATATTTGACCTGGGTGTCCATCGATTGTGTGGTTGATATGTTTGGGCCTGGTAGCCCTTTAGACCTGGGTGTCCATCGATTGTGTGGTTGATATGTTTGGGCCTGGTAGCCCATTGGACCTGCGTGTCCATCGATTGTGTGGTTGATATGTTTGGGCCTGGTAGCTCATTGGACCTGCGTGTCCATTGATTGTGTGGTTGATATGTTTGGGCCTGGTAGCCCATTGGACCTGGGTGTCCATTGATTGTGTTTTTGATATGTTTGAGCCTGGTAGCCCTTTAGACCTGGGTGTCCATCGATTGTGTGGTTGATATGTTTGGGCCTGGTAGCCCATTGGACCTGGGTGTCCATCGATTGTGTGGTTGATATGTTTGGGCCTGGTAGCCATTGGACCTGGGTGTCCATTGATTGTGTGGTTGATATGTTTGGGCCTGGTAGCCATTGGACCTGGGTGTCCATTGATTGTGTGGTTGATATGTTTGGGCCTGGTAGCCCATTGGACCTGCGTGTCCATTGATTGTGTGGTTGATATGTTTGAGCCTGGTAGCTAGCCCATGGGACCTGGGTGTCCATTGATTGTGTGGTTGATATGTTTGGGCCTCGTAGCCCATTGGACCTGGGTATCCATTGATTGTGTGGTTGATATGTTTGGGCCTGGTAGCCCATTGGACCTGCGTGTCCATTGATTGTGTGGTTGATATGTTTGGGCCTGGTAGCCCATTGGACCTGGGTGTCCATTGATTGTGTGGTTGATATGTTTGGGCCTGGTAGCCATTGGACCTGGGTGTCCATTGATTGTGTGGTTGATATGTTTGGGCCTGGTAGCCATTGGACCTGGGTGTCCATTGATTGTGTGGTTGATATGTTTGGGCCTGGTAGCCATTGGACCTGGGTGTCCATTGATTGTGTGGTTGATATGTTTGGGCCTGGTAGCCATTGGACCTGGGTGTCCATTGATTGTGTGGTTGATATGTTTGGGCCTGGTAGCCATTGGACCTGGGTGTCCATTGATTGTGTGGTTGATATGTTTGGGCCTGGTAGCTAGCCCATTGGACCTGGGTGTCCATTGATTGTGTGGTTGATATGTTTGGGCCTGGTAGCTAGCCCATTGGACCTGGGTGTCCATTGATTGTGTGGTTGATATGTTTGGGCCTGGTAGCCCATTGGACCTGGGTGTCCATTGATTGTGTTTTTGATATGTTTGAGCCTGGTAGCCCTTTAGACCTGGGTGTCCATCGATTGTGTGGTTGATATGTTTGGGCCTGGTAGCCCATTGGACCTGGGTGTCCATCGATTGTGTGGTTGATATGTTTGGGCCTGGTAGCCATTGGACCTGGGTGTCCATTGATTGTGTGGTTGATATGTTTGGGCCTGGTAGCCATTGGACCTGGGTGTCCATTGATTGTGTGGTTGATATGTTTGGGCCTGGTAGCCCATTGGACCTGCGTGTCCATTGATTGTGTGGTTGATATGTTTGAGCCTGGTAGCTAGCCCATGGGACCTGGGTGTCCATTGATTGTGTGGTTGATATGTTTGGGCCTCGTAGCCCATTGGACCTGGGTATCCATTGATTGTGTGGTTGATATGTTTGGGCCTGGTAGCCCATTGGACCTGCGTGTCCATTGATTGTGTGGTTGATATGTTTGGGCCTGGTAGCCCATTGGACCTGGGTGTCCATTGATTGTGTGGTTGATATGTTTGGGCCTGGTAGCCATTGGACCTGGGTGTCCATTGATTGTGTGGTTGATATGTTTGGGCCTGGTAGCCATTGGACCTGGGTGTCCATTGATTGTGTGGTTGATATGTTTGGGCCTGGTAGCCATTGGACCTGGGTGTCCATTGATTGTGTGGTTGATATGTTTGGGCCTGGTAGCCATTGGACCTGGGTGTCCATTGATTGTGTGGTTGATATGTTTGGGCCTGGTAGCCATTGGACCTGGGTGTCCATTGATTGTGTGGTTGATATGTTTGGGCCTGGTAGCTAGCCCATTGGACCTGGGTGTCCATTGATTGTGTGGTTGATATGTTTGGGCCTGGTAACCCATTGGACCTGGGTGTCCATTGATTGTGTGGTTGATATGTTTGGGCCTGGTAGCCCATTGGACCTGGGTGTCCATCGATTGTGTGGTTGATATGTTTGGGCCTGGTAGCCCATTGGACTTGGATGTCCCTTGATTGTGTGGTTGATATGTTTGGGCCTGGTAGCCCATTGGACCTGGGTGTCCATCGATTGTGTGGTTGATATGTTTGGGCCTGGTAGCCCATTGGACTTGGATGTCCATTGATTGTGTGGTTGATATGTTTGGGCCTGGTAGCCCATTGGACCTGCATGTCCATTGATTGTGTGGTTGATATGTTTGAGCCTGGTAGCTAGCCCATTGGACCTGGGTGTCCATTGATTGTGTGGTTGATATGTTTGGGCCTGGTAGCCCTTTAGACCTGGGTGTCCATCGATTGTGTGGTTGATATGTTTGGGCCTGGTAGCCCATTGGACCTGCGTGTCCATCGATTGTGTGGTTGATATGTTTGGGCCTGGTAGCTCATTGGACCTGCGTGTCCATTGATTGTGTGGTTGATATGTTTGGGCCTGGTAGCCCATTGGACCTGCGTGTCCATTGATTGTGTTTTTGATATGTTTGAGCCTGGTAGCCATTGGACCTGGGTGTCCATTGATTGTGTGGTTGATATGTTTGGGCCTGGTAGCCCATTGGACCTGGGTGTCCATCGATTGTGTGGTTGATATGTTTGGGCCTGGTAGCCATTGGACCTGGGTGTCCATTGATTGTGTGGTTGATATGTTTCGGCCTGGTAGCTAGCCCATTGGACCTGGGTGTCCATTGAATGTGTGGTTGATATGTTTGGGCCTGGTAGCTAGCCCATTGGACCTGGGTGTCCATTGATTGTGTGGTTGATATGTTTGGGCCTGGTAGCCCATTGGACCTGGGTGTCCATTGATTGTGTGGTTGATATGTTCGGGCCTGGTAGCCCATTGGACCTGGGTGTCCATTGATTGTGTGGTTGATATGTTCGGGCCTGGTAGCCCATTGGACCTGGGTGTCCATTGATTGTGTGGTTGATATGTTTGGGCCTGGTAGCCCATTGGACCTGGGTGTCCATTGATTGTGTGGTTGATATGTTTGGGCCTGGTAGCCCATTGGACCTGGGTGTCCATTGATTGTGTGGTTGATATGTTTGGGCCTGGTAGCCCATTGGACCTGGGTGTCCATCGATTGTGTGGTTGATATGTTTGGGCCTGGTAGCCCATTGGACTTGGATGTCCATTGATTGTGTGGTTGATTTGTTTGGGCCTGGTAGCCCATTGGACCTGCGTGTCCATTGATTGTGTGGTTGATATGTTTGAGCCTGGTAGCTAGCCCATTGGACCTGGGTGTCCATTGATTGTGTGGTTGATATGTTTGGGCCTGGTAGCCCATTGGACCTGGGTATCCATTGATTGTGTGGTTGATATGTTTGGGCCTGGTAGCTAGCCCATTGGACCTGGGTGTCCATTGATTGTGTGGTTGATATGTTTGGGCCTGGTAGCCCATTGGACCTGCGTGTCCATTGATTGTGTGGTTGATATGTTTGGGCCTGGTAGCCCATTGGACTTGGATGTCCATTGATTGTGTGGTTGATATGTTTGGGCCTGGTAGCCCATTGGACCTGCGTGTCCCTTGATTGTGTGGTTGATATGTTTGAGCCTGGTAGCTAGCCCATGGGACCTGGGTGTCCATTGATTGTGTGGTTGATATGTTTGGGCCTGGTAGCCCATTGGACCTGGGTATCCATTGATTGTGTGGTTGATATGTTTGAGCCTGGTAGCCTATTGGACCTGGGTGTCCATTGATTGTGTGGTTGATATGTTTTGGCCTGGTAGCCATTGGACCTGGGTGTCCATTGATTGTGTGGTTGATATGTTTGGGCCTGGTAGCCCATTGGACCAGGGTGTCCATCGATTGTGTGGTTGATATGTTTGGGCCTGGTAGCCCATTGGATCTGCGTGTCCATTGATTGTGTGGTTGATATGTTTGGGCCTGGTAGCCCATAAGCATGTGTGGTATGTTGGACACTTAACCATTATTGCTTCGTCCTTCGGATGGGATGTTAAGCCGTAGGTCCCGTGTGTTGCATAAATGCACGTAAAAGAACCCAGAAACACTTATCGCTAAGAGAATTAAGGGGTTTGCCCCGGTGTTTCTGGCCTCCTGTATAAACTCCCACGTGGAGTATTTAGGAGAAGAAACAACCAAGAACCAAGTCATATGTTGGAATCATTACAACAAACGTGAGAAAAGAGCTATTTTCCTACATTTGTCAGAAAATGACCACTACTGACCACTAAGTGACCTTTGACCCAAAGCTGCCTATATAGGGCTTGGACCAGGAAACTCCTAACCAAATTCGGTTAAAATCGACTGAACAGTGCGGCAGATGTAGCCTCTCTTTGATTTTCACCGAATGATCGCTAGTGACCAATTGGTGACCTTTGGCCAAATTCTGTGTACACTCCCAGTATTCTGTATTCAGTTGTATCCCTGGACCGAGCCCAGGGGTGTGAGTGACCTCTGACAAAAATAGCTGAAAACAGCTGAACAAGGTGTAAAAAAAGCTGAACTTTGGAAATCTCCTATACTTTTGTACACAGCAAGGGAGGGAAAATAGCTGAAATCCAAAACAAAAAAAGCTGAAATCAGCTATAAAGCTGAGATTTCACACCCCTATTTATATCTATTTATAGATAAGGGGCTTGGTCTGGGGATGCCACTGACCTAGTTTGGTTGTCACTGGATGAAGACTGGGCGAATTTGTAAATTTCAATAAAATAACCCCTAGTGACCACAAAGTGACCTTTGGCCTCGATCTGACCACACCCCATGGGTCATTGGTCAAACAAGCTTGGTTGAAATTGGCCAAAGTGTTTGGCAGTTGAACTATTTAAAGCTAACGGTGAGAAAGAAGGAGACGACAACCACGAAGAAGCTTTCAGTGCGCTTCGCACGGCTGATAAAATATAGGTTTTCCCGGCCAATTTCCAAATTTTTCTAATCATTTTCATTATCAGCCATTCAATTTCGGGTGAGATTTGCACCCGATTTGTCTTAGGGACTATAAAATGCGATAGATTGCTTCTTTTTGATTGTTGAATGACGATCTGCGTGATCTTTCAATATCAATCTAAATGGAATGGCGCTAAATTGAATGAAAACTTGGTGAAATTGGCAGGTAAAACCTATAATAAAAAAGATGACATTCTGCAGGGGTTATAATCTGTACCTGATGAGCCTGACCCCCTTCCCCCCCCCCCCCCCCTGCAAAATTCCTGGATCCACTGTGGCACAAAAATGCCTTGTACCTGGATCACCATTGCAATTATCAATCCTTCAGGATCTGGCAATAAAAAGGAAATCAAATTTATTTGTAAAGTAGTATAGGTCTTCCCAGCCAATTTCACCAAGTTTTCATTCAATTTAGCACCTGGCACATTCAATTTAGATTGAAATTGAAATATCACGCAGATCGTCATTCGACAATCAAAAAGAATCATTCTATTTTACTATCAGAACATTCTATTGCCTTAAAGCTTCACTCGAGAACAGTTAAAGTTTAAAGGACTTATTTAAATTTGAAAACAAGTATAGAAAAGATCAACAGTGAAAGAGAAATTCCTTAGCCCTTTTCATTTCATTATTTCGTGTCGTCATCCCTCATATCAGTTGATTTGTTACATAATAAATTTTACAGACATAAAGATTTTGAAAAAAACAAATTGACCTCAGAAGAAAATAGGAAAAATATCCTTTAAAACATTTTACTATAATTTGAATGACCAATCGATGAAAATGACTGCCCATAACGAATAAGAAAAAAACGTGGTCATACTCATATGCCCAGCGACGTCCGCTAATTTGAATGCATTAGCCGTCAAAAGATGTCAAAAACTTAACATACAGAATGCTGCAAATTAAGTTTTGAATGCACCAAAACAAATATAATGCAGCAAAACGAAAATGAACATTAGGAACAAAATCTTGAGTGCCAAAAAATGAAATTCAATGCCCAAACAATGAAAAAGCTGTCTTTTATAAATGTGCAGGCACAGTTGTACAACAGGATAAAATCAAAGATCACAGACAAACAATGCAATTTCTAATTCTAATTGGCAATGAATAAAATCAATCATACAGTTATTTTAAAATAAAAAAAATTACATATGGCAGGCCTTTTTTGTTAATGAGTGTAGAGCAGGTGGGCAAGATGGCTTTACTGGATTGGTGATTTCAGTGGAATTTGATTGCCCAGCAATTCAACATGAAAATCACAGCAGTGTCATGAGTGCCAATGGGGGCCATACAGCCCCCCCCCCAAAAAAACTTTTTTATTTTTTAAGCAACGTCACAATAAAGGCAGGCACTGCATACACCACCATCTTTTCCTAGAAAAAAAAATTTGGTCAAAGTGGTCAGAAATTGCCTCAGATTGCATCAAAGATAATCTAGAACTAAAAAAACATTTCCGGACCCTTAATCTTTTGTGGGGACCCACATTGTTTTGGGTCTCCCCCCCAAAAATTGTGTTATGGATCCGCCCTTGATTTTGAATTCAGTGGCTAATATTAAGAGCCCGCAAAAAGTTGACTGCAGAAACCAACGCAGCAATTAAAAATAACAGAGTTGCTGTTGAAACCCCTCAGCAGTCAAGTTGTCATCCGTAAAACCATTAACCTTTAACTCAACATGGTGACCTTTGACCCCAGAGCCAATCCCAACATGCCTGTACCAATGGGCAACCCCCTACCGAAGTTAGACACCAAATTTCATTTCTAACTCAAGCTGTCATCCGGTAACCATTTACATTTAACTCACCCCGGTGACCTTGATCTTTGACCTTTTGATCCCAAAATTAATCCCAACTTGTCTACTCCTAAAGGCAACCCCTACCGAAGTTACAATTCCAAACAACATTTCTAACTCAAGTTATCATCCGGAAACTAAGCTGCCCGGACATCCCTGCCAGATGGACTTCTGGGGTACCTCCATTGTTGTCCCATTGTTCCTATTTAAGATTTCGTTGCGAGGTACCCTTTTTTCTAAAGATTTTATTTGCGGGGTACCTCGAACAAAGGACGGGTACCCCACAAGTGTTCCGTGGTAAGGGCGGATGGACAGACAGACATATGCACAGACATACGGACAGACGCCGTAGGCAATGACAATACCCCTCAAGCCGCTCAGCTGAGGGGTAAAAAATGCAACGTAAATGCCATATCTTACCAACACAGATGCTGAACACCTTGCTTGCCCGAGCACATGAAGTAGATAATGGCACAAGATCTTTAAATGTTATCGTCTCATCTACGGCAGTGAGCTCAGCAATGTCTCTGTCAATGAAATATAAACATATTAAATGCATAGAAAGATATGTTTTAATATTATTTAAATAAAACACAAGCCCTGTATAATAAAGCCAGTTCGGTTTTCCAATATAGTCTGGTGCACAGCAAGATTCAACAATTTTTTCGGGATAACTGGTGCAGATAAATGCACGCAAGGCTACTGGGGGCGTGGTTACCAAATCTGCATTTTGTGCAATTTTTCGTGCAGTCAAAAAAAGAGATGGATCTTTTGTTGGCACAAACGTTTTGACACACACGACACCTAAAAACACTTCGCTGTCCAAAGGTATTTTGCAAAATGTTATACTTCAGAACACAGTGATCTCTTCAATTCTACTGGTACCCTACTATGCTTTTGCAGGCATACAATGAAATATTTGAGCTTGGGTGCTGGATCATCTTTTCACAGACATCACAACGTACATATACACGCCCGTATAGTTTATGGTGCTTTTTGTTGGATTTTACCGTGATTCCTAAACCAAAGGAAATGTCAACCCATCGCCCTCGGGTTGTTCCACGGCCCCAGCCACCGTCTCGAGGCCCCCAGATGAGCCTCCACCATCTATGGATGTATTAGCCATGGCTACTAGAGATTAGAGACAAGGAAGGACTTAGCGGTCTAGGTGAAGTGTCGTCATGCCCGAAACCAACGACTGACTGCCATGCCTCAGCACCGCTATTTGCTGATGGCCATTCAACAAATTCATCCAAAGATAAGCGATTCTCACGTTACCAAGCAGTGTATAGAGCATCAAGAAACAAGTGGTTTTCGACACCCAATAAGCCAACTTACAAGGGGTTGCTGGTCGACAATCTTACAAGTCGTCTTCAAAACGAGGAAGAGCGGGGAGGCAGTTTAATGCTTCAGACAACACATCCTCAAAAAACTAACTGTGTATGATTTTCCAGTCAGTTCCCCAGCATCTTTTGCAAATCTATTTCTGGCAAGTCATCTTCAATGCTTTAAGCACCATTGGTTACTTGTCACAAATGACACATGGCATACAACATCATCATCTTCAAGACCCATGGATCATTGACACCATTTTAGGCTACCGCTTGAAATTTTTGTCAGAGCCTTTTCAGAGTAAAGTCCCCATTACACAAGCCCAATCTTGCCATCCCACAACTACTTTTTATGTAGAGGTGCAGAACATGCTTGAGAAAGGAGCAATAACTGTTGAACAACCACTCCAAGGTCAGTTTCTGTCTTCCCTTTCACAGTACCCAAGAAAAATGGAGATCTCCGTCCCGTCATCAACCTCTGACAGTTGAACCAGTTCATTCCATACGAAAACTTCAAAATGGAGAACATCACAGCAGTCAAACATTTGATAATTTCAAATGACTGGTTAATGACCATCGATCTCAAGGATGCTTATTTTACAGTGCTGATTCATCAGTCTCACAGAAAATTCCTCTGCTTCTGATGACATTTACCAGTTTTCATGCATGCCCTTTGGCCTGTGCAGTGCACCAAGAACATCTACCAAACTCCTGAAACCAGTTGCATTGGCCATTCCAGGAAAAAGTGATAGGTTGCGTCTTTTATCTGGACGACGGTCAGGGGGTTCGTGCAGACTTCAGATCTAACTATTCAGACAGATTAGATTAGATTAGATTAGATTAGATTGAACTTTATTATCCCTTGCGAGGGAAATTAAAATGGCCTTGACAAAGAACGGGTTATAAAACATACAATCATTAATTAAAAATATGTAAAAAGGCGATATAGTTACCACAAACATATAAATTCAGTAATGTAAAAGACAAACTACTACATATAATCTAATTGCGACAGTAACATTTTGCCTCTAAAGGGGTTCTTTGACATTGAAAATGTCTCCCTAATGACCGATGTCTCCCATTGTGCGAACAAATTACGATAACGTGTCTCCTTAATGGTACCATTATTACCCTGGATTGGACATTTGGGAGACATCTCCATAGACTTGTGCACAAAATTGTTCAAACTTACATGTGCCCTAACCCAATATTCCCTTGTCCTTTTCCCACGAATTTTGGTATGTTTACTAATTAGACAAGTAACAAATATAAACTAATTGCGACGATAAAATTGTGCCTCTAAAGGGGGGCTGTGACATTAGGGAGACATGAAAATGTCTCCCTAATGACTGATGTCTCCCATCGTGCGAAAAAATTATGATAACTCTTCTCCTTATGATAATAATAATAAGAAGAAGAATAATAATAATATTAATAATAACGAACTGTCAATGTATACAGATTGGCAATTTCCTCAGCTAACATCTTTGTAGATGGAGCACCAGTTGGACTACATCACTTAGTTAAACGTTTCTTCAAGGGAATGTGGCAATTGTGTTGACTCATTTCAAGTCTTTATCTGACAGTCAAAGATTATTTATCAGACAATTAACTCACAAATTAACTGTGCTTATTGCACTAGTTACAGCACTATAGTCACTGTTTGTCACTCACAGCAATCGATATCAATCCTATGTCCTATTCAGATAACAATTTTCATTTTTGGTTGATATAACTTTTAAATGTGTGTCAATTAACAAACCCTTCCACCATATGGAAATTGCTCGTTTTCAAGCTACCAGAAACCTTTGCCCAGTGTGCACTTTGCAGGAATACCTAAACAGGACTTCTCATATAGAAGGAATGGGAACTCTAGCACGACTCAGCTTCTGCCATCACACTCCACACCATACCATCTGGTAATGTGACATCCACAGTCTGTAGATGGTTAAAAGCTGTACTCAAAGAAGCTGGCCCTAATACTTCATATTTCAAGGCCCACTCAACCAGGGATGCGTCTAACTCAGCAGCTGCAAGTGTAGGGGTAACAACTCAAGATGATATATCTAGATGACACTTCTTTCATATGAAAACTGGTTTTTCATATCTGCATCTCAAAACAATCTCCCAAAGCTCATCAATTACACCTTCCCAATCGATAATGAGTATGTGTACCCATCCATTTCAGTGAGAAATCTAGGAGAAACATTCGATCCATCCATGACCATGTCCTCTCATGTTACATCCCTCTGTCAGGCAATCAATTTCAATTTATGCAACATCTCCAGAATTCGTCGCTTCATTGACAAGGAAAGCTGTACTCATGCGAAACACGGGGGTGATATCAGCTTTGGACTTTGAGATCGCATCCTGTGAAGAGATTAGTCAAATCATCAGCTCTTTAGCCAATAAATCATGCAGTCTCGACGTTATTCCAACCTGGTTTCTAAAGGCTGACACTGATTCATTTCTTCCGATTATTACCCATATAGTCAACACATCGATTTCTACAGGTACCTTTCCAGATTCGCTGAAACATGCTATTGTCACTCCAATCCTCAAAAAGCCGTCGTTTGACATCAACGAACTTGCCAACTATCGTCCGGTGTCGAACTTATCTTTTCTTTCGAAGGTCATTGAAAAGGTTATCGCTTCTCGCATTACGACAAACATGGATGATCACAATCTATGGGAACCGCAACAATCTGCATATAGATCTGGACACAGCACTGAAACTGCACTGCTCTCAATCAAAAATGATATCATGCTGATGATTGGTGACACCAAAGGCGTGTTTCTTGTCCTTCTCAATTTAAGTGCCGCCTTTGACACTGTGGACCTACAGATCCTTCTACGGATGCTCAGTAATTCCATTGGCCTGACAGGAAAGGCACTATCTTGGTTCCGAAGTTATCTTAGGAACAGATCTTGTAGCGTGTGTATTGACGGCACGTTTTCCCACCAAAAAACACTGGACTATGGGGTACCACAAGGCTCGGTATTAGGTCCGTTGGCATTCACCATCTATATAAAGCCGATTGGAGACATCAATCGTGAACATGGTCTTAGTTTCCATATATATGCGGACGACATTCAAATCTACTGCAGCTTCAACCCCAAGGATCCGGAAATGATCAAATCTGCTCTTACTAGACTGTCAACCTGCATTCAAGACTTGAAAGTATGGATGACACAAAACATGCTCAAATTGAACGATTCAAAGACTGATTTTCTGGTAGGGGCCTCAACACACACACTTCGCAATTTACCTCCCATTACTCTGAAAATAGGGGACAATATCATCACGCCATCGCAATCCGTCCGCAATCTTGGAGTTCATTTTGATTCAACAATGTCAATGTCAACTCACGTTCTCAACCTCAACCGCAATATCCACTTCCAATTTCGCAACATCTCACGAATTCGCCGGTTCCTGGATTTTGAAACTTGTCACCACGTAATCCGTGCATTATTAGTTCTGTCCCGTCTGGATTATGGTAACTCTCTACTATATGGTATCGCTGAGTCAGGTCTGGATAAACTTCAACGACTACAAAACCATGCTGCACGCCTTTTATTTACCACTGGCAGGCGTGAATCGGCTTCTCGACTACTTAACCAACTTCACTGGCTTCCCATCCGGCAAAGAATTGAATTCAAGATAGCCCTTCTCACCTTCAAATGTCTCCATCACACAGCTCCTCAGTACCTTAACCGTCTCATCCAGCTCAACGTATTTGGCCAACCTGGCCTTCGTTCCAGTAACGATGGTACACTATTGTCGATGCAGAGATCCAAGAACACCTCCACTGACCGTGCCTTCGTTATTGCCGGCCCTAAGCTCTGGAATACCATACCCTCAAGCATCAGATCACAGGAGACTATTTCATTACTCAGATAACACTTAAAAGCTCACCTGTTTCCAATTTCATGTTAATATGTCTGTTTCATTATCTTGTGTTGCTTTAGCGCCATGATCTAGATGGAATGGCGCTTTATAAATCCTGTTATTATTATTATTATTATTTATTATAAGACTGCAGCGTCTACAGAACAGGGCTGCTCGTATCATTCATTTTCCAAGTTCCTCGCCGACATCCCTCTACTCCACTATTGCAATCTCTTCACTGGCTTCTGATCGAACTCCCATACCTCTCAAACAGCATTTCATTCTTGAACTAACCTTCACGACCCGGATTGTGCTCTGCCACAGACACAACCCGGCTCGTGGTGCCTAGGGGCCAAAGGATGGTTGTGGAAAGGTCTTTCTCTATCATATATAGAGGGAGGCCTCGTGTCATATTTTCTATGGAGAGCGTTCGCTCCGACCCCCCACCCTGCAAAAAGGAAGCTGGGAAGGGCTGACGAATCAACACTCCGATTGGATAGATTTTGCGTGACCTGTGACCGGCAAGGCGTCACGGCAACGACCCTGCAAGGTTTAAAACGGCCGTTACGACCGAGTCATTTGTACAAAGGTACATGCTTTGTACAAAGGTCATGATAAATTACCCAGAATGCCATCCCCACTTTCTTCACAAGATTCTGTGAAGCTCATCTGCCCTTCCCAGCGCCCTGTTTGCAGGGCGAGGGTACGATCGAATGGGGAGCGCTGATAAAATCCTACAATCGGGCACACTATTAACTAAAAGTGTACACATGCACCCTTCTCATTTAGGGGGAGACCGTTCCCATGTACGTCAAATTCTTACATTTTGCTAGTGCCTTAAATTTGCTTGCCCCCCCCCCCCCCCCATTATACAGTACCCAGTTAAGCTAGGAATATATGTTTGTGTATAACCAGAATCCCGATTTACCAAAGTGCCCCTCTCGGGGACATAAATGTGCCCTCTCAAAGCAAATGTGGCCCCTCGAGATGAAAACAAAACTGGCCCTAAATTTGGGAAATTTTTCTTCAGTAAAATGGTTTTCCCAAAATGGTATAGAGAGTTCTGATATGAACGAGGAATATGAAAACCAAGCCCCCAAACCCTTACAATGCGTAGTTTGCATAATGGGCAGTTTTGAAAAGCCACCGTTGATTTTACGAAGGCCAAGTGTCCGGTGAAATAACGTGTCGGCATTTCAGCATGGGTGTGCCCCCGACCCCCCCCCCCCCAAACCAAAAAAAATGCTGGATATGCTGCTGCACTAACGGAACATGCCTTTTACCTAGCAAGTGCCCCTTTTTGGTGATCCCCCCCCCCCAGTTTAAAAACCATTCCGCCGCTGCTGTTATGCGATGAAAATTTAATAAAACTAGGTCTGTGAAGCCATAGGCAGACAGCAGCATAATTTTCAATACTCACCTGACAACTTTCTGGTGATGAATTTTGATGGGTTGATCTTCCTCTGATGAGCTATTCTCTGGGGATTTATGTGTCTCTGGTATGCCTTCCAATTGCAAAGTAGGTACCGGTATTTCCATCCCCGTCTTGTCAAGTGGTGTAGTTGTCTCTTCTTCTATGCTCTGTCCTGTCAGGTGCCGCTTTTGCCTAAGAGAAGCAATAATAACTAGAGTTTGAAGGGACAAACACACGGTGTTGGGCTACAGGTTTGGCTTTTTCGCATAGTTGATTGTTGATTGTTGTTGTTGATTGTTGGTTGTTGATGTTGATTGTTGACTGAATTTGACGGTGGTTGTTCATGTTGATGTCGATTGTTGATTGTTGATAGTTGATTATTGTTATTAACAATTATTGATGTTGATTGTTGAGGATTGTTGATGTTGATTGTTGATGTTGATGTTGATTTTTGTTGTTGATTGTTGATGTTGATTGTTGATGTTGATTGTTGATGTTGATTATTGATGTTGCATGGTTATTGATGTTGATTGTCATGATTATTGATGTTAAATGTTGATAGTTGATGTTGATTGTTGATGTTGATGTTGATGTTGATTGTTGATTGTTGATGTTGATTGTCGATGTTGATGTCAATGTTTAGGGCGAAAAAAAAAAAAAAAAAAAAAAAAAGAGGCTAATTAAAAAGGGTCAGGTGAGGATCTGCACGTTTATGCTGCTGTAGTGTAAACATATCAGGAAAAATCATTACAAAAACCAATTAAATAGCTCATATTAAAAGTAAAGGTCGCACGCCATTGGCGCAATACAAAATATTGCTGGCCATACACTCTTTACCCCAAGCCCCATGTTTTTAGAAAAAAAGCGCCCAATTTTAAAAAAGCGCCCGATTGGGCAATTTCACCAGCCCATTTTTTGAGTCTCACATGACGTCATCAAATTTCAAAAATATGCTTCTGTTAAGAAGTAATGTAAAAGTGTACAAAATACTGGTAAATACTTAAAATACATTGGTCCATCAAACAGCCGTTACATGTGGCTCAATAGTTAACATAAAACAGTCGTAAAACCAGACACTCAAGAGGCCAGCATGGGAAATTCCCTTTTGTACGCAATCATAGCACACTGTTTTTTTGGATTTCCCTTTTGTACGCAATCATACCCCTTTGCTGTACACACAATGAGCGTGGCATTAAATGAGCGTTTCAAGGCGTAGGCGTGTTCAACTTCAAATTTCAAGGGGGCTGCAGGGCTTCTTCTAATTAACTTATTGTAACGATCCAAACCTTGGGAAGTTTTAGACCTATTATTAAAGTGCCATTTAAAGCACAAAACTTATATTATATCTCTGACGGTTGATTTTTTAGCAATTTTCAAAGGAAAAAAGGTCTTTTCATTGTAAGTTCTGGTCCGATGACATAATCAATTTTTTTTTGCATACCGGTCTTGTCTGTATTAAGGTCATCATGTATATTAATTTTGAAGCGATTACCGCAAATTTCGCCACAGACATCAATTGAAAATGTGTTTTGGACATTTTTTAACCTGCCGCTAGAGGGCGCTCGAACACTTCACCGATCATTTTTTTTTAAAGGTCAACCCACCAACAGAGCTAACATCGTTGAAAGCAAGTTCATATCTTTTTCCACTTTCAAATTATTAGGCACTTCCAGTTTGACCTGATTTGACACGCACAAGATAAATTGAAGGTCATGTCTAATCATGTCGATTCCCGCAAAATTCTGACGGTTGATTTTATATTGATTTTCAAAGATTAAATTTAATAATCTTTCAAGTGACGTCACGTGACCCATGATCACGTCATGATGACCAAATTACAAAAAAAATTCATCTTCAATGAGTTGTGCATTCATGTATTGACAATTGAAGTTCATATCATTTTTCATGTTGACAAACAGTTCTGGAGAAGAATTTGCTGAGAAAAACCAAAATAAAAAAGTGAACTTTTACAATAACAATAAGTGTTGGCCTGAGCCCAACACCTAATTATTGCATAATGTTTAACCTGACGTAAGCTGTCTAAAAAGCCAATCGACAACAAACATGCAAACTCTAAATCCCTGAATCCCCAACCTTCTCTAAACTATAATTCATTTTATTGCATACAGAACAAAATGCATTATTCTCAGTAACCACACAGATGGGCTACCGCCCAAAGGCCTGGGGTCCTTGATTTGCATATGATCTAGGTACTTGCATAATCGGCTGACCAACGGACAGCATCCGCTGACCAATGGACAGCAGGGGGGCATAGCTAAGATTCCTGGTGCAGGACTTTGGGCGGCAAGCCTTCACTTTGGTTCAGCTGACCACAGAGTCAACATTGTTTTTCAGACTCCTTGTGGATTATACACTGGTGGAAATAAAATTCGGAACGGTCACTTGCTTTTTCGGATTGAGGTGGTCAGTGTTTTATACACTGGTGGAAATAAAATTCGGAACGCGCGCGGACACTTGCTTTTTCGGATTGAGGTGGTCAGTGTACTCCTTGTGGATTATACACTAGAGGAAATTACATTCGGAACGGTCACTTGCTTTTTTGGCTTGAGGTTGAAAGTGGTCACGCGACCGGGGCCTGCATATACTGGGAAAGATGCCGTGGCCAAAACGACAAGTGCGTCGCTCGCCCCTTCTTGGATCAACGCACTCCGACAACGGAGGAATTCAGCGGGGCCGGGGAGGTCGGTCTGCTCGGGGTAGGAAATCCCGTGCGGCAATAAGAGCCACCCGAGGCCGGCCTGCCACGGCCGGTGTCAATGTACAGCCTCCCCATCCAGAGTTCGTACAGGCCAGTGTTTGGCCGGCGCAGCAACAGCCAGCTGGTCACCAGGGGGTCGGCCATCACTATCAAGGGAGCGCCATGGGTCCGAGTCAGTTTCAGCCGGGAGACGGATACATTCAAGAGAACGCTCTCCGGGCCGGGGTTCAACGGGTTTCCCCTGCACAGTCCGAAACCATTTTGGGGCAATCTGCCGTGCACGCGCAAGCTGGAGGGCCACAACAAGGGCAGCCGGAGACCGGAGTCGTCGGACAACAACCTCAGGCGTCTGCGAGCGGCAAGGCTGGTGAGTGAAGTACATGTTCCAGTGCTAATTCACCATCTTGCCATGCAAATACGGTACAATTATCTGGTAATAGTAGCACTAAGCAGAATCACCCAAATGTTAGTCAGGATACATGTATACTACAGATACCAACAGTACAGTGTCTGTTACAATGCCCATCATTGGTTCAGTCATGCCAGGTCCGTGTACCGATTTGGCGGCAATTGATAGGCCCACCCCGATACCTTCCCTGCAGTCCGTCCCGCTTCCTAACACAGAACTAGATGGGTTGTCTCTGTTGGTCAAACAGCAGGCTTTTATAATAATGCTATCGATATTACAATGCTGTTATGCATTTTTTACACAACACTCAGGTATTCAAAAACCAAATAAGAAATTGTATAGTCCTACATGAACATTTTAACTAAGATGAAATTTGAGTATACAGTGTATATATATGCCGGTGAAGGACAAACCTAATTTGATAAACATTTTAAATTCTGAAGATATACCCGTTTTGCAACATATATTATATTTTGTGACATGGGATGTCTTTATTTTAAGCATATCTTCCAGTGCATGCTCCAAAGAAACTTTAACCCTGTCTTGATTTGAAGTCAAAAATTTACAAGCATACATATTTGGGAGAAATTTAAAATCTGAAGGCGGCACTGGAGCTTGCGCAGCGACCACTTTCTTTTTTTGGTTTTCATCACCGCCCACCCCGATTTTCACGCCTGCCCTGAGACAAATTTCTCACAAATCCTCGGGTAACTCCATCCCCCCCCCCCCATGAACCTATTTTTTTTTTTTAAGTGACGTTGCAAAAAAGGCAGGTACTGTGTACACCACTATCTTTTCCTTAAAAAATAATGGTCAAAGTGGTCGAAACCCACGCCGTCATTTTTTTTTGACCCCCTTTTTTTGTCTTTTGGATCTGCCCTTAAATGTGGGGAGTAAATGAGGGATTTAGTTGAGAAGACATGCAGTTCAGAAATGCAAAAGATACAACATAATAAAGCTTTGTTGGGAAGTGTAAATACCTGGGAAGATTGGTGTTGGAAGAGTGGCTGGTTTTAAAGATGAAATCTCAAGAAATTAACTATATTTAAAGCAGCCCCCCCCCCCCCAAGAAATAAACTGGAACCACATGAAAATAATCAATATGGGCTAGGGCATGTAGAACAGTCTGTAAATTTGGCCGTTGGTCTGTGAAATTATTTAAGCATTATTTGCGGGAAAATAATGTTGAAATATTTAATTTAATATTTAAGGGTGTCAGGTCAGACAGAAGATCTGCTACTGGTAACCTATAAACCAGTACAACCTGTTTCAGGGTCGGGTCGTCGGCGACTAAACTGTCAACCCCACCAGCTTCCATAGAGCCTGGTGAGGAGGGTGGCTGGACACCCTGGTGGAACTAAAAACAAAATCCACCTTCAAAGGCATCGGCTTAGGAGAGCTAATGATAGCCATCCAGCAAATCTCTCCATCAATATCACTCCTCGCTACTGAACATGTCAGCGTTAGGGCGGAAGAAACCTTGGTGTTCAACGGCCATCATGTTCTGGGTAGGAGGCGAATCATAGGATATTGATGATTATCGGCTGCTAACCAACTGCCTAACAAGCAGATCACTTCACCTATTAGGCCATGTAGGGCCAATCACCCACATGAGTCCTCGAGAATAAGATCATTCTCACCAATCTTGATTACGAAAGTCACAAATGGAAGAATGGAAAATCGTGAGGGTAGACGACGGATGTCTCGGACTAGTTCCGACAGGATGACGAGGCAGGGGGAAACCTACTGGACCACTGTTTCTGATAGAAGCCGCCGAAAGCCCTTCAATGTATCTACTAAAGCATTTAACATCTCAACGTACAATGTGCGTCCTCCACCAAGCAGGCAAATTCCATCAGCTTACTACAGGATGCGAGGAATTCAACATCGGCATAGTAGCTGTCCAAGAACACAGGTGGTTGACTACAGACCCTGTAGCTTACCACTGGAGTGACAATAACAACTGGCTCTTCCTATACTCTTCAGCAAGTGAAAGAAGACAAGGAGGAGTGGGCATGCTGCTTAGGAAAGACATAGCAAAACACTTGCAGCATGCTGAAAAAATCTCAGAAAGACTCATGATGGCACACTTTGAAGGCAACCCAAAAATGACAATCATATCTGCATTTGCACCTACTGAGGATGCCTCCCAAGAGTCAAAGGATGAATTCTATGACACACTACTTGACACAATCCAAACCATACCAGCACACAATGTGGTTCTGGTCGCAGGAGACTTCAATACTAGAAGTGGTCATGACAGCCATTTAACAAATCCTAGGATTGTTGGACAAGCTACTTTCCATGATACACCCAACATAAATGGAGCCCAATTGATTGAGCTGTGTGAGCAATGCAAACTTCGACCAGTGCAGTTTAATTCCCTCAGCCAAAAGGCAGGCAGTGGACATGGGCACATTCCAGCGGTAGCCGTGCCCAACTCAACCACATCCTTGTAAGAGGCAAATGGCTGAACTCAGTCCAAAACTGTCGTGCATACAACACAATGGAGCTGGACTCAGACCATAGGATTGTCACCGCAAAGTTCAAACTCTGAAACTAAAAAATACAAAATATGACTGGAATAAACTACAGCAACCTCAATTGAAAGAATCTTTCAACTTGACTTTGAAGAATCGCTTTGAGGTGCTGATGTCAGAGGAAGACAACCCCAATATTCAAACCACATATGGCTCCTTTGAGACAGCAGTGAATGATGCAGCTCTGAATACTCTGGGAAAAAAGAAATCCTCCTCCTTGCCATCATGTGTGAGCTCCCAGACTGGAGACCTGCGTCGGCGCCGCGATGCTGCAAAGGCCAAGTTCAGAACATCACGCAGTTCAGCTTCTAGAAAGATTTGGCGCGAATTGGCTGAAGATCTGACCAAATCCTATCAACAAGATGAGGCAAAACACCTAGAGAACCAAATGACGGAACTTAGCAACGCTGCCTTAAGAAACGACACCAAGAAAACATGGTCCCTGGTAAATGAATTGGCTGGAAAGAAAAATGCTACAAGAGTCAAGGTGAAAAAGAGAGATGGTTCCCAAGTTAACACCACATCAGAACTGCTTGAAGAATGGAGAAACTATTTCAGGGACCTTCTGAATGCAGATCTAAATACCACAACAGAACCGCCCCCTCCAGCACCTCTTGACTTACCAATAGACACAAGTCCAATCACTCTTGAGGAAGTACAAGAAGCAATCTGCACACTCAAGTGCGGAAAAGCAGCTGGATGTGACAGTGCAATCACAGCGGAAGTCTTAAAGAATGGAGGTGACTACATCCAAACCATTATCCACGATATCTGCAACCAGGTCTACACCGCCGGGGCAGCCCCTTCCCAGTGGAAGACTAACATCATTCTACCACTGCCAAAGAAAGCCGACTTATCACAGATGGGTAACTACAGAGGCATCAGCTTGATGTCAATTGCGGCCAAAGTATACAACAATATATTGCTGAATAGAATACGACCAGTAGTGGACCCACTGCTGAGGGAAAACCAAGCTGGCTTCAGAAAGGGCAGGAGCTGTTCTGAACAGATCCGCATTCTTCGCAGAATCATGGAAGGGGCAGGAGATCAACAGCTTCCACTATTTATTACATTCATCGACTTTCGCAAAGCATTTGATTCCATAGACCGTTCAATGATGTTTACCATTCTTCGTCACTATGGAATCCCACATGAAGACGTCCGAGCAATCAAGGTGCTGTATGACAACTCAAAGAGTGCAGTAAAGGTTGATGGTCTACTCACTCACACTTTTGAAATATCAACTGGAGTACTACAGGGGGATACACTTGCACCCTTTTTGTTTATAGTCATCATTGACTACATCATGAACAATGCTAGCGAGGGATTTGGTTTTGTCACCCATCCAAGAAGATCTTCTAGGGAACCTACCCGCAGACTTAATGATCTAGACTTTACAGATGATATTGCCTTACTGGAAAGTTTGCTGGACAAAGCCCAAGAACAGCTCAAATGTCATACTGATGCTGCAAAGACCGTGGGCCTCCATATAAACACAAGCAAGACAGAAGTTATGTCATTTGATCCTTCTTGCCCAGGAGATCTTATCCTGGATGGTGAAAAAATCAAGAAGGTAGATGACTTCAAGTACCTGGGTTCAATGATGGCATCAACAGAAAATGATGTACGCCGTAGAAGAGCATTATCCTGGGCAGCATTCTGGAAGCTTGAAAAAATCTGAAAATCGCAAACAATTCATCTTGACCTCAAGCTCAAGATCTTCCAAACTTCATGCCTCGCCATCCTGATGTATGCCTGTGAATCGTGGGTAGTGACCAAACGCCTCAAAGCTTACATCAATAGCTTTGCTACAAACTGTTACCGTATCATTTTGAAGATCAGGCGGAAAGACCAGATCAGCAATGAAGAAATCTATGAAATAACAGGACAACAGCCCCTCTCCATCACCATTTACCAGCGCAGCTTAAATGGCTTGGACATGCGCTGAGAAAACCAAAAGACGACCTGGTCAACCTCTACGCCCTCTACCAACCTGTCCACGGGAACCGTAGGAAAGGACGACCTTCCTTGATGTACCCACAGTACATTGCCAGATTACTCTCTAAAGATGTAGCTCTTACACCTAAGGAGATCCGTGAGGCCGCCTAAAATCGAGCCATTTGGAAAAACATTGCGACCGGCTGCTGTGCAGCCGACTAGTAGTAGGAGTAGTAGTAATATTTAATAATGTTGAAATATTTATTTATAGGGGGGGGCGACAGCCCCCCCCCCCCCAGTCGCCCCCCACTGAGTTTTTTAGTTTCTAAAAAAAATTATCATTGATCTACATGACGCCCCCCAATGAAATGTTCCAGCCCCCCCAGCGCCCCCCCACTGAAAAATTCCTAGCTACGCCACTGTGCGTAGCGCCCTCTGAAGTCAAAAAGTGTGGGCTGCACCATGTTGGAATTGTACGAATAAAGTTACGAATAAATGCAAACAAAATGCAGACGAAAATACATGGTTCTCAATTAAGAAGAAACGTACTGTATTTTAAACCAATCAAAAATTTTTTATAATCTTAAGCAATTTGCTCTAATAAATCAGCTGGAAAGGGGCCAGGAATCACCTTAGATTGAGCATTGAGCATCTAGAAATACCCAATTTTCCCGGGGCCCTTAACTTAAACGGGCCCCGGACCCCGAGCCGTATTCGCGTTCCGCGCTTGCAATAGTCGTCTGGGCAGATGCCCCAACGCATCTTTGCAATAGTTCACAAACTAAGTCAATACCATTCCTTTTCAAAAATAAAATGCAAGAAAATATGCAGACGAAAATACATGGTTATCAACTGAAGTACAGAAGAAACTTAACATTAGTTAAAGCAAGAGTATATTTTAAACCAGTGAAAAAAATCCTCATAATTTTGAAACATTTTGCTCAAAATAACGCAGAACTAGGGGAAAGGGGCCACGAATCCCCTCTAGAATCCAACATTTCCCGAGGCCCTTAAGCGGGCCCCGGATCCCACACCGTAAGACATTCGCACTCCGCACTCACATTAGTCCTCGGAGCAAAATTGCCCCAACACATCATTGGAACAGTTTACAAACTAAGTCAATATAATCCTTTTCAAAAACAAAATTCAAGAAAAAATGCAGACGCAAATACATGGTTTTCAACTTTGAAGTAGCGCAGTAACTTAAAATTTGCAAAAGCAAGAGTATAATTTTCACAAAATCCTTATAATCTTAAACATACTCATACAGTTTCCGTATTTTTTTGAGAGGGGAGAATGTTGCATTCACAGTCTATTTGCACAGTACCCTGTGCAGTCGAAAAGTGTGGGCTGTGCCATGTTGGAATTGTACAAATAAAGTGTTACCTCGAATCTGAATTGCTCTCTCTCAGTACTGGATTTATAACCCATTTATACACCTTAAACATAACATGACCAAAGTATAGCCATGGCTGAAAGCGATCCCAGTTGCTGCCAGTTGTCAACTGTTGAACTGAAACAGAAATTAGAGGAAGAATACTTGAGACTTGAGAGCAGGGAAATTGAAGGTCTGTCAAGAAATCTCAGCAGCTACTTTGTCCGAAGCTGCTTAGTGAGTGCAAGGCATGGAGGAATTGCTTCTGTGGCCAGGGGAGCCCAACAACCTTTTTCTCCGAGAGAAACAGCAGCGAAAGTCCGGACCAAGCCGGCAACCAGAGAAAGTCCGGACCAAGCCGGCAACCAGAGAAAACAGCCATTCGGACGTGAAATAACACCGGCATTTATTAAACATCCTACTGCAACCGGAAAGGCAGTGCCACTTGGAGACCAACCGGCCGCTCCAATGGGTGCAGTACCGAGTGGATAAAACCAGCTGCTCCGGTGGTTGCGGTACCGGTGAGAGAACAACCGGGCGCACCGGTGGTTGCAGTACCGGTTGGAGAACAACCGGCCACACTGTTGGTTGCAGTACTGGTTAGAGCACAACGGGCCACTCCAGCAGTTGCAGTACCGGTTGGAGAACAACTGGCCATCCCAGTGATTGTACCGCAAATGGGAAATGAACCAGCCTCGCCAAGAATTACATTACCGCCTGGAGATTCTAATGATGTGTCAAGCAGGCATGTTGTTGCTACGGCTGTACATGCTCCTAGACAGGCTGTTGTCGGCACCCCAGTTCAACCACCAGAAACTACCGGAAATTAAATGGCTCATATGAGTTAGGGGAAACATTCACCTTATCCCCTGTTGCACCAAGGTTGGCGCACAGCATTCAACACCAGAATATATCTACAACCGTAGCGTGCGAGCCAGAAACGGCACTGACAGCAGAAAACTCAAAGGAGTCCACGGGTGCTGATGGTCACCAAACTGACCAACTGAGGACACGAAGGAGAGACCTGTGATTAAACCGGACAGATATGATGGAATAAACCAGTAGACTTCGTACATCATGCACTTTTAGATGTGTGCCAGAATTAATGGCTGGGACAACAGCGGGAAATTGCAGTGCCTAGCAGTTCTGCTGACGGACACAGCACAACAAGTTCTGGGAAGCCTGCCAAAAGAAGCATCTACAGAGAAGAAGAAGAACTACAATAAATTAGTCCAGGCGTTGGAGGTACGGTTTGATCCAGTCAGTAGCAGTGTCACACACACAGCCCTGTTTGACCTCAGTTTCTCGTCCTGAGGTCAAGCATGCATGGCCCAAAAGCGTACGTGAGATTTTACGAGATTTATTCGAGACTACAGAAAAACACAAAAAAGTGCTTAGATACATGCACTGTTTGGCCAAGATGGCTATAAAATAAGTGAATAGTTGAAATCGTGTGCTTTATTTTGATAACAAAAATAACTGCTTTTGACAAATATAAAGTGTTGTTATGGCCTGTCAAACAAAATCATATTTTTTATCAACAAAATCAAGGGCCTATAGTTTTTAGGTGTACATTCGATTCTTAAAAAAGGCCGAAACAAATGGCAAGGCTTAGTAGATAGAGGAAAGTATACACTTCATTTTCATGTAAAAAACGTGTAGGAGACTTCTAATGTTTGGTCCAAATCGCCGGTTGAAAAATGAAGACATTTGCAAGATTTCATGATTTGCAATCACATGTATGCGTGTAAACGAATGTCAGTACGCCAACTAACAAAATGTATGTTGGCCTGAAAACATTGTGAATAGCACGTGCGACGCGCAATGAATGACTTATGAGTATTAAGCATGCCCATACTCGAGCTCGACCAATCAGTAGGCTTATGGGTCACAAGGTCACACCATGTTTGGGTTCCTCGCTCTATGCTTTACAATAGCGACAATCTTTTCACGTTGTGAAAAATGGAAGTTGTTGGGAACATTAGGTGTACATCGAATTCTTAAAATATTAACGAGATCACGTTCACAAGATTTTTTGTAGATGAAGGTTCACTCTTTCATTTGATTACCTGAACATTTGGGAGACTTTTGTAATCCTCGAAAAAACCCGGAAATTTCATGACCGAATTTTTAGTCGATTTGTCCGTGAAATAATATCGTCAAAATGCATTGAAATTCTTTCTTTCTTTTTTTGAGAAAAAAACCTTGATAGATTGAAGTAGGTCTTTAACTACCGTACCTAAAACAACTTTGTTTGTTTGGATCGGTTACGGTTTGCCATGAAAATTGCGAATTTTCTGAAGCCCTTTTTACGGCCATCGTTCGCTGGCCTCGCGTTGCTATCAGTTGTGTGGATGAGAAAATAGAGGAGCTACGCGTGACACGGCAACTGACTGATCCAACCGGAAGGAAGGAGCTGCATAGAGTGCAGTTAAGAAACCAGCACAAAAGTCATTGGAAAGCCTGGTGGAAATGGCCGAAGATATAAGGAGGCTAGTTGACAAGGTGTACGTTGATCTACCAACCGATAGCCGGGATCGCTTGGGAAAAGACCATTTCATAGAAATGACAGTGAATTAAGAACAAGGGTTATTCAAATGCAAACATCAACATTGGACGAAGCCGTGGCCGCTTCAGTTGAACTAGAGGCATTGCTAGGGGTGGAAAAGGAAAGCAGGCTGGCTAATCTGAAACAGGTACGCAACGTTCAAGTCACGCATACAATTGAGGACTTGGCAACAGAGACAAAACAAGGAAGACCCGAAATACAAAATCGGCTTAAGAAAATAGCTGAACAGTTGGAGGTAATGAAGAAACAGATCCAGACATGTGGGACTGGCTCAATGGGTTCCAATCAGAAAAATACATACGGACCCAAGTGTTATGAATGTCAGAAGTATGGCCACATAAAACGACAGTGCCCAAAACTAAAGAACACCGATGCGTCACGGACTGGAGAGATCACATTTGAAACTTTTTATAACTGTTGTTTTGTTATGAGAAAAGTTATCATGTTCATATAAATGTTCAGAAGTTTTGCTTAAGATTTTTGTAACCGTTTGAATTTCTGGTTAAGAAAAGAAACTTGTTAAGTTCAAAATTTTGAAAAGAAAAGCAGATGCGAGGACACATCCCTGTTAAAGCAGGGATAATGTAATGGAATTGAGCGTCGCACTGGAGCTAGCGCAGCGCCCGCAATGTTTGTGGTTATGTTACATTTTGGCGGGAAGCCGAGGAATGCTTTTGGGGCAGACACGTTTTGTGGGAAAGCTGTGAAAACTGCGTTGGTACTGCAAATAACAGGGTGTAACCGGGATCTAGTTCATAATCCTTAAAGAACCCAACTATCTTGTTGACCCCAGACCGCTCGGTGAACATTACAATACTGTAGATTAGGCCCACATCTTTTCCACATGCTAGTGTAAGGTGAGGCTGGTTAAGCATTGCAGTAAGGTAACTTTGTTCAGGGATAAAGTCAATCTTCTCCTTGTCACTTGTGAACTTTGCTGAATGAAATTGTAACATTTCATTTGACCTGGACCCAATCATACTACCAGTACTATACACAGTACGTGTACATCACTGGAGGACAGTTACCTTGCCATACCAAACTAAACAAAAAGACAATGTTGGTTCTTTGCATTTGCACATATTTTGTTGTAAAGAACAAGAGGTTTGATCAAATATTAAGCAGATTAAAAACTTGTTTTACCTTCCTGTGGTGTGTTCTATTTGAAAGCTTGGTTGTGTACTGTCTCTTGATTCAGACAATTGGCTCAAATCTGGAAAAAAAAGAGTTTAAATTAAAACCGTTGACAATGAAACAAGTATCACTTGTACTCAATTTGTGTTCCAAAAACAGGCACACAGGAGTATTTCCTCACTTTCAAGTTCTTTTAAGAACTCTGTTCTGTGTCACACATTGAAGGTTCCCTAATAGTAGTTTGAAGCAGACAACATTTGAAGTGGACACAATTCACAGAGACTGTAACTTCCCCAACAATGTATGGTACATCTGTAACATACGGTGCAAACTCCTTGATAGGATATACCACACAGGGATACCATATCAGCGAGTATAACAACAAACAAATTGAAACTTGGACTAACTTACTGAGAGCCTGCCTCTTCAACTTATCAACATTGATACAAAAAAATGGTTGAAAACAGATTGTGCAGCTGCTGTACCGGTACTGTTTCATGACATTTGCTACATCTCAAGGAAACTCTGCTTGGAGAACATGAGTGGCCAAATGTAGGGAAGGTGCACCCACAATGCCTGCCACCTGAAGGAGAGACATGGGTGGCTCATAAACAAAGTTTCCAAAATGGGAACTTATTTGTCTTGAATATTCCATGTTTTGGTTAGTTAGTGCTCTGCTTTCAGCCTGGAGGATCCCCTTCCTCGGGTGAGCCTTTAACTGAGAAAGTATAGGGTAGGAGAGGAGGTACAGGGTTGGAGGGGAACAAGATTAAGATGGAGCTTGCATGTATTGCATACTATCTTGGGCAGCCTATAAATTGAAAATGATGCTTCTACTAATACTTTTCACGTCGTATTTACAAAAAGATCTTCCCTGCAAGTGTTTAATGAGCAATACCATCAGAATGTGGACATGGCTGAAAAATAACAAAATTTACTAATCTTCAAATTTACAAGCACCATGACCCCATGTGTGGTATCAAATAGACCTTTCTCAGGGTATGCCATCTTGGAAATCAAAACGAGGCATTTAATACCAACAAACATGGCGGCATAAATAGTGTGTGCGATGAACGAGCAACTCTCACAAATTTACAGCAGATTAACACTTCTTATGAACAGGTGGATAGCTTGAATTCCCCGAAACATCAATCCACATTCCAGGTAGGTCATGTCTCATTGACCAAATGATTTCCATAAAATAGTGGCCGCATGAGGTCGCTGTTTGCGCTGTATTTTAATGCATGTATACTGTTATAACAATGCCTTGCACACTGCGTATTGTGTCATGAACTGCACATTCTGCATGTACATGCATCTATGAATAAATCATGTGCAACATGGCGGCCCGCATGGCGAACCCCAAGTGATGAGTCTGTACAATTCTTTATCAATTCTCATCAACCTAAACCCAGTATTATAAAATGGTGGCAGCAGTGGTCGACTCAGAATAGAATAGCCATTAATTTGCATTCCACTTTTTACATCAAAAAGTGACATTAACGATACAACTAATGTCCGAAGACATGAGTTTCACACACAGGAATCCACCAACATGACAGACACCGCGATCGATGGCCCAGTCCCGATCGTTGAGGGCGGTTTCCGCCACTCTGCTCGTCAGCCGTCTGGACACATGTGACCATATTGAAGACATTCGCAACTATACCGAGCATCTAGACCTCCCATCATCCTGACATCATCATCAAGCATCATGACATCCCTGCGGCGAAACAACCGGCAGTTTTGATATTGGTTCCACTGTCTACAAGACTGTAAAAATCCTAGCTAAACCAACTCCAGTGTCACAGAAGAGCTACAAAGAACTATGTGATATGCTGGTGTCTCACTATGGCCCGAAGCGTCTAGTTGTAGCAGAGCAGTTCAAATTTTACAAACGCGATCAACACACCGATGACTCCGTCGCTATGCAGTTGCACTACAAAACTTGGCCATGTCACATGTCCATCATGTTCTCAAAATACTCCAAGGAGCTGGGTTGAGGGTAAACAAGGACACTTGCAAAATTGCACAAGTACAGGTGAATTTCCTCGGCCATCGATCTTGGTAAGGAAGGAATTCATCCTGACCCTGCCAAAGTAGACACGATCCTGCAAATGTTGCCACCTACAACGAAGGAGGAATGTAAACGTCTGATAGGTATGGTCAACTGGCTTTCTCGCTTCATACCCCATTCAGACTCTGTAGCCGCATCGCTAAATGACCTGATGAAAGATGACACAGAGTGGACTTGGGGCCCAGCACAAAGCACTGCGTGGCAACAACTCAAGACTCTACTTACAACAGCCCAAAACGCTTGCATACTACGACCCACAATGGTCAGTGCCCGACGCCAGCATACAGTTACGACATTGGTGGTCACATCCTTAGGAAAACGAGTCCTGCATGGAGGCCAGTAGCATATTGCTCTCGAAGCCTGACACATGCAAAACAATGTTAGGCATGGATCAAAAAGGAGCTACTGGCTGCTGTCTGGTCATGCGAGCATTTCTACAACTATCTCCAGGGTCTACGAGTGATGCTCAACACATCAACCAGAAGGACTTGTGTGATGCCCCCTGCGTTACCAACTACTGATGAGACTGATGAAGTACAACTGCGATGCAGAGTACACCCTTGGCAGTGTTGTAATCGAGTCACCAACGTCGAGTCTGAGCTCGAGTCTTGAGTCACAAGCCTCGAGTCCGAGTCTTGAGTCACAAGCCTCGAGTCCGAGTCTCGAGTCACAAGCCTCGCGTCTGAGTCACGGGTTACTTGTTCTTTATAGTTGTTCA
Source organism: Patiria miniata (assembly GCF_015706575.1). Taxonomy (NCBI): domain Eukaryota; kingdom Metazoa; phylum Echinodermata; class Asteroidea; order Valvatida; family Asterinidae; genus Patiria; species Patiria miniata. Next base: position 207,007 of record NW_024037048.1, read on the forward strand.
CCAAACTAATCAATTTTTAAAAATTATTTTTCAATCATCCATTCTGCCTTTAAAGTAAATCCCAGTGTATACAGTTTATCTTGTGCGTGTACATGCTGTTTAGACCCAAAATGTCAACCAGAAGGACTTGTGTGGTAGCGGGGTAGTATTTATTAAAGATTCTACCTCAGGGTGTGGTCGTCCCTGCCCCTTTAACGTGAGCCTCAGGTCCAACTGGCCCGGTTGGTAGCACCTGACATGGGTCCCTTCCCAGGGTTACGGGCAAAGATGGTGCAGCAACCAGGCGCGGTTCTAGAGCCAATATTTTTGGGGGGCTAGCACGGTGAATCCAGAATTTTTTTTCAGGGAAGCGTGCTGAAATGTTGACCGGTTATTTTTTCCAGACACTTAGGCCTCCGAAAATCAATAGGTGGTGGTGGTGGTGGGGGGGGGGGGGGGGGGGGCTCATGCCATATTTTCAATGGGGAGCACCAATAAAATCCTAAAATCATTCACACTATAGCAAGGGCGGATCCAGAACACAATTTTTTTGTGGGGGCCCAAAAAAAATTTGGTCCCCCCAAAAAGTGGGTCCAAAAAATTACGGCGTGGGGTTCGGGGCCCGCTGAAGGGCCCCGAACAATTTTTGGATTCTAGATGCTCTGTGGTGCGATCTGAGGCAATTTCTGACCACTTTAACCAATTGTTTTTTGAGGAAAAGATGGTGGTGTACTCATTGCCTGCCTTAATTGCGATGTCACATAAAAAAAAAGATAATTGGTTTCGTTTTTTTTGGGGGGGGGGCCATGGCCCCCTTTGCCCCCCCCCCCCCTCCTGGATCCGCCCTTGCACTATATTAACTAATGCACCCTTGTCACGGCTATTTCTTCTTTAGGGGGAGACCGTTCACATGTACATCACATGCAATCCTTCTTTTTGCTAAGGCAATTTTTTTTTTAAGGAATTTATTTTGGGGGGGCTAGACACAATTTTGGGGGGCTACAGCCCTCCCCTTACCTGAGAATATCATCACCAGGATTGATTGCCCTATTGGCAATTCTGACCACTCCTCTTTGTATGTAACATTCAACAATCTTGCTGTCTATAGACAAAAGCCGATCAAAAAAAACATCTGGATGTACAAGCATGCTGACTGGGATCTCTTCCGTGAGCAAATGTCCACTGCTGAATGGTCCAATTACCTGCACCTAGTCAGTATTGATGAATGCTGGTCACACTTTGAAAATGAAATCAAAGAAGCTATGGACCTCTGCATACCAAAACGTATCATTTCAACTAGAGCCGACACACGTACTTGGTTTGATAAGAGCTGTAAGGATGCCTTAAATGAGAAGGTTAATCTTTGGAATAAATGGCACAAATCCCACGATAGAAACACCTGGAATGAGTACAAACACGCAAGAAACCACTGCCAGTACACATACAGACGGGCTCAAAAGAGGTCTAGCGAGAAACTGAGAGCCTCGCTTGATGATGGGAATAAATCTTCCAAGCAGTGGTGGAGCACGCTGAAATCATCACTTAACTTAAATCATTCATCCAGTGTACCGACTCTCTTTGTGAACAATCGGCCAATAACTGATGATAAAGCTTAAGCTGAATTGCTTAATTAAACTTGTATAGGTAAACAGCTCAACCCAGTAAATGAAACGACTCCTAGCTTGCACTCTTCAACAAACGTTGAACTCAACAACATCACTTTCTCAACTAAGGTCATACTAAAGGAACTCTGTAACCTTGACACAAATAAGGCTAGCGGTCTGGACAACATCCCTCCAATTGTGCTCAAGTTTGCAGCTCCCGAACTAGCTGTTTCCCTGACTCGTTTGTTTTGCAAATCTCTTGACAGTGGCACTGTTCCATCAGCCTGGTAGTTTGCAAATGTAACGTCTGTTCCCAAAGCTGGCTCATCAAGTGACCCTAAAAACTATAGGCCGATAGCACTCCTTCCAGTTGTCTCCAAAGTCATGGAAAGAGTCTTAAATCATGCTCTTCTCACACACTGTTGTGCAAACAACCTATGACCCAATCTGCAGTTTGGCTTTCTCCCCAAAAGATCTACAAATGACGCTCTTCTTCTTATCACGCAACAAATTCTGAATAACCTCGATAAAGGGTATGAGTCTCGCCTCATCGCACTTGATTTGCCTGCAGCATTTGATCGGGTGTGGCACACAGGACTTCTTGCTAAATTAAAGAACTGTGGCATCACTGGCAACCTGCTCTGCTGGTTCAAGTCATACCTAAGCAACAGATTTCAGCAGGTAACAGTTGGAGGTCAAACTTCACGCAAATCACCCATTACGTCTGGAGTACCCCAGGGCAGTGTGCTGGGTCCTACTCTTTTCCTCATCTTCACCATTGACATCACTGAAAACCTTGAAAACACCATGTTTAGCTATGCAGATGACTGCACACTATTCTCCACAATCACATCTCCAGGGCAGAGAACACAATGTGCAGCATCACTTCAACGAGATCTGAACAAGCTAGCACCATGGGCAGAGAACTGGAAACTTAAGTTCAATGCATCTAAAACCCAGTCGATCATCATTTCACGATCAAGATCTACAGACCCACAGCATCCTCAACTAAATTTTCTTGGGCAGCCACTACACAACGTGGACTCAATCAAAATTTTGGGAGTGACATTGAATGCTAAACTCTCCTGAACTCAACATATTAGCAACCTGGCCCTAGCCTCTAGTAGAAAACTAGGGATGATGCGGAAAGCAAAATGGAATAACCTGGACAGCAAAACTACTGCTACCATCTACAAATCCTTCATTAGACCTAAATTGGAATATTGCAGTCCAATCTGGGGTACGGCAGCTAAATCAAAACTGGGGATCCTTGACAGACTTCAAAAGAAAGCCATAGCTTCCATTCCACCAACTCTTCATGCAGAACTAGGTATTCAGCCTCTAAGTCATCGTAGGCAAGTTGCTGGTCTAACAGTCTTCAGGAAAATGCAGTGCTCTCCTCTGCCTCATCCTCTTGACAGACTCAAACTACCTCCACTCACAGCACGCTGTTCTACCAGGCAGTCATCTGCATCCCATCAATATACAGTCGTCATTCCAAAATCACGTACCTCACAACATCTGAGGTCATTTACAGCATCCTATGCAAGGCTTTGGAACTCACTACCCGCTTCTGCTGTGTTAGCTCCATCTAGCCAATCTTTTAAATTAACTGTCCATAATTTGCTCTTTTAACATGCCCCCTGCTCATAATTTATTAACTTTAGCTGTGGTTTTTCTACTAGCTTCATGTTCTCTTGAGGAGGGCCTAAATTTAAAAAAAAAAAAAAAAAAATGTGTTTTCCTTTTAATTCCCATCCCTAAAAAAACCTCTTCCATCCCTTCCCTCCATGTTTTATCATCCAAACATTATTCCTCAATGATTCTTTCCCATCCCTACTTTATGTTTTTTCTTTTGATGAAATATGTGACTCGAGTCACGGGTCATCATGGTCGAATTCGAGTCCAAGTCATATTCCAATGTGACTCGAGTCGAGTCCGAGTCACGAAAAATGTGACTCAAGTCCGACTGGAGTCCGAGTCCTGGACTCGAGTCCTACAATACTGATCTGTCGAGAGCTCCTCTCCATCGCAACAACACGGCAGAGTCCAAGGAATATTTGGAAGACAGCCCATGTACACCTGATCACATCCCAGTGGCCCGCATCTGATGTGAAGCTGGTTGAAATAGCCGCAGAAACCAGCTATGACCTACGCCGAGTGCAGTACACCCCAGGTAAGAACCTATTTGTGGCCGACACACTCTCAAGAGCCCCTCTCCATCGCAACAACACGGCAGAGTCCAAGGAAGATTTGGAAGAGGAGATCGAAGCCCACCTGATCACATCCTAGTGGCCCGCATCTGATGTGAAGCTGGTTGAAATGACCGTACCCTGGGTGGAGTCATCTCTTTCGACAAAGATAAATGGCCAGAGTACCAGAAAGATGTTGACCCACAGTTTATACGGTTCTAGGATGACCTGGACAAGATCAGCCTAGTAGGTGGTATTCTCACATATGGGTGACCTCACTGTGATACCTCTGAGCCTGCGACAACAACTGTTGCACAACTACTTGTAGAGTGGAACCGGTCGAGTGCTGGAATCGGCTCTGATGGACCCAGGTACAAAATTCCCAGCTCCAATCCGAACGAGACACGGACATTCTAGATCTATTGAGCTTTAATAAGTTGCAAGAACATGAGTATTATTATTATCTAGCAGCCCACCACATGACATTGCCCTGTATCCAAAAATCACGATAAAGGTATATTTCAACAATCACGATAAAGGTATATTTCAACAACATGCTAAAGTTCATGTATTATCATCAGAGGCCATTTCCACCAATCTTTTAACTAACCTGGTTGAAAAGTAAATGTCTACATACCATTTTCAAAACAGAAGAACCCAGTTATACAAGATGCAATGACAAAACCATAATAATGGTCATTAACATGTTGTCATAGTTTTCTCATATTATTCCTTTTGTTTGTGGGTTGCCTTTTTGGGAGACACCCTGTATTGTAGCTCTTTCATATTTTTGCAAAACTCCTTATATGATTCAACAAACAATTGTAACTGACTGCAAAGTTTCCACCTTAATATGGTATGTCAAATGCTTATTGTTCTATATGAGCAGTCTTTCTTTGGTGCAAAAAATATACTTGATAGCATTTCTCCACGCTCATAAGTCCCATGTTGGCATTATCCATAAAAAAATCATTGTGTTGATTGCCAATTGCACTTCGTCCTTGGTAAGACAATTTGTTGGTTAACTGAAGTAAAGGTAAGAACCTATTTGTGGCCGACACACTCTCAAGAGCCCCTCTCCATTGCAACAACATGGCAGAGTCCAAGGAAGATTTGGAAGACGAGATCAAGACGAAGACAATTTGTTGGTTAACTGAAGTAAAGGTACGAATGCTGAAATGACCACTTTTGAACTTGAATGAACTTGAGACTACGGGTACGTGTTTCTGGTTTCAGTAGTGCCCATAAACCTGTTTTAACTTTTTCCTCTTTTTTGGCCTGCAATATAGCTTTTGTTTATCAGTTTTTCATCTGACAACTTGGTCATGAGAATGTCATCAGTCAATGAAGCAACTTAGTCTTTTGCTTTATATTGCTGCTGAATATCCCCCAAATCTCTTTATCTGCAGTGCTCAACTCACCTTTGAAAATGAGGTGACTAAGTTCTGTTTCTGTGTCATGAGTCTCTGTATGTATGGCAGTATCAGGTAAATACACAACTGATTTGAGCCGTGCCCAGGCAGATTGGTGCTTGAAGGGCCAGGTTTTGAATAAGTGTTGTACGCTTTGTGTTAGTTGTTCTGACCAACAAGGGAATCTCCCTACATGTCAGGGGGTATGCCTAGAACGTCTGATTGCATTCTTTTCTCCTGTAGGCAAGTGAAACCTGGTCAGTAGTTGCTAGTGACATCTAACACCTTACCCGCAACAATAATGCCATAATCAGACTGCTTTGTTCAGCAAAGCTCTCGGACACAAAACCTATGGCTGAGCTAATGTGCCAACTTGGTCTGTCAGCTGTTGATGAGCTGTTTCATCAGGACGCCTTGATTGGTTTGGTCACCTCCAGCATATGAACAAGGACAGCTGGCCAAGGAAGATTTAGATTTTTGACTACCAGATCGCTGGCAACTATCCATGTTGGCATAATGGCAGGATCTGGACATGGCAGTCTTGCCAACTGAAGTGAAAATGCCAGTGGGTAAATGCTCTTGCAATTGTACCTTGCTATCTTTCTCAACGTTCTTTTTTCCTCCCTTTTCTCTGACTGGAATTTGAACCTCTAACTTCAGATATTCAAACACAGCATATTGAGCTCTAGGTGCCTCCTACAGACTCTTTGGACATTTCTTTCAAGTATCCAATGCAGATAATCTCGGTGAAGGTGTTAGATGTGCTGACAAATACAACAAATCTCTTTTCTCCAGTACACTTTTGATAAATGCTTCAGTCATGATTATAACAAAGATCTGTGTGTATTATCAGTAAGTGAAAATAAAGTACTGAACACATGCATTGACCTGTGTACATGTACCTATGTCTGACAGAGTACGGGCATATGTCCGTTCTTAGCCAACTACATGTAGATTGCGTAAAAGCAAACACTAGCATTTATGCATAGGCCCTACAACCCATTGGGTCATCTTAAGGATCAGAATCAGTGTTGTACTGATGAGCGTGCAACTTGATGATTTGGCCTCTTTGTTTAATGTAAACCCCAGCAAATGCTGTGAAGTTTTTGAGCAAAAAACAAAAGCATTTACTATTGAGTAAAAGCATTAGGGAAAAGCAAATACCCAAATGATTATGAATAAATATTTCTTTCATTGTGAAACATTCACTGGCTGGCATAGTAGCAAATATTTCAAACGGTTGAATTCATTTCACAGACGAAAGGTTTCCAACAATATGCTCAAAAACAAAATATGAAATGAAGCTGCACATCAAGAAACTGTGGCTCGGCTAAATCATCCCAACTCCATACTGCAAAACAAGGTGAATGACTGCGGTAGATTCAATAGTAATGTCCATCAATGCAATGGTGCAATAGTGAAAAATCTTGGTCATATTGTTACATTTACACAGATACAATGTATGTGCCTACCTGAAAAGATCGGTGGAGTTTCTTCCATCCTAGACCCTGTAGCAGAATCCACTGATACATCTCTCGGTCGCTCTGGACTTCCCGGCATTATTTCTTGATTAGAACCTTGTACCTACAGTCAAAACAAAAATCACAATACAATGTGAAGAACTTGTGATCTATGAAAAAGGAGCATTTCTGGCAAAGTTATTTAAAAATGTAATAATATGGTACTTCAAACAAATGTGGAATGTGCTGGTTTGGGGTTCTTTAAACATGTTTCAACAAAAAGTGCACACAAATAGCTAGGGCACTAGCAGCTATGATTGCAGGAGCAGATTCAAGATTTTCCAAGGGGGGGCGTGAAATGTAACGAACATGGGTGTCACGAGGGGGGCGGCACTTGCCCCCCCCCCCAGGCAAGCCCCCCCCCCCCCAAAAAAAACTAGAACATTGGTGAAGCCGCCATGGCTCACTGTCAAAGGTGGGAAGGAAGGCTGACGGTAAGGTTGGGGATGGGCATGATGGGGATCAGGATTATGTTTAATGAGTGTGTGTGTTGAGAGAAGCAGTTGTTGTGTTGCTGTCATAAGTATTGTCAGTTTCGCTTTTTCCTTCTCAACAATATTCCTCATCAGTGCCATCTACTCCTCCTTGGTCGGTAGCCGTAGCTGCTTTGCGTTGGCTGTGTTGCGTAGGCGCTTGCTCACCGTATTAAGGTCATTGTCGAGGACAATTGGAAGTGTGGTACAAGGGCGTACTTGCGAACCTTCCATGCCTGCTTCTGTGCTAAAGTACTCCTCGATGAATTTCTGAGCAGGTACATCTCTAGGTAGCCGCAGGACATGGCTGAAGAGTTGCCAGCTTGCTTCAAGGGTCCTGATGCTGGAGTGGACCACACTTGCAGTGTGAGTGGACCACACTTGCAGCGACCATAGAGTGTTTTGTTGGAGATGCCATGTGGCCATCACATACCAATGATCTGTCGTAATTGGCTTCGGTGGAATGAGTCCAGTTGGTTGTTCTGTTTTTGAGTGAGGCACAGGTACCCATTTTGTAGTGAAATACAGGAAGCACGAACTTGTTATTAGAGGCACATACGGAGTTCCTCACTCACGTGGTAGCACCGTAGCCATAGTGTTTTTATCTTTTGGAATGCTACATTGGTTACCTGCTTACGATGGGCGACATCTTCCCCATCTTCCAACATTGAGCCGAATTTCTTTGTCATGCACCACTCCTTTCCCCACAGTCTACCTGACGCTTCATTGTAGTGTGCTCAGTCTTTGTGGGTTGATGATTAGAAACAATTGAAGCAGACTTCCTGGTGTGGTCTGCTCCACTGTGTTGAGAAATTCTCGCGAGTAGCTAACAAAGTCTATGTCATCAGCATATGCTACATCAAGAGGAAGACCACCGTCTCCAGTGCTTTGCGTCTGCAGTTGTCCATGAAGGTCACGAAGAGCTGCTTCTAGGTATACCACAAACAGTACTGAAGACAGGCTGTCTCCCTGAGGTGTGCCGATGGTGGTGTCAAAGGGTTCACAGGTGCCCTTCTGCAGGCGGGGCACTAGTGATGTTTCTGCTAAAAAAAAGTCGAATGATGCGTAATTCCGACTCATCGAGAAATGTATGAAGAACTTGCATTAACCGGTTTCTTCTGATGGTATTGAAGGCGCGACTCATATCAAGCCCAAGAAGCTCTGCACTCTGCTTACATTGTTGTGTCTTGGCGCACAGCAAGCGGTAGCCTAATACTGCGTCCGCTGTTCCACGACCTCGACGGAAGCTGATTTGTCCCGGGACCTATTGCTCTTGCTGGTTCATCTGCAGAGCCAACTTCAACTCCTCCAGTTCTACTCGCAGCTGCCCCACACCATCGGCCTCCATTGCAGCTCTTTAGGTTCTCCTCACCCCACCAGGCTACTACGCCATATTTGACAACCGAGAAAATGGTAACCAACAAGGATAGTGTGCTTAACGATGATAGCCTTGTAAATTAGGAGCTGTTATCGAGGTGGCTCTAACTGGAAACTACTGTATTGTGTGTGCTGTGTTGCTCCTTCAAATACTGAGTGGTGAATGATTCTCAATACAAAGACTATGCTTTACATATGTGGTTACCTTAAGGGTCAGATGAGGATGCTATATATGCAAGGGCTATGTATAAATGGCCTGTCATATATGCAAGATCACGTGTGCTATTTTGTAGTAAGAGGCACCATAGACTAGGTCACTTGTAAGGTCAAATAAAGCATGCTTACATTGCACCACAACCGTGTATAGTTGTCTAGCTCGAATAGCCCAACAAAACCTTCAAGTTATGCACTTGAAATATCACAAATGGTGATGAGGATGTTTCTGAGGAACCCAGCATTGATTCTTTTTTAAGTTGTCATCCGTTTGTAGTCATTTGTTGGAAGTACTGTTATGTATGTTATGTCTAGAAGTACTGTATACATCAAATGAACTATTCCATGAATGTGTGCGTCGTATGTCACGCTGTACTGTACCATCAAAGGCAGTGCACTAATCACCATGGCCACCTCGATAACAGCTCTTGATTTACCAGGCTATCACCGTTAAGCACACCATCGTTGTTGGTTACCATTTTCTCGGTTATCACATATGGCGTCGTAGACAGGATGTTGTGCTAAACACTGCATACCCAACCTGGTGAGGTGAGGAAAACCTAAAGAGCTGCAATGGAGGCCGATGGTGTGGGGCAGCTGCGAGTAGAACTGGAGGAGTTGAAGTTGGCTCTGCAGATGAACCAGCAAGAGCAACAGGTCCCAACCAGTAGCTCTTCTGCCACAACTCAAAACCGTGACCAACTCGGTCCGTAACCAAACAAAGTGCATCCGGGCGAAGGCTTGACTGCTTCGGGGGAAAACCAGAGAAGTCGACCGACCCATCTGTTTTGGAATGGGTCAGTGACATCAAGGGTCAACTGACAGCAAGGCAGCTAGATGGGAGCAACACCACAGCCGCCTTTATCATCAACCACCTGGCCGGTAGAGCAAGGCAGGAGATCTTTGGCAGAGGGCAAGACATCGAAGGAGGGCAGAAAGATATTTTTTGAATTCTGCTGAAGGTGTTTGGAGCAGGGGACACCCTACCACAGCTCCAGCAGAAATTCTTTTCCTACCGTCATGGACAAACCAAGGACCTACTGAGCTGCTTCCTGGAGCTGGTTGAGTTGTTTAACTCAATAGCCTGCCTGCAGCGATGTGTCCCTCAGCACCCGGCCCCCCCCCCCCCCAGCAACTGTTAACTAGGACGGCCTGCCAATGTGAGCCAACGACGGGCTACCAGGTTTTACAAGACAGCGGCTCAATAATTGAGAAGATAGTAGCAACTGCCTGGTTGCAGAGGTGAGTACAACTCGAGTACACACACACACGTACTCAGCCCGTACTCGACTATCAGTACTCAAAAAAAAATTTGGACTTGGTCCGTACTCGATTCTTCGTACCCGAAGAAGAATTGGTACTCCACCTTGGTACTCGGTACTCGACCCCAGTACTTGGGAGTACGCATCAAGTACATTCCTGTTAAATCGATTCCATTGCTCAACCTGGCACACAATGGCGCGCTTACAGTCTGTATTACGACTTAGTCCAGTTCCCGCCTCCCCAATGTTACTTTTACACTGAGGATTCGTGAATCGGGAGCCAGCCAAGCTCAAGCTTCATATGTGACCTGTTCTGTCAAAATCAGACTTTTCTGGGCATAAGGTCGAAAATGATATTTTTACATATTGTTAACATATGTTCTTTTTCCTTTTAATAGGTGGTTTAATTTTTGATACCGGTCATTCCTGGGCAGAGTTATGCTATTTTGAAGTTCATTGTGTTGAAAAGTAGAAAACTGAGAAAATGGCCACGAACGTCACAGAACAGTTATTTCTTTAACTGATATACCTTATCAAAATCATCAAAAATAGTACATGTAAAGTTCAAATTAGGGTTTCAAACTTTTATAATGTATGTTCAGGATTACAAATATGCAAAAATTTGAAAATCGATAAAAATCACCCCCACAGCGTGTTTTGGCCCTATCTCAATTTCAACCTCTGCCCAGAAGCGTCTATTCGCCTTTTGCGGACGTGACAGGAACCACAGTTTTTGTGCATTGGTGCCGTGTGCAGAACACACAACGTGTACATGTACGTGTATGGATTATGTACGGTGCCACGTTTCACTATGCAAGTTTTCACGCAACGATCAACCAATAAGAAAACGACATTTAAGGTCAGCTAAGGCTGTTAATATAATGAGCACCACCCCAAAACCTCACATGGACGATTGAACCAAGGCGCTAGATTGGGTCCAACTGATTTGCATAGAAATGGTGGCCGCGTGAGGTCGCTGTTCGCGCTGTATTTTTAATGCACCGCATGCATAGCGCTAGCGAGGATATCGTTTACCGCGCTACGGCCGGGATGAACAACTAGCGCCTTGACCAAGGCTAACCCGGGGGAAGACATCCTCCGCATTTTTTTACGGACGTAAAGCGATTTTGGCGCCGCGGGAGACCGCTGTCTTGGATACTTTCAGGAGCAAACATCATTGCGGAGGCCGAGTAAATCTTGCTCTTATATATATAGATTTTTACATTGTTTACATTAATAAAAGTTGTTTAGTGTTAAACCAGTTGGTAAAAAAGAGTGGAATGCGTGCTGTGTTTGTTTTTATTTTATTTCATTTCATTTATTTATTTCTTTTTCAAATTTATTTTTGTACTTTTTTGGTATTGTACTCAAGCTTGGACTTGGACTTGGACTTAAGTACTCGGACTCGGCCAAGTACTCGTCCATGAAAGTACTTGGAACACTGGTGCCTTGGGCCTACAAAACACTGAATCTAGGCCTGCAAGCAATGTCTCTACTTGTTGTTGATTGTTCTGTGAAGCCGGCAGCCGGCAACAACGTCTATCAAGCAATGGTGGAGGAGCTTGATGTACACATGAAACATCTTCCAAAAGGTTTGATGATCGCCCCAACTCTTGTAAGAGTTGAAAAGAGTGGCAAAGTCTCCATCCAAGTGGCCAACTTCAATGAAGATGACATGTATATTCAACCCAGGACCCCTGTTGCAATACTTTCCTGTGCATCCCCCGAGTATTGCTTTTCCCAATCCCTTGCATCAGACTGTGAAGTCTCTGCACACCAGAATCCACAGCAGCATCAAGGTATCAGAAAGTTAATCTCTAGATATAGTGAAGTCTTCAGCAAGGATGAGGATGACATTGGCTACTGTAATAAAATAGAGCACCAAATCATCGCCACAGACGACATACCAGTCAAAGTAACTTACAGACGTATTCCCCCACACCTATCACACCATGCATGATTGCCTACGCACACTGCCCCCGGACCAGAAGCACAAATGGCCGTAAAACCTCCCAGAGTTGATCTATGCTTATAATGCCACACCCCACTCCTTAACAGGCTACTTCCCCTACTACCTCATTTTTGGACGGGAAGCAAGGTTACCGGTAGACTATCTTCTTGGGCACAGGAGAGAGGTAGACAACGATCCAGAGATTGACCAGTGGGTAGCAGATTATCAGACGCGAATGGAGCAAGCATTCGAAAGAGCTTAAGGCACAGCGGAAAAGAGGCCCCTCGAAGACAACAAGTCAATGACGACATAATGAGACATTGAGGCAGGAAGATCTCCACGTTGAGGCCAGGGTCTTCCTTCGCAATCATACAATCAGAAATAAGGGCAGAAATAGTGCTGCAGCCGAATGGCCATACCGCACTAAAAATAGTCGAACTTGATACGAAGTGAATAGCAATGAATACTACAACTTAACAATACACCTCTTGTTATTCTTTTATACTTTAACATTAAGACCCAGTCACCATATGCCTCTACTTTTCAATGAAATCAAGAAAAAACAAGATTTGTGTCCCCTAGAACGTTTTAATTGTCCATAGTGAGCGCTCTAATGGACAGGACACATTCCAATGATTCAGTCTAGATTCATTTTAGTTGTTAGCTCCTGCAGCTGACCTCCTTAAGAAGACCACAGCCAAGAAACACTTTATGGACTCCAGTCCTGTTCTATTTTATAATTGGTTATTTCACCAACAAGTTGCATGACACTTTGAACAGTGGCGGATCTAAGTTCATTTAAATACAGGAATACAAAGGGATAGATGGGGCACAGCCCCACTTGTTCCATTGTATTGCTGTATTTTAATGAAGCTGGATGCGCCACTGTTGAAAGTGCAACATGCATTGAAAATCATTAAATTATGGTGAGGACACTTACCTGTGAAGACAGAGACTCTGTTGCACTAGATGTTTCTTTGTCTCGTCTTACTGTTTGATAACTTACAATGCTTTTAGCTGACACATTTGGAACCGCTTTGCTTTTCCATAAAGCCATCAGTTTCTTGCTCATTGTCAAACCTTAATGATGAAGTATAAAGAGATAAATATTTGTTTCAAATTTGTTACAATTTGTTTCACTGAATAAACAACAATGAGAAACTGACTTACTTAATCATTAATATGATCCTATGCCAACTACCCATTGACTTATCTAGCCAAAGTTGGCAGTTTTTGAGTCAAACCAGTTTCACAAATGCCACGCCAAATAGTTGCAAATGCCATGCCAGCTGCCACACTGTTACAAATACAAATCTCAACTCTGTAATCTACTATTTATTAACCACTTCATTTGCATTATTATTAAAGTTATATACTCACTTCTCCTTCCAGGCAACTCTAACAATTGTTTTGCCGTCAGTAATGGCGCTACAGGAAGAATCTGTCCAGAAAAAAAAAAAATATGCCACTTGGTACATGCAGTATTGTAGTTGAGTCACCAACGACGAGTCCCAAGTCAAAGTCCTGGGTCACAACCTCGAGTCCGAGTGGTGAGTCACTTGTTCTTTCATCAAACAAATAATTTTTTTTCAAAATTTTTTTCAAACATCCATTCTGTCTTTCAAGTAAATACCAGTGTATATAGCTTACCTTGTGTGTGTACATGCTGTTTAGACCCAAAATTTGATGGCTGTTTCGGCAACCAGCCAAAACAGCCTTTGTTTTTGGCTTTTTCGCATAGTGTGGAAAAGCCTTTGTTTTTGTTTTTTTTTGTTTTTTGGGGGTTTTTTTTGGCTCTTCCGCATAGTGCGGAAAAGCCTTTGTTTTTGTTCTCATTTTTTTTGGGGGGGGGGGGGCTTTCCGCAAAGTGCGGTAAAGCCTTTTTTTTTGTTAAGATTGTTCTTTCTTCTTCTTCTTCTTGTCGCCTAAATCCCATAGACTTTGTACACGATTTTTCTGCTCACCACTTTTGGCATAAATCTTTGTCATACATCATTCAAAGTTACCACAGGCAAGATTGACATCATGGTGACATCATTGACTAGTTTATTATAGATTTTCCATAGACTTTGTACACAGAAATTTAAAAAAAATTGCCGCTTTTCAAAGGGCATTTTCGACTCTTTGCCAGTAATTCATTTACACCACTCTTTGTCGAAGCGAAGACCCTAATTCAAACAACATTGTGTAATGATGATGTCATGATGACATCATCCGGTGTTTATTTATGGGCAATTAAATGGTGACACTTTTAATATTTAAAAATGCATAAGAAATCAACCGTACGCGTCCACAGCATTCTGTTGCCGGCAAGTGGTAGAGTAGGTTGAGGTCTTTATTTCATTCAGTGTGCGTGAAATCACATGACCCTTGCTTCCGGTCGAAAAAGGCCAAAACAGGAAGTGGCTTATTATTTAAAAGTGGTAATAGATATGAACTTGCTTTCAACGGTGTTAGTCTCTTGGCTGAGAGTATTCTTCAAATCATCTACCAATGACGTCATGTATTTTGAATAGATGTGTGCGGCGAAGTTTGTCGGAATCGCCTAAATATTGGTGTATATGATGACCTTGACCCACTTAAGACGTGTGCGAAGTTTTAGGCATATGGCGTCATCAAACTGGAAGTTCCGTTGAAAAGACCTTTCCTTTTTCAAAAATTGCTAACATATCAATCTGTACAGATATAATCTTGAATTGCCCATTAAATGATAGCGTAAACATTTGCCTCAACAGTGCCAAGTTCCCAGCTTGTCAAATTGTTCACACAGTTGACGCGACGTCGGCAAAAAATACCCTTGCATCAGTAAACTTGTCTCAGTGATTTTTTTTCTGCTTTAGGGGCCGGGGAAGGGCAGACAGACAGATGTCGTTCCTTTATTAGTATACATGTAGATACAAAATCAGAAGCCATGATGATGTCATGATGTGTCCCCGTGCATCATCTTAAAGGTGTACAGTCTGGAAGTCCTAAATCTATATATGTATAACAAAAACAACAACAGCACATAAAATAACAATGCATTCAAAACAGAAAACGTCACCACAATTAAAAAACATAATGCGGAAAAACAAATTTCAAAGCTGTTGCACAAAGTGTTTTTGTTTAACGAAATAACTGCACTAACTTATGTTATTGAAAACTCACACAATCATATTATTTATTCAAATGAGTACGTGCTCAGATGATTAGTCTCATTACACTCCAATCCCCCCCCAAAAGAAACAATCAGTTCAAAAAAATTTGAAGCCAAATTTGACTTATTTTTTGGTAAGTATTTTATTGAAGAACAGGCTTGGTTGACGACTTGTTGGTTGCTACATTGGAAAAGGCAAATATGTAACAATGGCAATTGACCAAAATACCAATAATTCAAATGTCTACATGATAGATGTCACCTTTTTTAGTACATGTACTATCAAAATGTTTGAGAATGAAAATATAGCTAATTTCTTAACACTTCAGAAATGGTGGAAAAGACAAATTTCATCTAAAAGTAAGATAAGTCCTCTTTATCCTTACCATATCTGATATCCTTTGTAATTGTTGAATCTTTTGGAAATGTAAAGGATTACTCACAGTATAAGTAAAGATTGTGTATATTTACTTACTTAACAGTCAGCCTGTCTCTACCAGCATGCATAATGCTCACAACACTCCAACCCACCCCCCCCCCCCCAAAAATAGAAGTCAAATTAAACTTATTCTTTTGTAAAGTATTTTAATTTTGAACATGCTTGGCTGATGGCATGATTTTTTATGATTTTTTTAATATTTACAATTTCATTCCGCTTCCAAAATTTAACACTTCCTTTCAATGGATTGACTTCAATGCAAAAATGTGCATTGGCATGTGTTAGCAAGATGACGCCATCGTAAGGCATGTTAGGTCATCATAAACGTGCATTTTTAAAGTCTTATATTGAGAAAACTATCAGTCCGAATGGGTCAAAATTGCATATAAAGGTAGTGCTATACGTCTGATTTCATATGGATTTATTTCTTTTTGACGATAATATATCTCAGAGACGCTACATACGTGTAATATACTAAAAAATTCTTGTACCGTATTCTTTGAAACATTGGACATGCATCGTCTGGAATGTGTTATTGATAAAAAAAAAAAGCATAATGCGAAAAAGCCCTATGTTCTGTTTTCAAACAGACATGGACATCTAGTTTCTTTCTTCTTTTTGTCGCCTAAACCCCATAGACTTTGTACACAATTTTTCTTCCCACCACTTTTGGCATTAGTCTTTGTCATACATCATTCAAAAGTACCACAGGCATAGTCCCTATAGCAAAGTTGTGTCCGTCAAAGAGTGACGTCATCATGACGTCATCATGGGTCACGTGACGTCATTTTAAATGTGCATATTATGAAGTCCATATCTACAGAACTGTAAGTTCCGATTGGGTTAAACTTGGTATGTAGGTAGACCAGGATGTGTTATAGATGAAAATTGAGGTGACGTCATGATGACATCATCATGGGTCACGTGACGTCATCCTAAAAGTGCATATTGTAAAGTCCTTTATCTACAGAACTGTAAGTCCGATTGGGTTGAAACTTGCTATGTAGGTAGACCGGGATGTGTTATAGATGAAAATTGAGGTGACGTCATGATGACGTCATCAAGGGTCACGTGACGTCATCCTAATTGTGCATATTGTAAAGTCCAATATCTAGAGAACTGTAAGTCTGATTGGGTTGAAACTTGGTATGCGAGTAGACCGGGATGTGTTATAGGTAAAAATTGAGCTGACGTCATCATGATGTCATCGTGTGATTTTATATGATATTTTTGGATTTTTTGGGTTGAAACTTGGTATGTAGGAAGACCGGGATGTGTTATAGATGAAAATTGAGGTGACGTCATGATGACGTCATCATGGGTCACGTGACGTCATCCTAATATAGTGCATATTGTAAAGTCCTATATCTACAGAACTGTAAGTCCGATTGGGTTGAATCTTGGTATGTGGGTAGACCGGGATGTGTTATAGATGAAAATTGAGGTGATGTCATCATGACGTCATCATGGGTCACGTGACGTCATCCTAAATGTGCATATTGTAAATTCCTTTATCTACAGAACTGTATGTCCGATTCCCGGAATCGGACATACAGTTGGGTTGAAACTTGCTATGTAGGTAGACCGGGATGTGTTATAGATGAAAATTGAGGTGACGTCATCAAGGGTCACGTGACGTCATCCTAATTGTGCATATTGTAAAGTCCTATATCTAGAGAACTGTAAGTCTGATTAGGTTAAAACTTGGTATGTGAGTAGACCGGGATGTGTTATACTATAGGTAAGAATTGAAGTGACGTGATCATGACGTCATCATGTGATTTTATATGATTTTTTTTTGGAATTATGGACCTTTAAGCCATATCTCACGAACGCAACATGCACAATTCAAAATTCTTTTCGTATTGAGTTTGTTAGGTAATAGGTATATGCACAACATTTTGAAAAATGTGTGACGTCATCATGACGTCATCAAAAATGCAATTTTTGAAAACACATACAAGGGAAGGTCCCATCATCATGAAACTTGGTGGATAGCCAGATAATGGTACCAGTACACCAGTATACTCGCATACCAAGTTTCAACCCAATCAGACTTACAGTTCTCTAGATATAGGACTTTACAATATGCACAATTAGGATGACGTCACGTGACCCTTGATGACGTCATCATGACGTCATCAAAAATGCAATTTTAGAAAACACATACAAGGGAAGGTCCCATCATCATGAAACATAGTGGATAGCTAGATAATGGTACCAGTATGCAAATTCCGAAAAGACGTCACCATGACGTCAACAGTTAATTTTTTTAATGATTTTTTCATACTTACAATATCATTGCGCTTCCAAAATTCAACACTTTCTTTCATCAGATTGACTTCAACCTTAGTACAAACCAAGACCAAAATGCAAAAATATGCATTGACAAGTGTAATCAAGATGGTGTCATAGTAGGGCATGTGACGTCATCAAATGCCAAATCTGAAGCTCAATAGAACTTTTTATGATATTTGAACCAAAAAATATAATTTACATGACTCCTCATTGGCAAAAAAGCATAAAGTCATGCAAAATAAAATAACCGGAAAAGCCCTATGATCTGTTTTCAAACAGACATAGATCTCTAGTTGTTAAGATTTTTTTTTTTTTTTTTTTTTCTTTCTTTTTCAGTCATTTTGCCCATTGCATTTGTACACTTTTTTGTTTTTTTGTTACCGGCTTTTTGGGCACTAAAATTAATCCGATTTCCTTTATACTCGGCATACACTTAGATCAGCATCTGAAGTTGTGCCCTGAACATTGACGTCATCGTGACATCATCATGAGTCATGTGACGTCACATTATAGGTGCATATTTTAAAGGCCTATATCTCCACAACTAAAAGTCCGATTGGGTTGAAAGTTGGTGTGTACCTAAACCGGGAAGTGTTATAGATGAAAATTGAAGTGACGTCATGATGATGTCATCACGTGACCTGTGACATCATATTAAAAATGCATATTCTGAAGGCGTATATCTACAGAACTAAAGGTCCGATTGGGTTGAAATTTGGTATGTACCTAAATCGGGATATGTTAAAGATGAAATTTGAAGTGACGTCACGATGATGTCATCACGAGTCACGTGACGTCATATTTGTAGTGCATATTTTGAAGGCCTATACTTGAGAACTACAGGTCCAATTCCGTTGAAAGTTGGTATGTACCTAGACCGGGATGTGTTATAGATGAAAATTAAAGTGACATCACGATGACATCATCATGGGTCATGCGACGTCATGTTAAAGATTAATAGATTTAATATGTGAAAATCAATATAAAATCATCCTTGAGAGACCTGAACTTGATGCTTGCGGGAATTGATAGAATAATCCAGGGTCTTCATTTTTGATATTACGTGCAAAATCACGTAACCCTTCCTTCTAGTTGAAACCGGAAGTGCCTTGTAATTTAAAATTAGTAAAAGATGTGAACAGGCTTTCAATGATACATAACATGTATGTCATGACGTGTATGTTAGAGCGCCCTCTAGTGGCAGGTTGTTACAGATGATAATAGATGAAAATTGATATGACGTCATCATGACGTCATCACATGATATGTGACTTCATAATTCAAAGCCCTATGAGAATGTTATCACATATTTATATGCCACCATTTATTATACACAGAATTACACTTCCTTTCTGGATGGAACTTATACTTGAAACTTTACATGTCACATATGACACAAAAAAAGTTACCGAAACAGCCCTGTGTTTGTCCACAAACATAAGTCTAGTTTTCCTTTTAATTCCCATCCCTAAAAATCCTCCATGATCCCGGACACTTTTTAGCATGATACCGGGATTTAGTGCTTGTTGTGCAGGCGTGTGCGCGGCCCCTGGATGTGATTTTCCGCAGCACCATGTTTATGGAGTAAAAAAGAATGCTACATAATGAAAACTATTGGCCCCAAACGTGCAAAAGCTCTACGTGTGCAGTGTCAACATACAGCCATGCACGTATATAAACTGCACGTATACAGTTGACCTGCAATACATGTACATTACATGTACATGCACCATGCACATTCAACGCAGGATTTGGAAACTGGGGGGACTTGGATTGCTCTATTACATATATTAGGGGAGAACAAAGGCTCTCAATGTTTATCAGTGGTTAAACCAAACGAAAATGTTGTTTCGTCAGGAAAAAAAAGAACCTTCTTTAATAATTTTTATATTTAAGGACTCCATTATTTTATATTTTTTACTTTCTACTATGTACTACCGAACATTTAAAACTCCCATTGATCTCATGCTATTTGGTAACTGTTTATTGACAGCTTCGTACCCACTATTCAAGTGGAACTGTCCCAAGCTGAAAACGTGTAGCGCGGCTATATAAGGCTTTTCATGGGTAATTTTTGTAAGAAAAGTGCTTATTGGAAGAAAACTTTGAGAGAAAAATGATCCCTAGGTTTAGAACCAATCACAATGAATTTTACATGAAAGAAAGAGGGACTCTTCCGTTTGAGCTATGTCAAGATAAAGATGATGGGTCATTATATAGCTGTCCGTTTGGGCCATTTTTCCATGCTTCTCCATAGACAAATCTGGCAGAGTGCAAAACTTTGAAGAAAAAATTATCCCTGGTTTTTCCGAAAATGTTTACGAAGCATACATAATCATAAAGCTTAAAATGTATTCTTTCATATTCCGATCACCCCAAATTAATACTGTGGGAGTCTCGTGTCGACGATGCCTTGGATATTGCTCTCTACTGACCCGACGAGCGGCTGTGGGGAAGGCCAGGGGAACAGGTCCGTTTTGGGGCAGTCTACCGCCAGGCGTGAAGGGAATTACCACACTCACTCGCGCTCTCACGCAAACCTCGCGAACATAAATAATTAATAAAACAATCTTAGCATGACTGATGCATCTTAAAAAAAAAAAAATCTGATTTTACATGTGTTTAATGTAGCCGTCTGCAAAAAACTAACTTCTAACACTGTTCAATATCCATGAAAAAAAATAATAATAATAAGAGTAACAATTAAAAATGATGGTGATAAACCGACAATCATCACACAACTGTTCACAGATCAAGTCTCTTTAGTTATTTGACTTGTCGACCCGATCACGTGATAGTAGGAGTGTTCGGAGTGTCTTGCACTTCTGTATTATGAGACGGCGGTGTGTCATCTTTGAATGTGACGTGTTTCTAACCAGGTAAGTTCGCGACCATTGGGTGTCACTATGACATCATTCGAACGTGGTTATTAACAATGCTGTTTTATCTTAGCTGGTGTCCACAACCGAGTTCGTGGATCCTGGACACGAACTAGTTGACCTGGTTGAAGTGGCTTGAGGTCATGTGCTGATCTGTCAGGGAATGCCTTTAGTTGTGTTTGTCTGTCCTGTAGGCGTTGGTATGTCTGGTCCTTGTGTTCCGATGTATTCTTAATCACAACGGGAAGGTTGCTTCAAACCTTTCTACCGCAAATTTAAGCAGTTCTCCAGGGCTTGGAAGTTTGCTGTCCACGGGGGTTGTCCGAAGGCAAAGAAGAGCCTTGCTGATGTTTTGTCCACTGGCCCTTGCTTTGGTCATCGTACACTTGACAGTTTGTATCATTCTTTCGACGAACCCATTTGTGTGTGGGAAATGAGGCAATGATGTCACATGTGTAAATCCCCATTCCTCAGCAAATGCTTTGTATGCGGACCATTATCACTGATAACCCTCTCTGGCACACCTTGCTCGGAAAAGATAACTGCACTACTTGTGCAATTTGCAGGCATTCTGCGAACCAGAGGAAACATAGAGTAATATAGTAAGCTATCATGAGGTACTCATTTCCTTCAAAGTGGAACAGGTCAGTTCCAAGTATTTGCCACGGTCGCGTCGGCAGCTCGTGTGGAGCTTTGTCTCGGTTGCACCTTGATGACCCTCATGCAGCTTGTTCAGCGTGTAGGTATGCATGGCTGTAGGTATGAAAACACAACATCCTTTCATTAGGATGCCATCAGCTATTGTGCGCTCATCACGAAATGACCAATATGGTCGGAGGGGAGCTACAGTCATGTCATGAGACTGTTCCAAGTCTACGAAGACAATTACGTCGTCTGCGATTCTGATCACGCCTTCACACTGTTGGAGTAATTGATCCATCTGATGTTGAAAAATATCCTGACTAACTACCAGGCCAAATGGCATGCGCTTGTAACAATAGTGACTGAAGGGGCTATTGAATGAATTGTCAACAGCAAACTGTCCTCATCGAGATGGATGGACCAGTAACCGTGCTTTGCATCCATTTTGCTGAAGACTTTTGCACCGGCAAGTTTGTGCGTGATCTCTTCGAGACTTGGTGTCTTATGATGACATTGCATGAGTGCCTTGTTAAGGTCTTTAGGATCCAAACAAACGTGTAACTGTTCATTAGCTTTGCGCGAAATTGCGATGTAACTAACCCAATCGGTGGGCTCGGTCACACATCGGATAACACCCTGTGCTTCCATCCTGTCCAACTCGGACTTAAGTTCATCACGGAGATGAATGGAGCACTTATGTTGTGCATATTCGACAGGTTGTGCACCTTTGAGAAGCATGACGTAATATGCACCAGGAAAATCAAACTGTTCAGGGTATGTGGAGATTAGATTCTCAACTGAATGAATCGGTTGGTGCTGTGGCATGATGTTTCGGTCGGACTGAGCATGCAATTCAACCAAATAGTTCAGAGCAACAATGTTCAACTGAAGAGCCGGCCGTGTGAAGACCAATGATAGCCGGACCATCAGTCTCGCGTACATTAATAAACACTTGTTAAGCTGCGCGTGAAAGTTGACACAGGCGCTCAAGGCAACACCTTGCCCCTTTGCAGATAGACTCAATGCCAATGGTTTCCCAAAGCTACAGTTAGTATCCAACCAACGCACCATAATACGTACCTACAATGACACAAAAATCAACCAGTATTGGTCAACATCACAAACAGAGTACGAACAGAGTGGATGGAGCAAGGCGGAATTCTTCATCGTAGAGTCCGAAGGCCCAGCAATACTTGGACTGCCCACATCTAGACAGTTTAAGCTCATGACCGTTTGGGCTTGTGATGAACCAAGATGTGTTCCAGATGCGCATGGACAATTTCTCGAGTCATGCCCAGGCATGATTAGCATCGCAGATGACATTGTGGTTTTCAGTGCAACAGAAGACGAGCACAATTACAATCTTCATCACCTATTGAAGCCAGCCTGCCAATATGGGTTGATGTTGAACAGTACTCTGAACATCAATTTTTTTGGTATGATCTACAACAAACATGGCATGCATCCGACCCTGACAAGGTTGCAGCCATCATACGGATGAGACCCCCTCAAGACAAGACAGCACTCCAAGAATTCCTTGGCATGGTGACCTACCTCAGTCCCTTCATTCCTCACCTGTCCCAACACACAGCTGACCTCAGAGGGCTACTGAAGAAAGACGTTGACTTTGTCTGGTCTCCTTCACACCAGATGGCGTTTGAGAAGGTCAAAGATCTTATCTGTACCGAGACAATCCTAACCAACTTCTACTCCTTGAAAGAAACCACAATACAAGTCAAGCAGAGGCATAGGGGCAGTCCTGACCCAAGATGCTACTTCCTGACACCTTGTCCCGCATCCCGGCACCAGATATCAACCACATCGACCTTGATCTACATGTGACTTTCGTCAGATTTACCCAACCCAGACTGAATACACTGCAACAACACACTGCCTCAGACACAACCCTCACCAAGCTGAAGAATGTCATCATAAGTGGATGGCCAGAACGACAACAAGAATTACCCAAAGTTCTCCATCACTATTGGCCTTCCAAGACGAGTTAGCTGTAGAAGATGGCTTGATCGTTAAAGGTGAATCCATCGTGATCCCTGCTACACAGCAGCACCATGTTCTGTCCCAGCTACATGAAGACCACCAAGGCAGTGAAAAGATGAAACTATGAGCTAAAGATTGCATCTACTGGGTTGGCATCACAAGCGACGTACATCGAATCATTGGTCAAAAACTGTCCAACTTGTCAGCATTTCCAAAGAGCACAATCGCGGGAAACCCTACTTCAACACACTTGTCCCTATCCGTCCATGGCAAGTCGTAGGCACAGACTTGTTCTCCTTCGAGGGTGAGAACTTCCTCATAATAGCTGACTACTATTCAAAGTTCCCATCTATCAGAAAGCTTAATGTACCAGCTCAGCAGTTATCAACGCCATCAAGCAAATATTCACTGAACATGGTATCCCAGAACGAGTCGTCAGTGACAACGCACGAAACTACGATTCTTCAGACTACAAAAACTTCTCTGAAACCTTAAGATTCGACAACATCACTTCCTCGCCCCGCTACCCTCGTTCCAATGGTTTCATCGATGGTGACATGCAGATGGTATTGCTCTGCATCTGTACAACCCCAGTTGATCACAAGATCCCTAGCCCGACACAATTCCTGTCCAACGGAAAACTTTGTGTTAACCTACCCTACCCATGTGAATCAGAAATATCATGAACTCTTGAGATGAAATCCAAGACCATTTCTATCAGCACCAACTGAGCCAGAAACAGTACCACGACAGACGTGCCATCAACCTCCCACATCTCAATACTGGCCAAGCAATCTCCATCCGGGATCTGATTGATGGACACCAGCCACTGTCAAGGAGAAATGTCATGAGTCCCATCATACATAGTAAACTCCCCTAACGGCAGTATTCTACGTCGCAACCATACACACATCCGTGACATAGAGCCAGCCAAGAAGACCGTGACTTTTAACCTTGACCCCCCAAGTCGTCAAGTACCACCATCATCCGACTCACCAACTGCAAGTTCATCAACGACAACACAGACAGCTACCCCCCAGGCGATCCAAAAGCTGCCCTACAAGACTCACCCTGGACGACTTGTGAGAAAGCCAAAAAGACTGTCATTGTGAACATTGATCTCCATCAGATTCTCCATCAAATTCTCCATCAGTGTTCTGGCAAACCATTTTCGGTGTAAAATCACATGATTTTAATTTACACTCTTATTACCAGCAGAAAACAAAAATATTCATCAAAAAGAACAAAAAGGAAAATCCGATTTGCCAGTACCAAGATTCAATTCAGTTTGATTTGAGAAAGCACATTTTTTTTTGTATATTCATTTATTTCCTAATTGGCTTAAAAGCTTTTCTTTTTGTTCTCATTTTTTTTCTTTTTTCTTCTTTTTATTCCCTGGCAAATCCCATAGACATTGTACACGTCTGTTCTGCCCCTCACTTTTGCCATTCATCTTTGTCATACATCATTCAAGTCAGCATAGGCTTAGTCCTTACAGCATAGAAGATGTGTCCCGAAAGAGTGACGTCATGGTGACATCATCATGGGTCATGTGACGTCATCATTCATATGCACAGTGTTGTTGACTCGAGTTGCTGACTCGGACTCGAGTCGGACTCGAGTCGCTATTTTTCCGACTTGAGACTTGACTTGACTTGGAAAAAAAATGACTTGAGACTTGACTTGACTTGACAAAGAAAGACTCGTGACTTGACTTGACTTGACAAAATTGACATTAACAAAATAGTTTTGTCATAGTTCCAAACATTTTTTTGGTGCACCCACTAGTTTATTATCGGGTGATGACTGATTGAAACTTGACTGGAGAGAAGTCCGTAAATCCCACCGCGCACCGAGCTGAGCTCAGACTGACTACTCAACACGGAACCTGGCGCTTTGTGCCTGCCATGCGTGGTTTTGTGCATAGTCTGATCACCCTCCGTTAACATACATGTACATGTATCTTCAACATTGCTTCATATTGTTTAAATGCTGTGTACTTATAACATGTTGCAAAAGGTTTTAACGACTGGAACAATGACTATGATATAGTTTATGAGAGGCAAGAATTCACATCACAAAGCAAAAAATGCTTTAGAAATGGTTTGTTTAACTCCTTCAAAAAATCATTATTTTTTTCAAAAGAATTTAAAAACTGATAATGAATTCTCTAAAGACATTTTGCTCAACAAAAAATGTGTATGGAAAAAGTGCGAAAACCCATTAGCGCCACTGCAAGTATATATGTTACAGATTATGTAATTCGTTATTACGGATTATTAATTCGTTATAACGGATTATTAATTCCTTATCACGGATTATTTAAGTCGTTATTACGGATTATTAATTCGTTATTACGGATTATTAATTCGTTATTACGAATTATTAATTCGTTATAACGGATAACTAATTCGTTATTACGGATTATTAATTCGTTATTACGGATTATTAATTCGTTATTACGGATTATTAATTCGTTATTACGAATTATTAATTCGTTATAACGGATTACTAATTCGTTAATACGGATTATTAATTCGTTATTACGGATTATTTAATTCGTTATTACGGATTATTAATTCGTTATTACGGATTATTTAATTCGTTATTACGGATTATTTAATTCATTATTACGGATTATTAATTCGTTATTACGAATTAAGTCTGATGTTCTCACACGTGACCAGGGGCCTATGTATATAACGCCGCTAGGCGGCGCTATCTTTGCATACAAGGTTTGCACTCCTGTGCCATACTTGCCGAGTAATGACTCAGAACGTATGAGTAATTCGTAATAACGAATTAATAATCCGTAACAACAAATTAAATAATCCGTAATAACGAATTAAATAATCCGTAATAATGAATTAAATAATCCGTTATAACGAATTAATAATCCGTAATAACGAGTTAATAATCCGTAATAACGAATTAATAATCCATTATAATGAGTTTAATCCGTAATAACAAATTAAATAATCCGTTATAACAAATTAATAATCCGTAATAACGAGTTAATAATCCGTAATAACGAATTACATAATCCGTTATAATGAATTAGTAATCCGTGATAACGAATTAAATAATCTGTAATAACGAATTAATAATCCGTTATAACGAATTAATAATCCGTAATAACGAATTAATAATCCGTAATAACGAATTAAATAATCCGTTATAACGGATTAGTAATCCTAATAACGAATTAAATAATCCGTAATAACGAATTAATAATCCGTTATTACGAATTAGTAATCCGTAATAACGAATTAATAATCCGTAATAACGAATTAAATAATCCGCAACATATATACTTGCAGTGGCGCTAATGGGCTTTCGTAAAAAGAATGTTTTATAAGTATGAAAACTGTACTTAAATTCTCCTAACATAATGAACACTTCGGCACTTGCACATGTAAACTGGTTCCCGTACATCTTCCCGCCCTACACCGCATGTTAGCGACTATTCAGATGGGAACCACGCTACCGTTAGAGCAAACTAATGCCTCGAACACACCACATGTACATGTACGTTACCGCTCGGCTAGGCTTCGTGCGTCAACATGTCTGCCCCGACAAGTTCGCGTCCGAAGGTGGTGACCTTTGGTTTCAAAGATTTTGAAATGTCTTCAAAGAAGCGGAATATTTTGCAGAACGATGTCAATAAAGAATAATGGAGAAATGGTACATTGTGTCATTTGAATTCTGATATACGTAACTGTGTAATACATTTGAAATTGACTCGGGACTTGAGTTTTGACATGAAAATTTGGCAAGTTGGTGCTATAATTGAAAAAAAAAAATTGACTTGAAATTTGTAAAAATTTGACTTGAGACTTGACTTGATTTGGAAAAATTTGACTTGAGACTTGACTTGACTTGAAAAAATTTGACTTGTGACTTGGGAAAAAATGACTTGAGACGAGACTTGACTTGGGAAAAAATGACTTGGTTACTTGGTTACAACACTGCATAGGCATACTACAAAGTCCTATATCTACAGAACTGTTGGTCCGATTGGGTTAAAACTTGGTATGTAGGTAGACCGGGATGTGTTATAGATGAAAATTGATGTCATGATGATGTCATCGTGTGATTTTATATTAATTTTTTGAAATTTTGGACCTTTAAGCCATATCTCACGAACGCAACAGGCAAAATTAAAAATTCTTTTGGTATTATGTTTGTTGGGTAATAGGTATATTCTAAAAGTAGTGAAAATTGTGTGACATCATTATGACGTCATCAAAAATGCGATTTTTTAAAACACATACAAGAGAATGTCTGATCGTCATGAATCTTGGTAGGTGGGTAGATAATAGCACTAGTACTCAAAATCTGAAATGATGTCACAACGACGTCATTGGTATATTTTTTATGATTCTTTAAATATTGACAATTTTATTCCGCTTACAAAATTTAAAACTTTCATTCGTCTGATTGGCTTCAAACTTGGTACAGACTAAAAACTACAATTAAATAATATGCACTGCCAAGTGACATCATGATTACGTCATCACAGGGCATGTGACACCATCTTAAATGTGCAAACTTTAAGATCCTATATCTAAAGAACTGTTGTCTACGAAAGCCCATTAGCGCCACTGCAAGTATATATGTTGCGGATTATTTAATTCGTTATTACGGATAATTAATTTGTTATTACGGACTACTAATTCGTTATAATGGATTATTAATTCGTTATTACGGATTTTTTAATTTGTTATTATGGATTACTAATTCGTTATAACGGATTATTTAATTCGTTATTATGGATTATTAATTCGTTATTACGGATTATTAATTCGTTATTACGGATTATTAATTCGTTATAAAGATTAATTAATTCTTTATTACGGATTATTAATTCGTTATTACGGATTATTAATTCGTTATTACGGATTACTAATTCGTTATTACGGATTATTAATTCGTTATTACGGATTATTTAATTCGTTATTACGGATTATTAATTCATTATAACGGATTATTTAATTCGTTATTACGGATTATTAATTCGTTATTACGGATTATTTAATTCGTTATTACGGATTATTAATTCGTTATTACGGATTATTTACTTTGTTATTACGGATTATTAATTCGTTATTACAAATTAAGTCTGATGTTCTCACACGTGGAGAGCACGTGACCAGGGGCCTATGTATATAGCGCCGCTAGGCGGCGCTATCTTTGCATACAATGTTTGCTTTACACCGGCACCAAATAAAACGCTCGCACTCCTCCATACTTGCCGAGTAATGACTCAGAACGTATGAGTAATTCGTAATAACGAATTAATAATCCGTAATAACGAATTAAATAATCCGTAATAACGAATTAATAATCCGTAATAACGAATTAGTAATCCGTTGTAACGAATTAATAATCCGTAATAACGAATTAAATAATCCGTAATAACGAATTAGTAATCCGTTGCAACGAATTAATAATCCGTAATAACGAATTAAATAATCCGTAATAACAAATTAATAATCTGTAATAACGAATTAAATAATCCGTAATAACGAATTAATAATCCGTAATAACGAATTACATAATGTGTAACATATATACTTGCTGTGGCGCTAATGGGCTTTCGTAGTTGTCCAATAGGGTTGAAACTCGGTATGTAGGTAGGCCGGGATGTGTTATGTAAAAATAGCCAGGGACATGTTATTGATTAAAAAAAAAAAGCAAAATGCGGAAAAGCTTTATGTTCTGTTGCAAACAGACATAGATCTCTCGTTTTTATTTCCTCCAGAAAGATCTAAAAGGTTTCTTTATCTAGTAACTCACAAAAACCAAAAAAGAAAAGGACTCTAAGCAAAACAGTCAGTAGATATTTTGTTTTAATCCAGTAATTTTGGAAAACTACTTTAATTTTTTGTTACAATAAGACAAATTCTTTTTCTTTTGCAAGAGTGGATGCAGACTGATCCATTATAATCATTTATTTAATCATCTTGTTTTTCTTTTTTAAAAAGAACTGTTTATGTCAAGTTTGGAAAGATTATTCCTAATATTTTTTTTTTTTTTAAAAGGGGAATGTCACATCTCCACCCATCACGTCACTTGCCCAACATGGCTGATTAAAGAAGTGAAAGTTAAGAAGTAGCTGTGCGTATTCCTAACTAATCTGCATACGACATGCCGTGCGAAAAACTTTTTTTTACTCCTTGCAGTATTTCACAAGCATAATTCCTTGAATTTTTTGTAAGTTTTCTTGGAGAGTAAGCAAGAATGGGTTTATGCTTGTCATCGCTGCAGCCAGCCACACTTTATTGCAAGCTAGCATAACTGTATTTTGCTGCGTTTCGTACATACACACATCGTGTACATGCACAATGTGCTGGTTCATACTTCTCGACAAATTCCCATTGCGCCCCCCCCCCCCCCCCGAAAAACCAATCCAACATTTGCCGCTTGCCAAGGAAGTATCTTTTTGAGTAATTAAACAGAAGAGGAATATAGATGACTTATTTTACTTTCTTTAACCATACGGCTGTATGAAATGTGAATACATGTAAATTGATAAAACACCCTCTAATGCTATGGCCAGGTGTCAGAAGAAAAAAATTTTCTGAAGAAATTTTTTTTACAAAACAAAGGCCATTTCAGAAAGTGTTCAAATACACCCTAACAAATGCTCTTACCTGTTCAGATGTGTAGCACAGTTTGTTGCTCGTAGCCATATTATTTCGAATGTACTGTTTAGACAACTGAGTAAAGTCATCTACTACTACAGAAAATAAACGACGACCTCTGGGCCTGTGTTCAATAGATGGCAGGGTTACAGCAGGTGATGTTGGCAAGGGCAATAGACGCAAGTTGGGTATCTGTGTGAAAGAAAATTTCCTTAGTAATTATAACAATAACAAGGTATTATTGGTCAGTATTGGAACACTTTGTGGGGAATATAATTATATAATATTGGATGGCTTTGAGGTGGATACAGAATTTACTGAATGAGTAATGACAATTGAGAGCTTTTTTATTCACAACTATAGACCAGTGCCTTTGAATGGATTCCAGAGAAAGTGCACGTTTGCAGCAATAGGGCCACAGATTTCCCAAGTGTCCTCTGGATAAGGGCGACATGCCTCATTGGGGTGACAATTTGGTGGCGCCCTATCGTTCAAACAACCCTCAGGACAAGGAATTTTTCTGGCGCAACCCATCCAAAATCGATTCCTTGTGGTCCAACTAGCATAAATACTGAATTTTGTGGAAAAAGGATTAGGTAACTTGGATTAGGTGACAGTTTAGGTGTGTACACAAGTCTACGGTGTGTCACCCTATTATAGCATTAGTTATTATTATTATTATAATTACTATTATTATTTATATCAGGCTTCCAGCGGTAAAAATAAATCAGCGTATTGTATGCTTTCATAAAAAGTTCCCGGATGACTACAATAATAAAGTACCCGGTTGACTGCAATAACATTATTATTGCAGTCATCCGGGCATTTTCACTGGTTCCTGCTTGATCAAGAGCATAGAAAGTCACAGTTGTCAACCACTCAACAGAGCCTAGCGCGCGAGTACCGTTGAACACAGAACACGCCGCTCGCATGCAGCGTGCATGCAGTGCACAGAAGGCCAGCTGTACGCGCACTGTTGTCAACAACTGCAGCTTCAAAACATTTGATGTAAACGAAAAAGATGTACGGTAATGAAGACAGTGTCTTGAATTGCGCTTCTTGCGGATCAAGTCAGCCTAATATAAATAATAATAATAATATTGGATTGCTTGTTTTCGGTGGATACAAGAATAAATTGCCGTCGCTATGACAATATTGCACGAGTCTTCGACTCGTGCAATATTGTCATAGCTCGTGCAATATTTTCTTATATCCACCTTAAAGCCATCCAATATTATATAATTATTATATTGCACCTTCATTTCTCATTTTCTGAAATGGCCTTTTTGTTATATTTTTCTTTTTTTTCTTTTCCAGACTTTTGTCCATAGCATTTATACGCGTTTTTATCGTGCCCGAAACTTTGGGCACTTAAATCAATCCAATTGCCTTTATACTTGGCACACACTTAGACCAGCACCAGTCACTGTGTGCCGAACATTGAGGTCATCATGACGTCATCACGAGTCATGTGATGTCACAATATAGGTGCGAGTCACGATGACGTCATCACATAGCATGTGACGTCATATTAAAAGTGCATATTTTGAAGGCCTATATCTCCAGAATTACAGGTCTGATTTGGTTGAAACCTGGTTTGTACCTAAACCGGGATGTGTTATAGATGAAAATTGAAGTGATGTCACGATGAGTCACATGATGTCACGGTAAAGATTAATAGATGTAATCTTTGATAATGCATAAACAAGAGGTGACGTCATCATGATGTCATCGTGTGATTGTATACATATTTTTTAAATTTTTAGGCCATATCTCATGAAACACCATATCTCATGAACACAACATGCAAAATTCGCAATTCTTTTTGTATTAGGCTTATTAGGTAATAGATATATACACATAATTGTTTAGAATGTGTGTTGTCATGATGACGTCATCAAAAACGTGATTTTTGAAAACACTTAAAAGGGACAGTCCGATCGTCATTAAACTTGGTGGATAGCTAGATAATGGTACTAGTATGCAAAATCCGAAATGACGTCACTATGACGTCATCGGTTGATTTTTTTTAATGATTTTTTAATATTTACAATTTCATTCCGCTTCCAAAATTTCACACTTCCTTTCACTGGATTGACTTCAAACTTAGTACAAACCAAGACCACAATGCAAAAATGTGTATTGACAAGTGTTATCAAGATGACGTCATCGCAGGGCATGTGACGTCATAACATGCCAAATCCGAAGCCACGTCAACATGATAATTAATTATTTATATTTTATATCTATTAGCTATACTAGCTCAATATATTACTTTTTAAGGACTTTGAACCAACAAAAACTGCACATTTGCAAAAAAACATAAAGTCATACAAAAATGATAAGTGGAAAAGCCATTTATTTAGTTTTCAAATAGACATAGACCTCTAGTTTCTTCTTCCTTTTTGCTGCCGCAAAATCCCATAGACATTGTACAAGTCTTTTTCAGCATGCACTTTTACCATTCATCTTTGTCATACATCATTCAAATGCACCATAGGCATAGTCCTTATAGCATAGATGTCCCCCGAAGAGTGGCCTCATGGTGACTTCATCATGGGTCATGTGACGTCATGTTAAAGATTTCTAGATTTAATCTTTGAAATCAATATGAAATCAACCATAGGAGACCTGAGCTTGATTTTTGCTGGAATTGACTGAATAATATGGGATCTTTATTCTATCTCGCAAGAACCAAACCATGTGACCCTTCTTTCCAGTCCAAACCAGATGTGCCTTATAATTTAAAATTGGAAAAAGATGTGAACTTGCTTTCAACGATTTTAGTCTATGGCTAGGTTGTACTTCACAAAATCAAATTACCGGTGACATCATAACATATTAGAGCACCCTCTAGCAGCAGGTCAAAAAATGATAATAATTAGTTGATGTATGTGGTGAAATTTGCTGAAATTACTTTATAATTGATGCATATAATCAGCTTTAAGCTAAAAAAAAGTTAAGGGGGAGAAAGATTTATGACATCAAGTGACCGGAAGTTACAATAAAAAGACCTTTTAACATTGAAAATTGCTAAAAAATCAACCGTGACAGATAATTTTTTTAACCAGGGTTTCCTACGGAGATTTCACCTTATCTTTGCTTTTGGCCAGCAAACTTATGTGCTGAGTTGGAAGATGGGCGCCTCCAGAACCTGTAGTGATCAATATCCTGTTTATAAAAACTTTGTGGGAAACTTGCGTTTTTGTGACACTTTCACTCACAATGTGTTTCACTCACAATGAAAATTGAAGTGATATCATGATGACGATACCACATGACATGTGATGTCACCTTAAAGGAGCAGTTTTCTAAGGCCTATATCTACAGAACTAAATAATGGTGCTGTCGCGAGAGCTACAATCCCTGCCAAAATGGTTGGGACACTTCCTTAGCCTCTCACTGTCACCCACTCCCCTGCTCCTCTGGTCAATGTTGTTCTCTCCAGCTGATGGAGCACGCTCCGCATCATGAGAGAAAACATTGAGTGTGTGCTAGGGGGGTTGGGGGCCCATTGAGATTGTAGACAGGTTTTTCCCATTGCGGGAATTTCACTTTATAAATTTCATTTTTTTCTACCTTTTTAACTGCCCATCTCCGTTTTTTACTTGTGTGTGGACACTTTTAACATCTTCTAGGACCGGTACAGGGACGTATTTTTACATTTTCATACTGTTTTGGGATTTTTGTTACTTGTTTTTAACCTGTTGGAAATAGTGACTGTGGCGTATAGACAGTGTTGTTGACTCGAGTCGCTGACTCGGACTCGAGTTGGACTCGAGTCGCTATTTTTCAGACTTGAGACTTGACTTGACTTGGAAAAAAAATGACTTGAGACTTGGCTTGACTTGACTAAGAAAGACTCGTGACTTGACTTGACTTGACAAAATTGACATTAACAAAATAGTTTTGTCATAGTTTCAAAAAATCATTATGTTTTTCAAAAGAATTTAAAAACTGATAATGAATTCTCTAAAGACATTTTGCTCAACAATAAATGTGTATGGAAAAAGAATGTTTTATAAGTATGAAAACTGTACTTAAATTCTCCTAACATAATGAACACTTCGGCACTTGCACATGTAATCAGGTTCCCATACATCTGCCGCCCTACACTGCATATTAGCGACTATTCAGACGGGAACCATGCTACCGTTAGAGTAAACTAATGCTTCGAACACACATGTACATGTACATGTACGTACATACGTTACTGCGTGGCTAGGCTTCGTGCGTCAACGTAACATGTCTGCCCCGACAAGTTCACATCCGACTGACTCGGGACTTGAGTTTTGACATGAAAATTTGGCAAGTTGGTGGTATAATTGAAAAAAAAATTGACTTGAAACTTGTAAAAATTTGACTTAAGACTTGACTTGACTTGTAAAAATTTGACTTGAGACTTGACTCGACTTGAAAAATTTGACTTGTGACTTGACTTGACTTGGGAAAAAATTATTTCGGTTGTACATCTTGTTGATTGGATTGGGAAATGATTTCAACACAAACCCGGGCCCACCATCTCCTTCATCGACTCTGCTTGATGACCCACCTGTGCCATGTGCCATCTGTGTTGACGAAGTAGGCCATTATCCAGTCAAGGGCATATGGTTTGATGAATGTAAGAAATGGAACCATGCTTCTTGCATTAACATGGGCAATAAAACATACAACTTTCTTGCGAACTCAAGTATTTCATCGATTTTTGCTGAATGTGGACGGCCAAATCGAGTCCAACAACTCCAAATTTCGTCTACTTGACCCTGACCGGTCACTTAGTCATGAACAACCACTGGCATCATCATCACCCAAGAGCCTGAGTGGAGTTTCTACTACAAGATCAACAAATAAACCCAAACCCAACAAAAAGCCTAGTACTAGAGCAAAACAAACTGACAGTCCTTGTTGGAACTGGCGTTCCATATAGTGCGATTAGTGAGCATTAGCCGTCGACAGAGGGCGCGCCTCACACCTTTACTCCCATGCGCCATGTGAGTCGCTATCTTTGTCAGTTTGGACATGTTGAAAATAAAAGGGGTTTTTAAACGGAAAATTGTTGCTATACTTCGTTAAGTTGGCAGTAATATTTCTCAGAATTATATGATAAAGGGTTCAGATCCGGGAGATTCAAAGTTGCAGAATTAAACTGGGTATAATCTGTCCCTTTTATAGAAAGATTTATTGCTCTTCATGGGATTTGCATGTAGGATTGTTATATATACGAGTCTTGCAGTTTATCACCCATCATTCCACCAATATGCTGTTTAAATTCCCAAGTTGCAAATCTGGGCCATAAATTGTTATGTATCCTTTATTACTGATGACTGGTGTTTATAATGTATAACTTTTCAACTGATAAATAAGTGATGCTTGTATATTTACAGTATAAAAAAATCAACAGGGAAAAAGATAACAGGAAACAACGGGAAGGAAGCCGAGAATGAAACTCAACAAACACATATATCCCTCAACTTGTGGACACTCAACAGCTGTTCCATTTTCCAAAAAGTCATGCAGGCCAGTGCCTTGCGTCTTTTGAGGTGGGTCAATGCACTGGATGTTACCATGGACCCGAGATATTTGAAATCAGTCACATGTTTAATTGGACTATTGTGAACTTGAAGGCTCACAATGTAATTTATATGTACTCCGACCGTCTTGGCTGTACATTGATTATGTTTTCAGATCATCAATTCTTAATTATCAATTTGTCTTAATTAGTTTTAGTGAATTATCACACTTTACAATATCAATGTTACTTTCTAACTTTTGATGATCATTCCTGTATAACAATTAATTCTACTGCATGCACTACTCATCTGTTTCCTTGAATACACATACACCCAAAGTGTGCCTATGCAATGTGTGCATGTAGGCCTAGTCCCTATTGTTTTATACAGAGCAAATGACCTTCACTGTCTACACACAGCTGTTAGCCAAAAGTCACTTGTCATTGGCTGTTTCGGCACTTTGTTTTGTTATTTTTTTTTTTTTTTTTTTTTTTTTTGGCTGTTTCGGCACTTTGCCGAAACAGCCTTTGTTTTCGTTAAGATTTTTATTTTTTTATTTTTTTTTTTTGGCTTTTCTGCTGAACAGCGGAAAAGCCTTTGTTTCTGTTCTGATTTTTTTTTTGGCTTTTCCGCAAAAAAGCGGAAAAGCCTTTCTTTTTGTTCTCATTTTTTTTTGGCTTTTCCGCAAAAAAGCGGAAAAGCCTTTCTTTTTGTTCTCATTTTTGGCTTTTCCGCATAGTGCGGAAAAGCCTTTGTTTTTGTTCTCATTTTTTTTGGCTTTTCCGCATTGTTGCGGAAAAGTCTTTCTTTTTGTTCTGATTTTTTTTCTTTCTTCTTCTTCTTCTTGGCTTTTCCGCAAAGTTGCGGAAAAGCCTTTGTTTTTGTTCTCATTTTTTTTTTTTTTTTTGGCTTCTTCTTTTTGTCGCCTAAATCCCATAGACTTTGTGCACGTTTTTTCTCAACGCCACTTTTGGCATTAATCTTTGTCATACATCATTCAAAGTTAGCATAAGCATAGTCCCTATAGCAAAGATGTGTCCCGAAGATTGACGTCATGGTGACGTCATCGACTAATTTATTATAGATTTTTGAATATTTAATTTTTCCCATAGACTTTGTACACAGAAATTAAAAAAAAATTGTCGATTTGCAAAGGGCATTTTTGACTCTTTGCCAGTAATTCATTTACACCAATCTTTGTCTAAGCAAAGACCCTAATTTAAACAACATTGTGTAATGATGACGTCATGATGACGTCATCAGGTGTGTATTTATAGGCAATTAAATTGTGACACTTTTAATATTCAAAAATGCATAAGAAATCAACCGTACACGTCCGCAGCATTTTGTTGCCGGCAAGTGGTAGAGTAGGTTGAGGTCTTCATTTCATTCAGTGTGCGTGAAATCACGTGACCCTTGCTTCCGGTCGAAAAAGGCCCAAACCGGAAGTGGCTTATCATTTGAAAGTGGTAATAGATATAAACTTGCTTTTAACGGTGTTAGTCTCTTGGCCGATAGTATTCTTCAAATCATCTACCGATGACGTCATGCAATCTTCGAGCGCCCTCTAGCGACGGGTTGAAAATTAGCAAAAATGTATTTTGAATAGATATCTGTGGCGAAGTTTGTCGTAATCGCCTAAATATTGGTGTATATGATGACCTTGACCTAATTAAGACGTGTGCGAAGTTTTAGGCAAATGACGTCATCAGACCGGAAGTTACAATAAAAAGACCCTTTTTTATTTGAAAATTCCTGAAAAATCAACCATGGCAGTTTTTATATTTGTTTTTACTTTAATTGTCGATTGAAGGGTAGGTCTA
Organism: Patiria miniata; assembly: GCF_015706575.1. Classification (NCBI taxonomy): domain Eukaryota; kingdom Metazoa; phylum Echinodermata; class Asteroidea; order Valvatida; family Asterinidae; genus Patiria; species Patiria miniata. The sequence goes on from NW_024037048.1 coordinate 244,362, forward strand.
AAACATTTCAAAGTTTCGAGGCGATAAGCAAACTCGAACATACCCTGTGCACGCTTAAAACTTCACGTTGACAATACCTCTGCTTCAAAACATGCACAGGACAGGACGTCCACAATGTACATGTACATGTACATGCACGTACGTTGTACATAGGCACGTACATCGTATGTCAGTCAGCCTGCAGCGCACGTGTTGCTGAGGTCAAATCCTGTCCACAGTGACCGTTTTAGCCGATTTTCGGCTAACTTTGACAGATTTTATGTTCATGCATATTCAGGGAATATTATTGATTAAAAAAAAATCATAATGCGGAAAAGCCCTATGTTCTGTTGCAAACAGACATAGATCTCTAGTTCTTCTTCTTCTTCTTCTTCCTCTTCTTCTTTTTTCCCCAAAACCCCATAGACTTTGTACACGTTTATTCTACACGCCACTTTTGGCATTAATGTTTGTCATACATCATTCAAAGTTAGCATAAGCATAGCCCCTATAGCAAAGATGTGTCCCGAAGATTGACGTCATGGTGACGTCATCGACTAATTTATTATAGATTTTTGAATATTTAATTTTTCCCATAGACTTTGTACACAGAAATTAAAAAAATAATTGTCGATTTTCAAAGGGCATTTTTGACTCTTTGCCAGTAATTCATTAACACCAATCTTTGTCCAAGCAAAGACCCTAATTCAAACAACAGTGTGGAATGATGACGTCATGATGACGTCATCCTGTGTTTATTTATAGGCAATTAAATTGTGACACTTTTAATATTTAAAAATGCATAAGAAATCAACCGTACGCGTCCGCAGCATTCTGTTGCCGGCAAGTGGTAGAGCAGGTTAAGGTCTTCATTTCATTCAGTGTGCGTGCAATAGCGTGACCCTTGCTTCCGGTCGAAAAAGGCCCAAACCGGAAGTGGCTTATTATTTGAAAGTGGTAATAGATATGAACTTGCTTTTAACAGTGTTAGTCTCTTGGCCGATAGAATTCTTCAAATCATCTACCGATGACGTCATGCAATCTTCGAGCGCCCTCTACCGACAGGTTGAAAATTAGCAAAAATGTATTTTCAATAGATGTCTGTGGCGAAGTTTGTCGGAATCGCCTAAATATTGGTGTATATAATGACCTTGACCTACTTAAGACGTGTGGGAAGTTTTAGGCAAATGACGTCATCAGACCAGAAGTTATAATAAAAAGACCCTTTTTCATTTGAAAATTCCTGAAAAATCAACCATGGCAGTTTTTATATTTGTTTTTACTTTAATTGTCGATTGAAGGGTAGGTCTAAAACATTTCAAAGTTTCGAGGCGATAAGCGAACTCGAACATACCCTGCGCACGCCTAAAACTTCACGTTGACAATACCTCTGCTTCAAAAGATGCACAGGACAGGACGTCCACAATGTACATGTACATGTACATGCACGTACGTTGTACATAGGCACATACATCGTATGTCAGTCAGCCTGCAGCGCACGTGTTGCTGAGGTCAAATCCTGTCCACAGTGACCGTTTTAGCCGATTTTCGGCTAACTTTGACAGATTTTCTGAACTTCGGCTGAGAATTACTATGAGAAGGAAAAAGAAATCGTATTTTTTTACGCCTGTCATTTGATTGACAATATTCCCAAGAGTTAGAATAGCAAGTAATATTTTATAAGAATGTTTCAGTTTAAAGGAAAATCACTAATTTAAAGGTGCAGTTTTTCTGCTGTGGGATTTTTAACCTATTAACGTTTTCAAGCCACCATTTTCATAACTTGGCGATCTGGAATCGTCATCAAAGTTACAGCCAAGAAAGACCCTCATACAAAAATTATGCCAAGACTAAGACATCATGATGACGTCATCATCAAATGATTTATTATGGATTCATGAATAATTAATTTTTCTCATAGACTTTGTACACAGCTTTCTCCACAAGTCTTTCCCTATACAACACTGATATATCTTACTGAGTAGTTCTGAACTTCGGCTGAGAATTACTATGAGAAGGAAAAAGAAAATCGTATTTTTTTTCGCCTGTCATTTGATTGAAAATATTCCCAAGAGTCAGCATATCAAGTAATATTTGATAAAAAAGTTTCAGTTTAAAGGCAAATCACGTATATAAAGGTGCAGTTTATCTGCTGTTGGATTTTTAACCCATTGACTTTTATGTGTACACGTTTTCAAGCCACCATTTTTATAACTTGGCGATCTGGAATCGTCATCAAAGTTACAGCCAAGGAAGACCCTCATACAAAAATTCTGCCTAGACTATGACGTCACGATGACGTCATCACCTAATTTTTTTATTGATTTTTGAAAATTTACGTACATATTGTGAAGTCTTATATCTACAGAAATGTAAGTCCGATTGGGTTGAAACTTGGTATGTGGCTATACCAGGATGTGTTATAGATTAAAAATGAGGTGACGTCATGATGTCGTCATCCTGAGATTTTATATGAATATTTATTTGTTTGGACCTTTTAGCCATATCTCCCGAACGCAACATGCAAAATGCAAAATTCTTTTGACAGATTTTATGTTCATGAATATTCAGGGCATATTATTGATTAAAAAAAATCATAATGCGGAAAAGCCCTATGTTCTGTTGCAAACAGACATTGAGCTCTAGTTTTTTTTCCTTCTTCTTTTTGTCGCCAAAACCCCATAGACTTTGTGCACGTTTTTTCTCAGTGCCACTTTTGGCATTAATCTTTGTCAGACATCATTCAAAGTTTGCATAAGCATAGTCCCTATAGCAAAGATGTGTCCCGAAGATTGACGTCAAGGTGACGTCATCGACTATTTTATTATAGATTTTTGAATAGTAAATTTTTCCCATTGACTTTGTACACAGAAATTTAAAAAAAATTGTCGCTTTTCAAAGGACAGTTTCGACTCTTTGCCAGTACTTCATTTACACCACTCTTTGTCCAAGCAAAGACCCTAATTCAAACAACATTGTGTAATGATGACGTCATGATGACGTCATCCTGTGTTGATTGATAGGCAATTAAATTGTGACACTTTTAATATTTAAAAATGCATAAGAAATCAACCATACGCGTCCGCAGCATTCTGTTGCCGGCAAGTGGTAGAGTAGGTTGAGGTCTTTATTTCATTCAGTGTGCGTGAAATCACGTGACCCTTGCTTCCGGTCGAACAAGGCCAAAACCGGAAGTGGCTTATTATTTAAAAATGGTAATAGATATGAACTTGCTTTTAACGGTGTTAGTCTATTGGCCAATAGTATTCTTCAAATCATCTACCGATGACGTCATGCAATCTTCGAGCGCCCTCTAGCGACAGGTTGAAAATTTACAAAAATGTGTTTTGAATAGATGTCTGTGGCGAAGTTTGTCAGAATCGCCTAAATATTGGTGTATAGGATGACCTTGACCCCCTTAAGACGTGTGAGAAGTTTTAGGCGTATGACGTCATCAGACCGGAAGTTATAATGAAAAGACCCTTTTTCCTTTGAAAATTCCTGAAAAATCAACCATGGCAGTTTTTATATTTGTTTTTACTTTAATTGTCGATTTAAGGGTAGGTCTAAAACATTCCAAAGCTTCGAGGCAATAAGCAAACTCGGACATGCCCTGCGCACGCTTAAAACTTCAGGTGGACAATACCTCTGCTTTAAAACATGCACGTACGTCCACAATGTGTACATAGTATGTACATGCACGTACGTTGTACATAGGCACATACATCGTATGTCAGTCAGCCTGCAGCGCACGTGCTGCTGAGGTTAAATCCTGTCCACAGTGACCGTTTTAGCCGATTTTCGGCTAACTTTGACAGATTTTATGTTCATGCATGCGCATAGACTGGGACGTATTATAGCACTTTTGGCATTAATACATGTATCTACAGAAATGTAAGTCCCATTGGGTTGAAACTTGGTATGTTGCTATACCAGGATGTGTTATAGATTAGAAATGAGGTGACGTCATGATAACGTCATCCTGAGATTTTATATGAATATTTGATTTGTTGGACCTTTTAGCCATATCTCCGGAATGCAACATGCAAAATGCAAAATTCTTTTTTGCATTTGGTCTGTTAGGTAATGGGTATTCGCACAAAACTTGAAAAATGTGTGACGTCATTATGACGTCATCAAAATGCGATTTTTCAAAACTCATATAAGGAAAGGTCCAATTGTCATGAAACTTGGTGGGTAGGTAGATAATCGTACTAGTATGCAAAGTCCGAAGTGACGTCACGATGATTTCATCAAAAATTAAAAAAAAAAATTCAATTTTCAAAGTGCATTTTCGACTCTTTGCCAGTAACTTATTTAGATCACTCTTTGTCCAAGCAAAAACCTTGTACACACGCACACACATCGTATTGCCGAGGTCAAATCCTGTCCACAGTGACCGTTTTAGCCGATTTCCGGCTAATTTTGACAGATTTTATGTTCATACATATTCAGGGCATATTATTGATTAAAAAAAATCGTAATGCGGAAAAGCCCTATGTTCTGTTGCAAACAGACATAGACCTCTAGTTTTTCTTTCTTCTTCTTCTTCTTTTTGTCGCCTAAATCCCATAGACTTTGTACACGTTTTTTCTCAGTGCCACTTTTGGTATTAATCTTCGTCTTACATCATTCAAATTAAGCATAGTCATAGTCCTTATAGCAGAGATGTGCCCCGAAGAGTGACGTCATGGTGACGTCATTGACTAATTTATTATAGATTTTTGAATATTTAATTTTTCCCATAGACTTTGTACACAAAAATTAAGAAAAAATTGTCGATTTTCAAAGGGCATTTTCGACTCTTTGCCAGTAATTCATTTACACCACTTTTTGTCCAAGCAAAGACCCTAATTCAAACAATATTGTGGAATGATGACGTCATGATGACGTCATCCTGTGTTTATTTATAGGCAATTAAATTGTGACACTTTTAATATTTAAAAATGCATAAGAAATCAACCATACGCGTCCGCAGCATTCTGTTGCCGGCAAGTGGTAGAGTAGGTTGAGGTCTTCATTTCATTCAGTGTGCGTGCAATCACGTGACCCTTGCTTCCGGTCGAAAAAGGCCCAAACCGGAAGTGGCTTATTATTTGAAAGTGGTAATAGAAATGAACTTGCTTTTAACGGTGTTAGTCTCTTGGCCGATAGTATTCTTAAAATCATCTACCGATGACGTCATGCAATCTTCGAGCGCCCTCTAGCGACAGGTTGAAAATTAGCAAAAATGTATTTTGAATAGATGTCTGTGACGAAGTTTGTCGGAATCGCCTAAATATTGGTGTATATGAGGACCTCGACCCACTTAAGACGTGTGCAAAGTTTCAGGCGAATGACGTCATCAGACCGGAAGTTATAATAAAAAGACTCTTTCTCATTTGAAAATTCCTGAAAAATCAACCATGGCAGTTTTTATATTTGTTTTTACTTTAATTGTCGATTGAAGAGTAGGTCTAAAACATTTCAAAGTTTCGAGGCGATAAGCGAACTCGAACATACCCTGCGCACGCTTAAAACTTCACGTTGACAATACCTCTGCTTCAAAACATGCACAGGACAGGACGTCCACAATGCACGTACGTTGTACATAGGCACGTACATCGTATGTCAGTCAGCCTGCAGCGCACGTGTTGCTGAGGTCAAATCCTGTCCACAGTGACCGTTTTAGCCGATTTTCGGCTAACTTTGACAGATTTTATGTTCATGCATGCGCATAGACAGGGACGTATTATAGCACTCTTGGCATTAATCTTTTTCAGATATCATTGAAAGTTGCCATAAGCATAGTCCCTATAGCCAAGACGTGTCCCGAAGAGTGACGTCATGGTGACGTCATCAAGTGATTTATTATGGAATTATGAATAATTAATTTTTCTCATAGACTTTGTACACAGCTTTCTCCCCAAGTCTTTCCCTATACAACACTGATATATCTTACTGAGTAGTTCTGAACTTCGGCTGAGAATTACTATGAGAAGGAAAAAGAAATCGTATTTTTTTACGCCTTTCATTTGATTGAAAATATTCCCAAGAGTTAGAATAGCAAGTAATATTTTATAAAAATGTTTTAGTTTAAAGGAAAATCACGCATTTAAAGTTGCAGTTTTTCTGCTGTGGGATTTTTAACCTATTGACTTTGTACACGTTTTCAAACCACCAATTTCGTATTTTGGCGATCTGGAATCGTCATCAAAGTGACAGCCAAGAAAGATCCTCATACAAAAATTATGCCAAGACTATGACGTCACGATGACGTCATCACCTAATTCTTTATTGATTTTTGAAACTTTACCTACATATTGTGAACTCTTATATCTACAGAAATGTAAGTCCGATTGGGTTGAAACTTGGTATGTGGCTATTACCAGGATGTGTTATAGATTAAAAATGAGGTGACGTCATGATGACGTCATCCTGAGATTTTATATGAATATTTATTTGTTTGGACCTTTTAGCCATATCTCCCGAACGCAACATGCAAAATGCAAAATTCTTTTTTGGATTTGGTCTGTTATGTAATAGCTATTTGCACAAAACTTGAAAAAAATGTGTGACGTCATCATGACGTCATCAAAATGCGATTTTGCAAAACTCATTTAAGGAAAGGTCCAATTGTTATGAAACTTGGTGGGTAGGTAGTTGATCATACTAGTATGCAAAGTTCGAAGTGACGTCACGATGACGTCATCAACAAATTAAAAAATATTTGTCGATTTTCAAAGTGCGTTTTCGACTCTTTGCCAGTAATTTATTTGATCACTCTTTGTCCAAGCAAAGACCTTGTGCACACGCACATACATCGTATTGCCGAGGTCAAATCCTGTCCACAGTGGCCGTTTTAGCCGATTTTCGGCTAACTTTGACAGATTTTATGTTCATGCATATTCAGGGCATATTATTGATTAAAAAAAATCATAATGCGGAAAAGCCCTATGTTCTGTTGCAAACAGACATAGACCTCTAGTTTTCTTTCTTCTTTTTGTCGCCTAAATCCCATAGACTTTGTACACGTTTTTTCTACAAGCCACTTTTGGCATTAATCTTTGTAAGACATTATTCAAAGCTGGCATAAGCATAGTCCCTATAGCAAAGATGTGTCCCGAAGATTGACGTCATGGTGACGTCATCGACTAATTTATTATAGATTTTTGAATATTTAATTTTTCCCATAGACTTTGTACACAGAAATTTTAAAAAAATTGTCGCTTTTCAAAGGGCATTTTCGACTCTTTGCCAGTTATTCATTTACACCACTCTTTGTCCAAGCAAAGACCCTAATTCAAACAACATTGTGTAATGATGACGTCATGATGACGTCATCCGGTGTTTATTTATTGGCAATTAAATTGTGACACCTGTAATATTTAAAAATGCATAAGAAATCAACCGTACGCGTCCGCAGCATTCTGTTGCCAGCAAGTGGTAGAGTAGGTTGGGGTCTTTATTTCATTCAGTGTGCGTGCAATTACGTGACCCTTGCTTCCGGTCGAAAAAGGCCAAAACCGGAAGTGGCTTATTATTTAAAAGTGGTTATAGATATGAACTTGCTTTCAACGGTGTTAGTCTCTTGGCTGATAGTTTTCTTTAAATCATCTACCTCTGACGTCATGCAATCTTCGAGCGCCCTCTAGCGACAGGTTGAATATTTTCAAAAATGTATTTTGAATAGATGTCTGTGGCAAAGTTTGTCGGAATCGCCTAAATATTGGTGTATATGATGACCTTGACCCACTTACGACGTGTGCGAAGTTTTAGGCGTATGACGTCATCAGACCTGAAGTTCCGTTGAAAAGACCTTTCCTTTTTCAAAAATTGCTAACAAATCAATCCGTACAGATATAATCTTGAATTGCCCATGAAATGATAGTGTAAACATTTGCCTCAACAGTGCCAAGTTTCCAGCTTGTCAAATTGTTCACACAGTTGACGCGGCGTCAGCAAAAAATACCCTTGCGCAAGTTGCGGCAGAGAGCTTTAAAACATGCACAGGACTTCCACATGTATAGCACGTACACGTGGCTTTGAAACGTCGTACAATGTACATTACGTCCCTTCATTCTCGCCAAAAGAGGGCAGTACATAACTTTAACGGTAGTACGAGCACACAGGCATTGACTTTGTGCACGTCTTTTCTGGCCTCCACTTTTGGCATTAATCTTTGTCATACATTATTGAAAGTCAGCATACGCATAGTCCCTATAGCAAAGATGTGTCTCGAAGAGTGACGTCATGGTGACGTCATCAAGTAATTTATTATGAATTTATGAATAATAAATTTTTCCCATAGACTTTGTACACAGCTTTCTCCACAAGTCTTTTTCTGTACAACACTGATATATCTTACTGAGTAGTTCTGAACTTAGGCCGAGAATTACTATGAGAAGGAAAGAGAAATCGTATTTTTTACGCTCTTCCATTTGATTGAAAATATTCCCAAGAGTCAGAATATCAAGTAATATTTTATAAAAATGTTTCAGTTTAAATGCAAATCACGTATTTAAAGGTGCAGTCTTTCTGCAGTGGGATTTTTGCCCATTGACTTTGTACACGTTTTCAAGCCACCATATTTATAACCTGGCGATCTGGAATCGTCATCAAAGTTAGAGCCAAGGAAGACCCTCATACAAAAATTAATTATGCCAAGACTATGACGTCATGATGACGTCATCACCTAATTTTTTTGAAAATTAATTTTTTTCCCATGGGTTTTGTACACGATTTTACAACACTGTGAAACTAGAGCTGAAGCTGCTGAATCAAAAATTTGATTCAAACATTGCACATGCAAAGTCACGGACGTGTTATTGATGAAAACAATCATAATGCGGAAAAGCCCTATGTTCTGTTGCAAACAGACATAGATCTCTAGTTTTTGGCTTTTTTGCAATTCTTGCGAAAAAGCCTTTCTTTTTGTTCTGATTTTTGGCTTTTCCGCAAAGTTGCGGAAAAGCCTTTGTTTTTGTTCTCATTTTTTTTTTTTTTTTTGGCTTCTTCTTTTTGTCGCCTAAATCCCATAGACTTTGTGCACGTTTTTTCTCAACGCCACTTTTGGCATTAATCTTTGTCATACATCATTCAAAGTTAGCATAGTCATAGTCCCTATAGCAAAGATGTGTCCCGAAGATTGACGTCATGGTGACGTCATCGACTAATTTATTATAGATTTTTGAATATTTAATTTTTCCCATAGACTTTGTACACAGAAATTTAAAAAAAATTGTCGATTTGCAAAGGGCATTTTTGACTCTTTGCCAGTAATTCATTTACACCAATCTTTGTCTAAGCAAAGACCCTAATTTAAACAACATTGTGTAATGATGACGTCATGATGACGTCATCAGTTGTGTATTTATAGGCAATTAAATTGTGACACTTTTAATATTCAGAAATGCATAAGAAATCAACCGTACGCGTCCGCAGCATTTTGTTGCCGGCAAATGGTAGAATAGGTTGAGGTCTTTATTTCATTCAGTGTGCGTGAAATCACGTGACCCTTGCTTCCGGTCGAAAAAGGCCCAAACCGGAAGTGGCTTATCATTTAAAAGTGGTAATAGATATAAACTTGCTTTTAACGGTGTTAGTCTCTTGGCCAATAGTATTCTTCAAATCATCTACTGATGACGTCATGCAATCTTCGAGCGCCCTCTAGCGACGGGTTGAAAATTATCAAAAATGTATTTTGAATAGATGTCTGTGGCGAAATTTGTCGTAGTCGCCTAAATATTGGTGTATATGATGACCTTGACCCACTTAAGACGTGTGCGAAGTTTTAGGCAAATGACGTCATCAGACCGGAAGTTACAATAAAAAGACTCTTTTTTATTTGAAAATTCCTGAAAAATCAACCATGGCAGTTTTTATATTTGTTTTTACTTTAATTGTCGATTGAAGGGTAGGTCTAAAACATTTCAAAGTTTCGAGGCGATAAGCAAACTCGAACATACCCTGCGCACGCTTAAAACTTCACGTTGACAATACCTCTGCTTCAAAACATGCTCAGGACAGGACGTCCACAATGTACATGTTCATGCACGTACGTTGTACATAGGCACATACATCGTATGACAGTCAGCCTGCAGCGCACGTGTTGCCGAGGTCAAATCCTGTCCACATTGACCGTTTTAGCCGATTTTCGGCTAACTTTAACAGATTTTATGTTCATGCATGCGCATAGACAGAGACGTATTAAGCCCGGTTCATACTTCACGCGAAAGCGAAAGTGAAGCGAAATTCGTGACGTCAACAATACATTCGAGGTGCGTCCACCATTGTTGACGACACAAATTTCGCTTCGCACATGCTTTCGCGTGAAGTATGAACCGGGCTTAATAGCACTTTTGGCATTAATCTTTGTCAGATATCATTGAAAGTTGGCATAAGCATAGTCCCTATAGCCAAGATGTGTCCCAAGGAGTGTCGTTATGGTGACGTCATCAAGTGATTTATTATGGATTTATGAATAATTAATTTTTCTTATAGACTTTATACACAGCTTTCTCCACGAGTCTTTCCCTATACAACACTGATATATCTTACTGAGTAGTTCTGAACTTTGGCCGAGAATTACTATGAGAAGGAAAAAGAAATCGTATTTTTTTTTACGTTTGCCATTTGATTGAAAATATTCCCAAGAGTCAGAATATCAAGTAATATTCTATAAAAATGTTTCAGTTTAAAGGCAAATCACGTATTTAAAGGTGCAGTTTTTCTGCTGTGGGATTTTTTAACCTATTGACTTTTGTACACGTTTTCAAGCCACCATTTTTATAACTTGGCGATCTGGAATCGTCATCAAAGTAACAGCCAAGGAAGACCCTCATACAAAAATTATGCCAAGACCATGACGTCACGATGACGTCATCACCTATTTTTTGTATGATTTTTGAAAATTTACGTACATATTGTGAAGTCTTATATCTACAGAAATGTCAGTCCGATTGGGTTGAAACTTGATATGTGGCTATACCAGTATGTGTTATAGATTAAAAATGAGGTAACGTCATGATGACGTCATCCTGAGATTTTATATGAATATTATTTTTTTTTTATCTTTTAGCCATATCTCCCGAACGCAACATGCAAAATGCAAAATTCTTTTTTGGATTTGGTCTGTTATGTAATAGCTATTCGCACAAAACTTGAAAAATGTGTGACGTCATCATGACGTCATCAAAATGCGATTTTTCAAAATTCATATAAGGAAAGGTCCAATTGTCATAAAACTTGGTGGGTAGGTAGTTAATCCTACTAGTATGCAAAGTTCGAAGTGACGTCACGATGACGTCATCAAAAATTTAAAAATAATTGTCGATTTTCAAAGTGCGTTTCGACTCTTTGTCAGTTATTTATTTAGATCACTCTTTGTCCAAGCAAAGACCTTGTACACACGCACATACATCGTATTGCCGAGGTCAAATCCTGTCCACATTGACCGTTTTAGCCGATTTTTCGGCTAACGTTGACAGAGTTTATGTTCATGCATATTCAGGGCATATTATTGATTAAAAAAAATCATAATGCGGAAAAGCCCTATGTTCTGTTGCAAACAGACATAGACCTCTAGTTTTTCTTTCTTCCTCTTCCTTTTCTTCTTCTTCCACTTCTTTTTTGCACAAAATCCCATAGACTTTGTACACGTTTTTTCTACACGCCACTTTTGGCCTTAAAACAATTCCGATTTTCTTCAAACCTGGCACATACTTAGAACATCACCTGCAGATGTGTGCCGATTCATTACGTCATGCTGACGTCATCACGCGATTTATTATGGAATTTAGAATATTTAATTTTTCCCATAGACTTTGTACACAGAAATTCAAAAAAAAATGTCGATTTTCAAAGGGCATTTTCGACTCTTTGCCAGTAATTCATTTACACCACTCTTTGTCCAAGCAAAGACCCTAATTCAAACAACATTGTGTAATGATGACGTCATGATGACGTCATCCGGTGTTTATTTATAGGCAATTAAATTTTGACACTTTTAATATTTAAAAATGCATAAGAAATCAACCGTACGCGTCCGCAGCATTCTGTTGCCAGCAAGTGGTAGAGTAGGTTGAGGTCTTTATTTCATTCAGTGTGCGTGCAATCACGTGACCCTTGCTTCCGGTCGAAAAAGGCCCAAACCGGAAGTGGCTTATTATTTGAAAGTGGTAATAGAAATGAACTTGCTTTCAACGGTGTTAGTCTCTTGGCCGATAGTATTCTTCAAATCATCTACCGATGACGTCATGCAATCTTCGAGCGCCCTCTCGCGACAGGTTAAAAATTAGCAAAAATGTATTTTGAATAGATGTCTGTGGCGAAGTTTGTCGGAATCGCCTAAATATTGGTGTATATGATGACCTTGACCCACTTAAGACGTGTGCGAAGTTTTAGGTGAATGACGTCATCAGACCGGAAGTTATAATAAAAAGACCCTTTTTCATTTGAAAATTCCTGAAAAATCAACCATGGCGGTTTTTATATTTGTTTTTACTTTAATTGTTGATTGGAGAGTAGGTCTAAAACATTTCAAAGTTTCAAGCGAACTTGAACATACCCTGCGCACGCTTAAAACTTCACGTTGACAATACCTCTGCTTCAAAACATGCACAGGACAGGACGTCCACAATGTACATGTACTTGCACGTACGTTGTACATAGGCACATACATCGTATGTCAGTCAGCCTGCAGCGCACGTGTTGCTGAGGTCAAATCCTGTCCACAGTGACCGTTTTAGCCGATTTTCGGCTAACTTTGACAGATTTTATGTTCATGCATGCATATAGACAGGGACGTACTATAACACTTTTGGCATTAATCTTTGTCAGATATCATTGAAAGTTGGCATAAGCATAGTCCCTATAGCCAAGATGTGTCCCAAGGAGTGTCGTCATGGTGACGTCATCAAGTGATTTATTATGGATTTATGAATAATTAATTTTTCTCATAGACTTTGTACACAGCTTTCTCCACAAGTCTTTCCCTATACAACACTGATATATCTTACTGAGTAGTTCTGAACTTCGGCTGAGAATTACTATGAGAAGGAAAAAGAAATCGTCTTTCTTTACGCCTGTCATTTGATTGGAAATATTCCCAAGAGTTAGAATAGCAAGTAATATTTTATAAAAATGTTTCAGTTTAAAGGAAAATCACGCATTTAAAGGTGCAGGTTTTCTGCTGTGGGATTTTTAACCTATTGACTTTGTACACGTTTTCAAGCCACCATTTTCATAACTTGGCGATCTGGAATCGTCATCAAAGTTACAGCCAAGGAAGACCCTCATACAAAAATTATGCCAAGACTATGACATCATGATGACGTCATCATCAAGTGATTTATTATGGATTCATGAATAATTAATTTTTCTCATAGACTTTGTACACAGCTTTCTCCACAAGTCTTTTCCTATACAACACTGATATATCTTACTGAGTAGTTCTGAACTTCGGCCGAGAATTACTATGAGAAGGAAAAAGAAATCGTATTTTTTTACGTTTGCCATTTGATTGAAAATATTCCCAAGAGTCAGAATATCAAGTAATATTTTATAAAAATGTTTCAGTTTAAAGGCAAATCACGTATTTAAAGGTGCAGTTTCTCTGCTGTGGGATTTTTAACCCATTGACTTTGTATACGTTTTCAAGCCACCATTTTTATAACTTGGCGATCTGGAATCGTCATCAAAGTTACAGCCAAGGAAGACCCTCATACAAAAATTATGCCAAGACTATGACGTCACGATGACGTCATCACCTAATTTTTTTATTGATTTTTGAATATTTACGTACATATTGTGAAGTCTTAGGCCTATATCTACAGAAATGTTAGTCCGATTGGGTTGAAACTTGGTATGTGGCTATACCAGGATGTGTTATAGATTAAAAATGAGGTGACGTCATGATGACGTCATCCTGAGATTTTATATGAATATTTATTTTTTTGGACCTTTAAGCCATATCTCCCGAACGCAACATGCAAAATGCAAAATTCTTTTTTGCATTTGGTCTGTCATGTAATAGCTATTCGCACAAAACTTGCAAAAAGGTGTGACGTCATCATGACGTCATCAAAATGCGATTTTTCAAAACTCATATAAGGAAAGGTCCAATTGTCGTGGAACTTGGTGGGTAGGTAATCATACTTTTATGCAAAGTTCGAAGTGACGTCACGATGACGTCATCAAAAATTTAAAAATAATTGTCGATTTTCATAGTGCGTTTTCGACTCTTTGCCAGTTATTTATTTAGATCACTCTTTGTCCAAGCAAAGACCTTGTACACACGCATATACATCGTATTGCCGAGGTCAAATCCTGTCCACAGTGACCGTTTTAGCCGATTTTTCGGCTAACTTTGACAGATTTTATGTTCATGCATATTCAGCGCATATTATTGATTAAAAAAAATCATAATGCGGAAAAGCCCTGTGTTCTGTTTCGACAGACATACAGTTCTAGTTCTTTCTTCTTTTTGTCGCCTAAACCCCATAGACTTTGTGCACGTTTTTTCTACACGCCACTTTTGGCAATAATCTTTGTCAGACATCATTCAAAGTTAGCATAAGCATAGTCCCTCTAGCAAAGATGTGTCCCGAAGGTTGACGTCATGGTGACATCATCGACTAATTTATTATAGATTTTTGAATATATAATTTTTCCCATAGACTTTGTACACAGAAAATAAGAAAAAAACGTCAATTTTCAAAGGGCATTTTCAACTCTTTGCCAGTAATTTATTTACACCACTATTTGTCCAAGCAAAGACCCTAATTCACACAACAAAGTGTAGTGATGATGTCATGATGACGTCATCAGGTGTTTATTTATAGGCAATTAAATTGTGACACTTTTAATATTTAAAAATGCATAAGAAATCAACCGTCTCGTCCGCAGCATTCTGTTGCCGGCAAGTGGTAGAGTAGGTTGAGGTCTTGATTTCATTATGTGTGCGTGAAATCACGTGACGCTTGCTTCCGGTCGAAAAAGGCCAAAACCGGAAGTGGCTTATTATTTGAAAATGGTAATAGATATGAATTTGCTTTTAATGGTGTTAGTCTCTTGGCTAAAAGTATTCTTCAAATCATCTACCAATGACGTCATGCAATCTTCGAGCGCCCTCTAGCGACAGGTTGAAAATTTGCAAAAATGTATTTTGAATAGATGTCTGTGGCGAAGTTTGTCGGAATCGCCTAAATATTGGTGTATATGATGACCTTGACCCACTTAAGACGTGTGCGAAGTTTTAGGCGAATGACGTCATCAGACCGGAAGATTTAAGGGTAGGTCTAAAACATTTCAAAGCTTCGAGGCAATAAGCGAACTCGGACATGCCCTGCGCATGCTTAAAACCTCAGGTTGACAATACCTCTGCTCTAAAACTTGCACAGAAAGTCTATATGTACATGTACATACACGTACGTTACGCACATACATCGTATGTCAGTCAGCCTGCAGAGCACGTGTTGCCGAGGTCAAATCCTGTCCACATCACAGTGACCGTTTTAGCCGATTTTCGTTTAACTTTGACAGATTTTATGTTCATGCATGCGCATAGTCAGGGATGTATAATAAATAATCATCATGCCGAAAAGCCCTGTGTTACGTATTTAAAGGTGCAGTTTTTCTGCAGTGGGATTTTCCACAAGTCTTTTCCTATACAACACTGATATCTTACTGAGTAGTTCTGAACTTCAGCCGGGAATTACTATGAGAAGGAAAGAGAAATCGTATTTTTTTTCGCGCTGTCATTCGATTGAACATATTCCTAAGGGTCAGAATATCAAGTAATATGTCATAAAACTGTTTCAGTTCAAAGGCAAATTAAAAATTTAAAGGTGCAATTTTTCTGCAGTGGGATTTTTTTTTAGCCCGTTAACTTTGTACACGTGTTAGCCCATTGACTTTGTACACGTTTTCAAGCCACCATTTCTATAACTTGGCGATCTGGAATCGTCATCAATGTTACAGCCAAGGAAGACCCTTATACAAAAATTATGCCAAGACCATGACGTCATGATGACGTCATCACCTAATTTTTTTTATTGATTTTTGAAAATTTACGTGCATATTATGAAGTCCTATATCTACAGAACTGTAAGTCTGATTGGGTTGAAACTTGGTATGTGGCTAGACCGGATGTGTTATAGGTAAAAAAAAATAAGGTGACGCCATGATGACGTCATCCGGAGATTTTATATGAATATTTTAAGTTTTTGACCTTTTAGCCATATCTCATGAACGTAACATGCAAAATTCAAAATTCTTTGTGTATTTGGTCTGTTAGGTAAAAGGTATTTGCACAAAATTTTGAAAAAAATATCTGACATCATTATGACGTCATAAAAATGCGATTTTCCAAAATACATATAAGGAAAGGTCTGACTGTCATGAAACTTAGTGGGTAGGTAAATAATGGTACTAGTATACAAAGTTTAAGGTGACATCACGATGACGTCATCATTTGGTTTGATAATTTTTAGCTATTTATAATTTTATTCTGCTTCCACAAATTGCACACTTTCTTTCATTCGATTGACATTAAACTTGGTTCAAACCAAAATCACAATGACAAAATGTGCATTGAGAAGGGTCTTAAAGATGACGTCATTGCAGGACAAGTGACATCATTTCATAAAATTATACTTTAGGAATTATTCTAAGCGTTTTGAACAACCTTTAACTGCATGAAGCGCTCTGAAAAGTGACTGCAAAAGGACAAACGAAACAAATATTTGTAAAATGCGAAAAAGCCCTGTGTTCTGTTTGCAAACAGACATACAGCTCTAGTTTTTTTTCTTTTTCAGTCATTTTGCCCATAGCATTTGTACATGTTTTTTTGTTACCGGCACTTTGGGCACTAAAATCAATCCGATTGACTTTATACTTGGCACACACTTAGACCAGCATCTGAAGTTGTGTGCCGAACATTGACATCATCGTGACGTCATCATGAGTTACGTGACGTCACATTATAAGCGATTTTTCTATTGTGACCGTTTTCTAGCAGAATTCGGCTAGATCTGACAGATTTAGCTATATCTCCAGAACAAGCTGGTTTACCCGATCATAGATCGGGTAGGGCGTAGTGTTGGGGATGAAAATGTGGGGAGTTAAATGTAAATGGGGGATATAGTTTGGGAGACATGCAGTTAAAGAATAGCAATTTCTGTGGTGTGATCTGAGGCAATTTCTGATCACTAAAACCAATTTGAGCAAAAGATCATCTGTGAAAGTTTTGAGTTTTGAGTAATTGAATCAGCTACATGTAGGCCTATTCTGAGCAATAGAATCTTTATTGTAGGCTACAATATTTTTATTCGGGGAAGAAAAAGTGGGGGGGGGGGGGAGACCAAACAATGTCCCCCCCTCAAAATGTGTGTGTGTGGGTGTTCCTGCATGGCATTACGCCTGAGGACAGACAACAAAAGGAGCACAAAGGGGCCATTGATCCTCGAAGGAAGGTGCCTATTGTCCTCGAACGCAGGTTTGTGTGCTTAGTCTATGGGAGAGTGTTATATTACAGGGACAAAGGAAAACACAAAGCCAATCCTCGGAAGCATAGCAAAAAACGACTGGGTGTGTGTGTGTGGGGGGGGGGGGGGGTTCCCCCTGTCCCCCATCGATTTACGCACATGATAATTATGTACCATATGGCAACTGTCTGTAAATGTTGCCGTTGGTCTGTTGAATTGGCTTTTTGTGAGGCACTCGCATTTGGAAAACGTAGTGAAAAGGTTACTTTAGTACACAGGCGAAGGCTGGTTGTACAGTTTGACAATAAATCATAATGCAATAAAACGTGAAGGTGTCATTTAAAATGAAAATGTTGAGTGTTACCAACAAATTACAAACGGTCTGAATCATGGAGGAAGGTCATAATTAAGTTTCAGTATTGGACTCTTCAACAAACGTAAGCTTGAACTTCTTACAATTTGCAAGACCGTCTGCGATTCAACTTTTATTCAAGTTGGTTCAACCATCTATATTATCTATATATAAGAGAGAGTTTAACTCGGCCTCCCAGACGATGTTAGTTGCTTCTGAAAGGATCCGAGACCGCGGCTTCACGTCCGTGGAAAAATGTGGGTGTCTTCCGCCGGGTCGGACACTTTTTCGTCAATTTTTTTGTGACTTCGTTTAAGATAGCGATATTTGAAGCAATGCATCGATCCTTCGTTGACCCCAAACAGGCCCCCGAAATTATAACGCGACACTGAATTATACGTGGCGGGCAGCGAACCCTAGGTGGTGGAAGCATGGAGCTGTAAACACATTATGGAAGCAACAGCACTCTATCACGCGACGTCACATGCTTCAGCTTCAAATAGCGAGCACCGTAGACCCAACCTCGTTTGCAGGGTGTGGAGCAGGCTGCCGTACGCGTTGCCATCGACAGTTTTGCATAGCCCGGAAATACTATGCAGTGTAGAATTTCGATTGGTCAGACCGCGCAAGGCATACTAATGCTAGTCCTTTTGAGTATTCGTTGCACTCGGCGCAGGGGCAGCAAGCAAAGCACAGGAAACAATAGGGACACTTGGTGGCCACGCACCATGGAGAAAAAATATTTTGCCAAGGTCACCCCATACTACCATTTGGTGAACACTTCTGCAGAACGGCTGAGTAGAACACGTAAACGAAACCCCTACGTTGACCTCGCTGACCTCGCACAGTCTAGACTAAAGAATAGCAATTTCTGTGGTGTGATCTGAGGCAATTTCTGATCACTAAAACCAATTTGAGCAAAAGATCATCTGTGAAAGTTTTGAGTTTTGAGTAATTGAATCAGCTACATGTATTCTGAGCAATAGAATCATTATTGTAGGCAACAATATTTTTATTCGGGGAAGAAAAAGTGTGTGTGTTGGGGGGGGGGAGACCAAACAATGTCCCCCCTCAAAATGTGTGTGTGTGTGGGGGGGGGGGGGTCCCCTGTCCCCGTCGATTTACGCACATAATAATTATGTACCATGGCAACTGTCTGTAAATGTTGCCGTTGGTCTGTTAAATTGGCTTTTTGTGAGGCAGTCGCATTTGGAAAACGTAGTGAAAAGGTTGCTGTAGTACACAGGCGAAGGCTGGTTGTACAGTTTGACAATAAATCACAATGCAATAAAACGTGAAGGTGTCATTTAAAATGAAAATGTTGAGTGTTACCAAAAAATTACAAATGGTCTGAATCATGGAGGAAGGTCATAATTAAGTTTCAGTATTGGGCTCTTCAACAAACGTAAACTTGAACTTCTTACAATTTGCGAGACCGTCTGCGATTTCAACTTTTATTCAAGTTGGTTGAACCATCTATATATAAGAGCAAGTTTACTCGGCCTCCGAGAAATGTTTGCTTCTGAAAGGATCCGAGACCACGGCT
The DNA here is from genome assembly GCF_015706575.1 of Patiria miniata. NCBI lineage: Eukaryota > Metazoa > Echinodermata > Asteroidea > Valvatida > Asterinidae > Patiria > Patiria miniata. Next base: position 263,704 of record NW_024037048.1, read on the forward strand.
TCACGTCCGTGGAAAAATGTGGGTGTCTTCCGCCGGGTCGGACACTTTTTCGTCGATTTTTTTGTGACTTCGTTTAAGAAAGCGATATTTGAAGCAATGCATCGATCCTTCGTTGACCCCAAACAGGCCCCCGAAATTATAACGCGACACTGAATTATACGTGGTGGGCAGCGAACTCACAACGCTCAGCCTTGGTGGTGGAAGCATGGAGCTGTAAACACATTATGGAAGCAACAGCACTCTATCACGCGACGTCACATGCTTGCGCTTCAAATAGCGAGCACCGTAGACCCAACCTCGTTTGCATGGTGTGGAGCAGGCTGCAGTACGCGTTGCCAGTGACGGTTTTACGCATAGCCGGGAAGTACCACGCAGTGTAGACTTTCGATTGGTTCGAAGCCCGCCTCATCAGGGAGGCTAGGCTGAAACGACAGCAACGAAAATCTCGTCAGCTAAATGCTTTCCCACGACTCCATCCAACAACCCACCCCAGATCTCCACCCCAGATCTAGTGTGTCCACATAGTGACCGCAGCTTCCTGGCTAGAATTGGACTTATTAGCCACAAGCTGATTTACCCGATCATAGATCGGGTATATAGGGCGTAGTGGTGGGGATGAAAATGTGGGCAGTTAAATGTAAATGGGGGATCATTGAGGAGACATGCAGTTATAGAAAAGCAATTTTTGTGGTGTGATCTGAGGCAATTTCTGACCACTGAAACCAATTTGAGCAAAAGATCATCTTTTAACATCATTTTAGAGCTTTGGGGTAATTGAATCAGCTACACGGTATTCAGAGCAATATGAATCATTATAGTAGGCTACAATTTTTATTCGGGGAAGAAAAAGTGGGGGGGGGGGAACAAACAATGTCCCCCGCTTTAAAATGGGGGGGGGGGGTCCCCCTGTGCCCCACCGATTTACGCACATGATAATTATGTACCCTGATAATTGTCTGTAAATGTTCCCGTTGGTCTGTTAAATGGGCATTTTGTGAGGCAGTCGCATTGCCGAGAGAACGTAGTGAAAAGGTTACCGTAGTACACAGGCGAAGGCTGATTGTACAGTTTGACACTAAATCATAATGTAATCAAACGTGAAGGTGTCATTTGCAATGAAAATGTGAGTGTTACCATAAAATTACAAAAGGTGTGAGTGATGGAGGAAGGTCATAATTAAGTTTCAGTATTGGACTTCAACAAACGTAAACTTGAACTTCTTACAATTTGCGAGACCGTCTGCGAGGAAAAAGTCGATTCAACTTTTATTCAAGTTGGTCAACCATCTATATAAGAGCAAGTTTTACTCGGCCTCCGAGAAATGTTCGCTCCTGAAAGGGTTCCGAGACCGCGGTC